>NW_027176153.1:23648047-24115547 GCF_023055335.1 Clinocottus analis | reverse complement strand
CCTGTGGACTTCTTTACGACTCACAGATGAAGGAGGAGGGCCCCATGCTGGGCGAACGAGGTTTGGAGGCCGCAGAGAAATACTCCACAGCTTTCTTGAATCGCTCCACTTTGTCCTCCATGCGAGACTAGAAAGGAAGGAAGGAAGGAAAGGAAAGGAAAGCATCATGTTGACTGAGCTGGACTAAAACTCTGGAAAGGCAAGCTGGGGGATGCACACATCTGTTGCTTAATTATTGTTAAAGATAAGGAGGTTTATGTGTATTTAAATTCAACAGACTCTACATAAAATAAAATAAATGTAATTAACAAAATGTTAATATCGCTTCTCGCCACTGGGGACTATTTTCACCAGCGGATGAATACACATTTAGTGGTCTGGGGAGTATTTCAAAATCTAAACTATAATTACTACCTCTTGGTTGAATGCTTTGGCAAAAACAGCGCCATAAATAAACGGGCTAAAGGACGTCCTGGGGTCGAAAATAACAGAATTGGGGAGGAAGTAAATGTATTTGGGACGACATTTGAAAGAAAAATACTAATTGAAAATATTTTCAAGCAGTCTTGTCAAATAAAAAAATTATATGTATATATATATATATATATATATATATATATATATATATATATATGTATATATATATATATATATATATATATATATATATATATATATATATATATATATATATATATATATATATGTATATATATATATATATATATATATATATATATATATATATATATATATATATCTGAAGTGCAGTGCAATGCTCTGTTGAACACTGATGTGTGAGGAAGTGCAGATGCTGACTCAGGGTCTTGTGATGAACTATTTAACCCTCAACAGTCCCGAATGTGCCGTCAGAAATTAAACATGTAAATCTTTTATAATCAATTCAAATTAACCCCGAATAAAGAAAGCAACAGAAACCATTCAGTAATTAGCATTGACAAGGTGGGACGTCGCTCACCTGTGACTGTTTGAAGACGTCTCTGGCGATGACGTCCAGGTTTCCCAGGTCTTTGATGGAGGAGACGTACTCTGAGACGGCCTTGATCACCACCTCACAGGGCGGCAGCACCAACTGGTGAGCTCGCACCTTAGAGAGGAACAGTACGAAGGTTTTAATCCACATATACCTGGTTGGGTGGTGAGACACACCGGGAGAGAGGTGAGGACATTTAACTGTGTTACTTATTGTATTTAACAGACGCAAACAAAGAATGTACCTCTTGTTCTGCTTTATCGGGTTTTTAAAAAAGCATTAAGGCCGAAACATTGAACTGTCTGGCATCAAAGCTGATGGTCTGTTATAGACTTTGGCATCGTTCCATCAATGAAGATCATAACAGTACAGATGGCACATCTGCTAAATTATATGTTATGTTTTTGCAATTTAAATCACGCCTTCAAACCAGACAAAATCCTTCAAATGTTTAATATATTTCAAGTTGTTAATAGTGAGTTGGAAGTGAATTGAAGAGCTAACATTCAGAAGATGCCTTCACTGTCTCGCCAAATAAACTGCATCAGATTCTGCTCGTCTGGCTCACAGCCGAGTTAAACATTTAAATCATCTTTGATTTGCCTCAGTGGATGCAGACCATCACTCATAATCTGTGAATTATATGAATGGACCGACGCTTAAGAATTGAAATACTCAGCGCTGACGATGTTTTTCTTTCTTTTTAACTGACACATCTGTCACGTTCTATCAAACTGGAAAAAAAATGATTGCAATACTGGCGTCATTGTAGAGCAAAAACACACAACAAGGTTTACAGATGTATGTACACAACAAATGGGAGGCGAGGAATGAAAAGGAAAGGAGTGAAGTGGTGTTTTTTTCTGCACAATGCAATGTTTTCTTAAAAAACAAACATCCCACGCAAGTCTGTTTTCACACTTGTACCACAAAGTCATAGTTTTGTCAATTTTAGAACACAGCGAGCATAAACAGTTTCCTTTACCACGTATCAAACGGCCTAAATAGTGCAACGTTTACACTTCACACTAGTTTCCTGTTTGCAGACAAAGTAAAAAAAATATGTTGTGAAGACAAAAATATAAATAACTTAAGTGTTAATAATAGTCGACTTTATGCCCCTAAACCACTGAAATATTTAATTGTGAGAGACAGCATGGCTATTCTCTTAAATTAAGAATAAACCTATAAAATACAAATTAGAAATACAAACCAGCTCTAAGTTTAACTTCTAGTTTATTTGATGTTGTAGTAAATCGGACCTCATGTCACTATTTGATAATTATAGAGTATTGTGTGATGCTTAGAGACAATATTCTCTGAGTGAGCTGAGGGTTGCAGAGGACTTTGGACTTCTGGTACCTTGAGAGAAGCGAGTGGGTGTTCTGGTCCCAGCAGACTCCAGTGGAAGGCAGCCAGGTCTTCATCAGGCAGAATATGATTTCCTGAGAGACAGAAACTCTTTTCAAATGTTTGCTGGGTCAATGAACATGAACAACAGCCACAGCTTACGAGCAGGTGTGTGTTTGTGCGTTCTTGTGTGTGTGTGTGTGTGTGTGCGCGCTCCTTACCCAGAAGAGCAGCGAAGCAGGGCAGGTGCTGTGTCTTCAGCCCGAGCTGCCTGGCGGCCTCAGACAGCAGGTACTGGTGTGTGGTCAGGTTCTTGCCGTTCCAGCTCAGCTTGAGCGCGTGCGATGAGAAGTAGGCGGGTACGTTGCAGAGGGCGAATTCAGAATCCTGAGCGATCAGGCCGGCGAACCCAAAGTCCCTGTAGAGAGACAGCACTTCCTGGTGGTGGTCCTCCAAAGTCTGCACAACCTGTGGATGCAGAGCGGACAAACTCAGTCTGCTGCATCGGACAAAAAACTGACTCCAATTGGAGTTTGACAGTTTATATCCTTAAAGGAGCAACCTGGTTTGTCTTGTATGAGACAATGCATTCGCTAGAAGCCATTTTTTAACCAAAAATGCCCAATTGTACATATTCAGCTTCTCCTATGAGAGGATTTTGAGCTCTCAACTTTACTGAATATTTATGCTTTTTGGACTGTTGCTCGGACAAAACATGTAATGTGAAGACATCCCTTATGTATAACCTCATAAAATAAGAATAGCATCCCTAACAGAGACAATATTTACTCAAGATGGACTGACATCTGTGAAACTGATCAGCTAGCTTGCGGTTAGTGGAGTATACTCAATTTATGATGAGGACGGAGGTCACGGACGGAGTTGACACTTTGAATGCCGATGCAATACTAAAGCATCACAGCCATCGCAAAAACATCTGTGGTATATGTGTGCCGCACCAATCGGTTCCAAAACCACTAATGATGATGCAGATACCTGGACCTCAGGCTACAGTATTGCTTAAAGAGCAGGAACGCTTCATGCCAGAATTCATATGTTTATCTTGTGAAACAACATCTGTGTTAATCAGTGTGAAAACGAAATTATTACACTCAATAATGAGCTGATAATCAAATCTATCTTCAAACAAATGCAACATGAGGCAGTGATGGCCATGATGAGGAAACTCACATCTTGTTCATCTTAATATTTCTTGTGTCAATAATAAAACTTAAACTAATCACCAGTGTTAACCAGAATAATATATGAGTCATTATTCCAAATAGACAGACTAGAAATCTATGCAGCACATGTAAAGTCGAGGACAAGAAATATTAATAGAAAAGAATAGCAATGACTAAAGTAAACATTTAATTCAGGCAGAGATGAGATACTCGGAAGTTGTAGGAATAGGACAGTTTCTCGGAATACAAGCAGGAAAAACAATAAAGTACAGATGGGAACTGTGAGTAATGATGCTGTGCACACACGAATCATCCGAACATATTCTCCTGTAATATGGGTGGGGTTTTCGATTCTCTATCCTCTCTCGATACACTATGACGGTGTGTTTTAATGCTACCATGTAAGCAGATGGGAGATCAAAAGCAAAGAGACAGCTCAGTAAAGTTAAAAGTAAGGAACCGTGAAAGGCAATCAGCAGTTATGCTGCGTTTATGGCAGGCCTTGAACATAACATTACCAGTCAGATTTACTTTAAAAAATAATAATGTTAAGCTATGCTTTGCACTACATTAGGGGAGTGAAGAAAATATAGCACACACAGCTACTGTCACTTATTTATAAGCAAAGCCAATAGGTTTGATGCACACATAATATTCTCAATTACAACTATCTGAAATGCACAAGATAAAATCATTACAAATGGTACCACTGACAGACAATGGGGACCTACAGTCTCTCCACTCTGCAGTTCAATGGGTTCATGTTATGTAATATATAGGCTAGCTAGACTGGGTCATGTTGCACCAATGCACAGATTTGTTTCGCCAGTCGCTGCTGCTTCATCTATGCACTGGATACTTTCCTCCACCCAGTAGACACATATACATCCATGATGGCAGAAAATAACTACATCACACATCTACGCTTTGCTGGCTGACAGCAAATGCAAAAGACTCTGTTTGATTAGTATGCATGTGATCAATTCAGTGGTTAGGGTAGTTGCACTTGCTCCCCAACTGGAAGGAGTTAAAAAAAAAAAAAAGAGGCGCTGGATGATGTAAGCTAACCAATGGGCGTGCAACGAGAAGGAGCAAGTGTTAAATGAACAGCACGCCATATGTATGACCACAATAAAACAACTCAACACAACACACTGCCGTGATCACACATTTGCTCACCCGCACTCGGAAGCGGAACATGGCCAGGCGGACGCAGTGGCTGAGGCAGGCCGGGGGCAGGAACCATGCTCGGGGAGGCGGGGTGGCCTTGCTGCCGACGTGGTTGACTATCAGCTGCGCCGTCTGCCGCTGGCCCTGCGCTCGCCGCGCCCACTCGGGCCAGCGCTCCTTCCCCAGCGTGCCGTTGAAAACCACGACCAGCTCCAGGCCACCCTGGTACAGGCAGGCCTGTGACAGGGCGGCCAGGTAGCCCAGCATGGCGTTCCACTCGCCCCCGCACACCCAGTCCGTCTGGTAGCCGCCGTAGAGGCGTTGCAGGCCGGAGTCGGCGTCGATTAGGATCCTGGCGGGCGGGGGCGGGGGAGGCATGGGCCCGGGGTGATGTGGGTGGTGGTGTGGGTGATGGTGGTGAGGGGGCTGGCGGGCCGCGGTACGGGCAAGCTTCAGGAGGTCCACCGGGACCGCGGCCCCGGGACACCGCTTCTCTAAATACTCTTGAAAACCCTGCACTCCCATGACGGTGTTGTTGAGCCGGTGCGTCTGGCCGGGAGCGGGCTCTGAATACGTTCTGTACGCCGTGTTTGTAATGTGATGTGGGACGAGACCGGAGCTAGCTATGCACTTTAGGCAAGCTAACTGGTCTCCGATGTAGTGACTAACTGTACTTTAGTTAACCCTGCAAAAACAAATCTGTCACCCAGACGAGTGAAATGAGCCACCGTGCACTTGTGTACACGTGTGTCGGCAATCGTTATTCTACTTATTCCGTGATATTGAAATGCCAATTTTCTCAGTTTTCTGCGTGGGTGCTCAGTTTAGTGTCCATCCCTGTGGATTTTTGGTGAGATGCCAGCAAGGCCAGTGTAGCTACCTACAGCCAGAAAAAGTTCAACACATTTCCTGCTCCCATAATTTGGCCTTAACATAACCAGCTTCAAACAGGTAGTTGCAAATAACGGAAATGCAGCACGGTGGTTGGATTTAGATGAAAAATGCCAATAAAAGAATTATCCTGCTGATTTGTGCACATGAAAAAAGATGCAACACTGCGCATTAGTTAACGTTAGCAACCCACAGGCTGGATGGCCAGTTCGCGGACATGATGTTGAACCGAGCAGCTTGCAAAATGGTTATTTTTCAGTGTGACAGCTAAAATATTTGACATTTATTCTGCACGATCTCAGGCAAATTTCCGCACATTTGTAGTGGTAGCTCGCTGGCTCGCGGGTTTTCAGAATACTAATTTAAACAAACTAACAAGCTGTGTCCCTGTCTGACTGGCTAGCTGTACTAACATTTGCTAGCTGTGTGGTTAGCTGTTAGCTGCTGGCAGGGTCCCCGGCGTGATTTGACGCGTCAACTCCCGAAGACAAGTCCGGGGCGGACACGACGCGGAATGAGATGGATGTTTGACGAAATAAAAGAAAAGTAACTAAAAGAAAAGAAAAATAAAAGCCCGATGGTGCCTCCCTCGCTTTCTTCCACACTCACGGCTTCATGTTGCAGAGGGGAACATTACTTCCAAGCGACATCAGCCATCTTGCGACTTCCTCGCGGCCCAGTGGAGTGGGAGGGAAGGCGGAGAGAGTGCAGGGAGGAGGCGCGACCGCGGGGTATGCTGGGAAACGTAGTCTAATCCGTGTAGCACGTCCAACTAGGACAGGTGTGGCGGGGAACAGAAAAACACTACAACTACCAGAATGAGGATACCGACGGTTGGCTGAAGATAAAAAAGCCGGAGAGTAGAATTTCTCCAAGTGGCCCACAACTGATTCAAGAACTAACGCCTTTATTTTTCAGTTACCCGTCTGATTCTGCTCGTATTGCCTCTTCCACATCAACATGGAGCGTTAGCGTTAAATAATCCTAATACAAGGCGATCGAACTGCTATCGTGCTCGGCCAACATTGGGCCTATACTGAATACTAAATGCAGCAGTGGAAGTATGAGCAATGGCGACCAGTCAATTAAAAAATATACAACTTTAGCTACTGGGGGAGAAATGACTGAGTGGTGTAACAGGTAGAATGGCGATGTCCCGACAGTTCATGTTGAAACTTGTGTGTTTTTGTCGCCTCCCGGTGGCTCAGCACAGTGCTTTCGGACGAAGAAAAGTGCCACGAAAAAAATGGGGGAACTAACTAACTAGGCCACCGGGCCCTTGTGCGTGTGTGTGTACGTATGCGTGAGAGAGCGCGCGCGAGAGAGCTTAACTGTGAGCGCGCAGCACGCCCCCGTGTCCTCCATCCATCCCCGGGGAGAGTGAACATGATGGCCCGGTCAGTGTGCTTCCTCTCCGGAACACTGAAGCTCGTACTCAACAACCGGTTAACCAGGGTAGGAGCGGTCTCTGAGGTTACCAGCAGATAGTCAACCGAACTGTTAACCATACTCTCTGTTTGTTTATTTTATTTTTTATCAAATACATCCGTAGTCGTTTACCGCTGCTAGTTAGTTTGGTGAGCGTAGCTAAGCTGATTAACGGCTGGTTAGCTTCCTGAGAGAGCTCGGTTAATGTCGCTGTCCTTTCAGCACCACTCTGTCAACTTATTGTGAACTGGAAGTTCCCGAAGACTGAGGGAAAATGTACTTATACTTGTGTTGTATTCCTCTTTTTTCCTGCCAAGCGATTAAAACCTGTAAACGCATACTTACACTGCTTCCTGCAGGTCATCAATTATTCAACAGGTATGCCATCCACCGGTGGTGGATGAAGTATTCAGGGCTTTTACTTAAGTAAAATTAGCAATACCAAAGTTTACAAATACTTTATTACAAGTTGAAACCCAGCATTCATAATATTATCTAGCCATCACATTGTGTGGACATCACAATGGCATTGAATTCCTAGCACATATGCACAAAAAGAAAACCAGGTGCACTGTTTTGAGTGTATATAGCTGAATGCTAATTTCTAACACCTGTCCACAGGAGGCTTTAAAAATATAATTAAAAAAATACAGTATATACATAATAATATTAGCATCAGAATGGACGTTAAGTACAAACATTACAAGCCTACCCAATATGCATAATGGCTTATTTTAGGATAATATATACTAATTATATCACTAGATTATAATGAGGCATGCATTACTGTGTTCATCACTACATTTGCAGATACAGAAGGCGAAAATGTCAAATACTTTGTATACTGCTGGGTGATAATTTATAATAATACATGATACTTGATTCGTTGAGGATACCTTGAATCTGAACATGCAAAGTAGTTTATTATGGCTGAAGTATAAAGTAGCATGACACAGAAATACTGTAAAGTGCATGCCTCAAAGTGCAGGACTCAAATTTTATAACACTTTTAAAAATACATAACATGCATTTGCTGTAGGTAAAACGTTTAAATTAGCCTATTACAGGATCAGATAAACAGTGTTTACAGGAGCGACTTATGCCATTTTACAGACATACCAACAACAACCTAAGTACATTTGTGATGCTTGTTGCGTGCTACCAATACATTCCTTTAATTAGATTCAACTTTATTCGATTAGATTCAACTTCAGTGTCATTGCACAGAGTGTGACACGACAAAATGCAGTTTACCATCCAGCCAGAACTGCAAAAAGCATTAAAGCAGAGAGTAATGTACATATGAATGTTGAATAAATAACAATAAACAGTAAAGGGTTGATAGATAATACCACGGATGTGTCATCTTCTCTGCAAATAACCACATTTTCTCTGATTTCTCAGGTTTATGGTGCAGCTACATGCAATCAGAGACACAAGTCCACTTACACTGTGAGTTGTTCAGGATACACAAATGCATTAAAAAAAGGAGCTCAAGCGACACACACCCTGTTCACCTTACGACCTGCCAAACCTGATCACCCCACCGCCGCCTTGAGGGATTCAACGTGTCTTTACCGCACGTCCACAGCAGTACCAACATTGTTTTGTCCCATCAGTGTGCTTGTCATGTCACCAGGAAGCTGATGGTCACCTTGTGTCTCCCCCCTCCTCCTTTGTCCTATTAACCTCCCTGTTTTCTCTCCTCTGATCTGAATCCCTCCCTCCTCAATCCACCCACATCAGGCCATAGTGAGTATGGCTGCTTACGACACACACACACACACGGACGTGTAGCATACGTCTTATTAAAACTCATCAGAATTGCTAAAGGATTAGCTCGTGTCTTTGTAATAGTGTAGAGTCTTCTTAGTGGTTTTGTACAGGATGCATCTGCAGGGTTGTGTAGGGAGGAGTTGGCATTTATATATGTGTTTATGTTGCGTGCGTTACAGCCTCCACCGGCGCGGTATGGAGGCCGGCACACCGTGACTCTGATTCCCGGTGATGGCATCGGACCAGAGCTGGCCAACCACGTGTCTGAACTATTCCGGTGAGAATTCACACAAACGTCAAGCGTTTGAATTAAGTCAGCGACAAGACTCTCACTGTTCTGTCACCGCATGACTCAGCGCCGCGATACGAAAGTGATTTCCATCTGTCGTCAGGTTCTGCTGCGTGCCAGTGGACTTTGAGGTGGTCAACGTGGATTCATCCATGGACTCTGAAGATGACATCGATAATGCCATAATGGCTATCAGACGCAACGGGGTTGCACTAAAAGGTTAGTGCTTGATACGAAACAGCAGAAAAGCAGAAGCAGAAAAGTGGATGTCGTGAGTGATCTTTGCAAATAAAACGTCTTTGATGTGTAGAGTCTTGGCCAATCAGCAGCGTCTACGTCTCCCTCCAACTTTTCATTTTTATTTTAGAGGTCATTATTAAGATGTAACTTTGTTTGTTCATCCAGGTAACATTGAGACCAACCACAACCTACCACCATCCTACAAATCTAGGAACAACCTGCTCCGGTAAGAAAGAAAGAAAGAAAGAAAGAAAGAAAGAATGGATGGATGGATGGATGGATGGATGGATGGATGGATGGATGGATGGATGGATGGATGGATATGGATGGATGGATGGATGGATGGATGGATGGATGGATGGATGGATATGGATGGATGGATATGGATGGATGGATGGATGGATGGATGGATGGATGCTTTATTAATCCCTAAGGGGAATTTTGTTGTCAGAGTAGCGCCCAACACTACACGCACAAAATAAAATATAAAAACAGGGATGAAAGATATATACAATATATATATATATGGATCCATCCATCCATATGCATAATAGAATACAAATAACTGCAGTGTGTATTAAGGAAGTTACATTAAATTAAATGTAAACAGATTATTTTTCTCTATCCATCTCATTCATCCTCCTCGTTTGCTCTCTTCCCCTCATCCTCTCTTCGCAGCACCACTCTGGATCTGTATGCCAACGTGATGCACTGCCAGTCTCTGCCAGGAGTGCGGACGCGCCACAAGGGCATCGACGTCATGATCATCCGGGAGAACACGGAGGGAGAGTACAGCAGCCTGGAGCACGAGGTGTGTTGTTGTTGTTGCTGAAATACACACATCCCAACCAACCCGGGCTTCATGCATCTCTTCCTCTGCGTCTCCCTGCAGAATGTACCGGGCGTTGTTGAGTGTCTGAAGATCATCACCAAGACCAAATCTCTGCGCATCGCCGACTACGCGTTCAGAACTGCTCGAGCCAAAGGACGCCGACGAGTCACCGCTGTCCACAAAGCTAATATCATGTCGGTTTGTCACGGCTCGAGGGCTCCGACTCCGCCCGTTTGTGTTCATCTTTCTCTATAAAACACGTAACCCGTCTCAATGTGTGTTTGTCGGGGCAGGAAGTTGGGCGACGGCCTCTTCCTGGAGTGCTGTAAAGAGGTTGCGAGCGGTTACCCCGAAATCACCTTCGACAGCATGATCGTGGACAACACCACCATGCAGGTAGCTCCGGCGTCTCTACCCGCTGTCATACGCAGCGTTTATATCATCACCCATCACCGATAATGTTTGATGTGTGTGTGTGTGTGTGTGTGTGTGTGTTAGCTGGTTTCCAAGCCCCAGCAGTTTGATGTGATGGTCATGCCCAACCTGTACGGCAACGTGGTGAGCAACGTGTGCGCCGGGCTCGTCGGTGGAGCCGGCCTGGTGCCCGGAGCGAACTACGGCGAGGACTACGCCGTGTTTGAGACGGTGAGAGGATCCACGCTGCTGGGCTACGAGGGCGTTAAACACACACACACACACACACACACACACACACACACACACGTGTTGAATGGTTAAACATCCAGCAGAAACAGAGCATCTCACTAGCACTCATTTGAAGTTGTGTTTATGGCCACCTGCAGAATATAAGTCAATATTCTCTCTCCTTTAAGTCCTGTTTTGGTTTCCACCAACTCCTGAGAGGAATATCTGGCTTTTTAGCTGCTAAATGCTCCACTGTGTCCCAGGACAACCGGACAGCTCCAGTCCCGCCTGTCATTATATCTTACCCAGATACAAAAGATATGTTTTTCTGATTGGCTATTCGTGTCGCCCATTTCTTGTTTTTGATTGGCACCTCACGGCAGACCTCCAGGGGATTCGGGGGAGACGTGCTTGATTCCTCCGTGGTGAGGGCAGCGCGACGAGGTCTTGTTAGCGCGCTGCGGCACATTAAATAGCCTGGAGATTTTTTTCAGCGTGAGAAATACGATCTGTGGCGGGAGGGCGGGACTTAAGACCGAAATGATTGACAGTCGCGCTCAATGCGTGACACTTGAGAGCCCTGGTGTCCACCAGCTCCTACTATGTCTGTCTGTAATGTGGTACTGGGCAGGTAGTGTACAATAGTGTACAATCGCTGCAGCTGGAAACGACTCAATGAGGTGAAAAAGAACCAACCGAAGTACAATTTTGAATAATCAGATGTTTAAAGCTGCTACATCCGTACGCGTTATTCCATCTATTGTTCTACGTGCAGGGCACCAGGCACACCGGGAAGAGCCTCGCGAACAGCAACACGGCCAACCCCACGGCCATGCTGCTGGCCTCCTGCCTGCTGCTGGACCACCTGAAGCTGCACGCCTACGCCAGCATGATCCGCAGAGCCATCCTCTCCACCGTCTCCGAGACGCGGGTACGACTGCGTCACACACACACGTCACACACACACGTCCACATGTTACCGAAACAACAGAGAACATGCTCACATTGTCTCCCCCCCCCCCGCCCTCCTCTTCGACCTCCAGCTGCACACCGCCGACCTGGGAGGCAGAGGCTCCACCTCAGACGTGGTCCAGTCCATCATGGACGCCGTTCAGAGCACCGGGCCTCAGACGATGAGCGTCTAGAACAAACGCACATGAACGTGTGAATCCTGTAATAGCGTGCCTCTCGTTAGTCGTCCTTCTATGCAATGTCACGTTCACAATAAGTTTCTGGATCCTAATGCTGACATGAAATGTAATGTTTTTTTATCTTGTTAGTTTCTTCTCACATTCATACTGTTCATCATACTGTTTACTGTTCACCAAACACACAAACCATTTCATGTTTTTAAGCTGGTTTCATGTATTAATTATCATTTTATTCTTCATGCATTTAACTTATTTTCAACAAACTACTGTGTGAAACTCCAGCGTCTTCCTACTGAATGTATTGGCCCTTCATAAAGTTAGTAAAGATAATAAAACCCATCTTCCCATAGTGTCTTTTCAGAATAATCTGTGCCAACACAAACACATATCAATGCGAGCAGCGTTGGCTCGTCTGGACCACACGGACGCCACGTCGTCTCGTTCCTGCTTTCACTTTGTTGTGAAATGTTTTCGGGTTCTTCGTTGGGCTTCACACAAGATCTCGAATGTGAAACTGATGAAATATTTATCCGTCAATTCTGGTTTGCATCTAACAATGAACAAATCACGCTGAGGTCACAGCCTCAGAAAGTGAATAACATCCATTTCAGGATGCAGCGAGTTCCTGAACGCCACACACGTCTGCACGGTGAGAACATTACAACTAATTATACAAATAGTTTACGGTCGGTTTATTTGGACATTTTATGGCATCTTAAGGAACAAAAACAACTTTAGCCCACTCTCAAAGGTCATCCTAAAGTGTTTCACTCCACTAAAACCTTACTATGATTTAAAATATGAGGATCTAAATTAATAAACACTCGCTCTCGTGCCACTCTTCCCTACAAGATGTCTCTCTCTCTCTTCTGCTGTGCAACATCACTCCTTCAGGCTGCGACAACTTGCACTGACTGTTTAGTTTAATCCTGTTTCCTAAATGTTCTTAATTTATATTTTAACGACCATTGGCGTTTATTGTAATTCAATCCAAATGGACTCTGTTAATCTGCTGCTGGGAACGACAACACAAAACACTTGTACTACTTGAGTAAAGCCCACCGATGGAGCTTTAATATCAATATCAAATATCAAAATATGAACAGAAACAGCTCCACCAGTCTTGTGCGAGTGTGTGTTCATGTTTCTGTGTGTGTGTGTGTGTGTGTGTGTTGAAGGTTGCTCAGCGGGCCCCTCGATAATTAGAAACTTCTCCCAATGAGGGCGCAACAGAGGAGGCGACAGATTACTGCAGAACGAGCTGGAATGCAGGAGAACGAGGAGGGGAGGACGGACCGGGGAGCAGGGGTGAGAAAAGGGCAACGCTGTTGTTGCTGCCTTCTCTCTTCTCTCCGTGAACAGACAACATATCATCTGTCACAACATCTGACGCCGTCTCTCCTCCCTGCTTCAAAAAAAAACACGCGTATGAGTTTAATGTTCCTCTGAAAAGGTCTTTGATCCTCCTGAGAGGCGAATGACAGAAAATCTAATTCGACCTGATGGTGCACGGACCTCGTGCGGCCTTCTGTCCTGCGCCGAACACGGATCAAAGTATCTGGCCGACAGCAACGTGGATTATATCTCGGCAATCAGCGGGGGAAATGACATTAATTCGGCGCCGCGGCCTGGGCGTCGTGTCCTTTGATCAACACACTCGAGAACCCTCCTCCTCATGTCGCTCCTGCTTTCACAGAGGCGAGGGAGCAGGGAGGGTTGTGGTAAAACGAGGAGGGAGGAAGGAGAAGGGAGGAGATGAGGAGACAGGAGTCAGCAGCGTTGCGTTGCCAGAGGTCAAACCTCGGAGCGAGAAGCGAGAGGGAAACACAGCATGGACGCGGTCATCGTGTGCAACGGCGGATCAGGTTGTCCTGGATGTTGCAGAAGCTTCACGGGACGCTGAGGACGAGGTGAGCGAGGCGTCTACGATTGTACTTCCTCCTCTTCTTCGTTTTCTGCAGAAAGGGGAATTAAAATTGGCGTATTGTTGCTTTTAATGAGTCTGTAAAGGCCTCAGGAGAAATGATGTGCACAAGAGCGGTGAAAGAAAATGAAAAGGGGGATTCATTTGAGCTTTTTGTTTTGGGGAAAGAAGAATAAATATTGATCAGCAGGTGTCCTGCGCTCTGATTGGATTAACGAGCCGAACGATGTCAACAAACTGAACTCAGCAGCGTCTGATATTATTATCATTATTATGATAATATTCAGCATTAAGAGCCTGATACTGTTTTATTCCTGTTAGATAACAGGAATAAAACAGTATCAGGCTCTTACCTTTACCTTTACCTAGGTAAAGGTAAAGTAAAGTAAAGGTAGAGTAAAGTAAAGTAAAGGTAAAGTAAAGGATGAGTAAAGTAAAGCTAGAGTAAAGTAAAGTAAAGGTAAAGTAAAGGATGAGTAAAGTAAAGGTAGAGTAAAGGTAAAGTAATGGTCACACTGCAAAAACATTTCTCAAAACATTTATTCAAATTTGTATTAATATTTTGAACTTTTCTTCAATCTTTGCTTTTTGGTGCAGAAATATTTGATGATTTAACATTTAATTAAACCTCAAACACTTTGTTTAAAATCAATCTGTGTGAAAAGTTAAGAGAGAAAAGTTGTTTTGGTGTAACTCAAACTCAAAGTCGTCTGAAACAACATGGAGTCCACGATGTGTATTTTTATGAATGAGTCACAAAAGCCAGTTAGGAATTACTGTTTTAATCTGCGTGTTTAATTTCATAATCTAATCCCATTGTCTCTCACGAAGTTACCACACAAATGCAGTTTCATTGTATGGTAACGTAATTATTTAGTCTTATCATATGTAACTGTAAACTGTACTGAAGAAAAGCACTTTAATTATTTGTCTTTGCTCTTTTTTTTGGTTTCGTTGTTTTTAAAAAAAAAAAAAAACCTTCCAGTCAATTTGTGTGTAACGTTAATCTCTGTAGATTAGTCAAACAACTGTGTTCTTATTAAAGCACGTTTAATCTCAGTTAATAGTCCTGCATGAGGGGCCCTCTCTGCATGCCTCTGTGTGTGTGTGTGTGTGTGTGTGTGTGTGTGTGTGTGTGTGTGTGTGTGTGTGTGTGTGTGTTGAACTGTAACAGTGCTGCTGTGTTTCACCTCATTGTATTAAAATGAATGTGGTTGTGCACGCTTGACCCCTCTTAAACTCTGTGTGTGTGTGTGTGTGTGTGTGTGTGTGTGTGTGTGTGTGTGTGTGTGTGTGTGTGTGTGTGTGTGTGTGTGTGTGTTTATGGGATGTTGCGGAGGTCAGATAATGTCTGTTTGGCACCGTCTTTGACCACAAACAAGCCATAAACACACACAGAGTGAAGTGATTGTAAACAAGCTGTGAAGTGAAGCAGTGACGTCACAAAACATCCTGTGAGCGTTTCTGGCGATGCGTTCGAGGGCTTCACGGAAAAGACGGACATTTCTAATTGGCATTCAGTAATTGGGTGAACAATCACACAAGAGCTAAAGAGGCAGTGGTGGAAAGTGACAAAGTGCATTTACTCAGTGCAATTGAGAAGGAACTGAGTATTTACATTTATTGTAGATTTATAGAATTCAGTGGCACATTTTACTCGACTACATTTATCCGGTTACTTTAAAGATAAAAACAACATGTAATGTGCTTATAAAATTCATCACTAAATACTTTATTACTGGCTCGTGACCAGTCGGGGCTCCTGCTCGTGTTTCAGACGTCGGTGAGTTGTTTCATCAAATTAGAAAAAAGCCTGGAAAATAAATTATTTCTGGTAAGGGAGTTTTAATATGGAAGCCCATTTCCGACACAAAAAAAAGAAATTAGGACCCAAAAAAAAATCAGGATCTATAAAAAAAAAAAAATTTTTTTTTTTTTTCGTTTACAAAGTAGGAAAAAAAAACGACCAAAAACACTTTTTTCCGTTGAAGAAAATAAAAAAAAATTAGGACCCAAAAAAAAAAAAAAAAAATACTGAACTTTTTTTTTTTTTTTACAAATTAGGACCAAAAAAATGACCAAAAAAAAAAAACACTCAACTTTTTTTTTTTTTTTTTTTTTTGCCTTTTTTTTGTTGACTTGAAAAAAGGCAAATGGAAAAAAAGGCAATTTTTTTGTTTTTTGGTCCTCATTTTTTTTTTAATTTTTTTTTTTTGGTCCTAATTTATTTATTTTTTGGTCCTAATTTTTTTTTTTTTTTTGGGTGGCCTGAATGGGCTTCCATAATTTCCCCATATACTGGCATACTTAAAAGCAGAATGAGTCAAAGTGGGGCTCAACAAAGTGCACATCCTTCACTTTATTATATTTCTGGGTTTCTCTAGTCTCCTGTCTGACCTTCATCTCACCTCCTCAGCCAACATGTCGGTCTTCACGGTCACGGACTCGTACCCGTCCATCGGCGGGTCGGCGACCCCGGTGACCCCAGTGGTGACGAATGTCACAGCCCGGCAGCGCGACGCCCTGCTGGCGGCGGCCGAGGTCGTGTTGCTGGCGCTCGTCTTGGCGATGGCGCTGCTCGGCAACGGGCTGGTGCTCGTCGCGTTGTTGCGGCGGAGACGCCGCCGCAACCCGCTGCACCAGTTCATGCTCAACCTCTGTCTGGCCGACCTGGTGGTGGCGCTGTTCCAGGTGAGGGAGTCGCAATGTCCTCACACACACACACACACACACACACACACACACACACACACACACGCACCTGCAGCTCACCCCCTTCCTCCCCCTCCCCTTCCTCTCCAGGTGTTGCCCCAGCTGGTGTGGGACGTTCAGGGCCGCTTTCCCGGCCCGGACGTCCTGTGCCGCCTGGTGAAATACCTGCAGGTCCTCGGGATGTTCGGCTCCTCCTACATGATCGTGGCCATGACGCTGGACCGACACTACGCCATCTGCCGCCCCCTGCTGGCGCACCGCAGCAGCGCCACGCAGCGCTGCAACGGCTCCATCCTGCTGGCCTGGGGGCTGTCGCTGCTGCTCAGCCTGCCACAGGTACGGAGGCTGGGGGGAGGGAGGGGAGGGAGGGAGAGGGAGGGAGGGGAGGGAGGGGAGGAAAGGAAGGAGGGGAGGAGGGAGGGAGACAAGGGAGGGAGGGGAGGAAAGGAGGGAGGGGAGGAGGGAGGGAGACAAGGGAGGGATGGGAGGAAAGGAGGGAGGGGAGGAGGGAGGGAGACAAGGGAGGGAGGGGAGGAAAGGAGGGAGGGGACGAGGGAGGGAGACAAGGGAGGGAGCAGAAGAGGGAGGGAGAGGGAGGGAGAGAAGGGAGGGAGGGGAGGGAGACAAGGGAGGGAGGGGAAGAGGAAAGGAGGGAGGGAGAGGGAGGGAGAGAAGGGAGGGAGGGGAGGGAGACAAGGGAGGGAGGGAGGAGGGAGGGAAAGAGGAAAGGAGGGAGGGAGAGGGAGGGAGAGAAGGGAGGGAGGGAAGGAAGGAAGGAGGGAGACGAAGGTAGAGAGACAAAGATAGGGAGAAAGAAGAAGGGAGACAGAAGAAGATGATTTAAAAAATAAAAATTTGGTCACTTTTTTTGTCATATTTGTTGTCATACTTTTTTTTGTTGCATTTTTTTGTCATTTTTTTGTTTGTCATCTTTTTTTCATATTTTTTGTCACATTTTTTTTGTTTACTTTGTCATACTTTGTCATATTTTTTTTCGTCATACTCTTTTTTGTTTGTCATACTTTTTTGTTATACTTTTTGTCATACTTTTACTTTGTCATACTTTTTTTGTCATACTTTTTTGTCATACTTTTTGTCAAACTTTTTCTTTGTCATACTTTTTTTGTCATATTTTTTTTGTCATATGTTTATAAATAAGGTAGAGAGACAGATAGACAGACAGACGATCTTTAAGGATTCACATATTGATGGTTTGATTGCTGTGAAAATTTAATATTGAGATTGTCTTTCAGTATTAACCGGATATAAAGCGAGGAAGCTCAGTCTGTACCTGTGTGTGTGTGTGTGTGTGTGTGTGTGTGTGTGTGTGTGTGTGTGTGTGTGTGTGTGTGTCTGCCCCTCCAGGTTTTCATCTTCTCTCGATCAGAATTGGCTCCAGGAGTCTACGAGTGTTGGGGCCACTTTGCTGAGTCCTGGGGCCTCAAAGCCTACGTGACCTGGATGACCCTGGCCGTCTTCATCCTCCCCGTCCTCATCATCACCGTCTGCCAGGTAGAGAGCGACGGACCCGACCAGGATGGGAAATTATTTATGTCACGCTGGTGATTTTAATAAACATCAACATCAACTAATTGTCTCATTTCCACTCAGGTGCGAATCTTCAAGGAAATCCACAACAATCTGTACCTGAAGTCAGAGCGCCACCTGTCCCCCGGAGGAGGAGGAGGAGGAGGAGGAGGAGGAGGAAGAGGAGGAGGGGGCAGCAGAGGGAGGTGCAGTCTCTCCCTGTGTGTTTCACACCTCATGTTCAACAACCACGGGAGTGACACCAGGTTTGACCCTGGATCCATCTACCAGCACCTGCCCATGGGGCCCCTCAGGTCCAACATGGCGTCACATTGTGACGTTCACTCCCGCACCGCCGTCCACACAGGTGAGGTCCACACAGGTGAGGTCCACACAGGCTGCTGACGCTCAAGCAATTCCAGTGGTTCTCAAACTGTGGGGCGCGACCCTCTAGTGGGGCGCGGAGGTATTACAGGTGGGGCGCGGGGGGAGATTCTGTGGAAACCCATTTCCGCCACAAAAATATGTGTATATATGACCAAAAGAAAAAGAAAAACAATTATGTGTGTTAGCACGATAGCATTTAGCTAGAGAATGAAGAACTTTTTTTGTTATTTCTTCTTGTCATACTTTTTTTTGCCATACTTTTTTTGGTCCTATTTTTTTGTCATGCTTTTTTTTGGTCAAAATTTTGATTTTTTTGTCATACTTTTTTTTGTTATTTTTTTGTCAAACTTCTTTTGCTACTTTTTTTTGTCAGATTTTTTTTTTGCCATACTTTTTTTTGGCAAAATTATGATTTTTTGCCACTTTTTTTTGTCATACTTTTTAAAATGTTTTTGTCAAACTTTTTTTGCCACTTTTTTTTGTCATAATTTTTTTTCATACTTTTCTTTTTTTTTTTTTGCCAAACTTTTTTTGCCATACTTTTTTTTGTCAAAATTATGATTTTTTTTGGTCAAAATTTTGATTTTTTTTTTTGTTTGTTTTTTTTGTCAAACTTCTTTTGCCACTTTTTTTTGGTAAAATTATGGTTTTTTTTTTCCGTCATACTTTTTTTTGTCAGATGGAGCAATCTGGTTCACTTGAAAGGGATTTACATTTTCTTTAATCTATTCATTAAAAAGCACGGATGGAGGAGTCTCAACAAGTTGCACCATTTTGTTCCATGTTGTTGGGGCGGTGGAACATTTTGCTTCCTCAAAGTGGAGACAGAAACAGTTTGAGAACCTCTGGTCTTTTCTATTCTGCTGCGTCGGACGTTTGAACCATTTCTGTTCATGCGTCTGCATCTCATGTGGTCCGCTTCCCGCTTCCTGTTTCCCTGCAGCTGGTCTGCAGCCTGTTGTGGCGCCCCCTGCTGTCTGCTGCGCCCCGCCGGCCCGCGGCGGCGAGGTTTCAGCGGCCATGTCCAAGACGGTGAGGATGACGCTGGTCATCGTGCTCGTCTACTCGCTGTGCTGGGCCCCGTTCTTCAGCGTCCAGCTGTGGGCGGCCTGGGACCCCGACCCGCCTCTGAACGGTATCTTCTCCTTCTGAACATGTCGGTGTGTGTTGTGGGACGTTAGTGCGACTACGCTGCGTGTCAGAAGAGCGTTATGACATACAAAGTGTGTATTTGATGGAACTGAACAATGGAAAGTGATGCAGTTGTTGTATTAGTTACAACTTTTATTAAACGTTCCTCTTCAATAGAAAACACGCTCATTTTCTTTTGTCGTATTTTTTTTGTCACTTTTTTTGCCATATTTTTTTTGTCATGCCTTTTGTCACTTTTTTTGCCATACTTTTTTTTGTCATGCCTTTTTTTGTCACTTTTTTTGTCATATTTTCTTTGTCATACTTTTTTGTTGTTATAATTATGATTTTTTTGTCACTTTTTTTGTCCTATTTTTTTGTCGTACTTTTTTTTGTCATATTTTTTTGTCATACTTTTTTTTGTCATACTTTATTTTGCCATACTTTTTTGTTGTTGTCAAAATTATGATACTTTTTTTGTCATACGGTTTTTGTCTTTTTTTTCACACTTTTTTTGCTGTCATAATTATGATTTCTTTGGTCATAATTTTTTTAGTCATACTTTTTTGTCACAATTTTTTGTTGTCATAATTATGATTTTTTTGTTACTTTTTTTGTCACACTTTTTTTGTTATAATTATGATTTTTTTGTCACTTTTTCTTTGTGTTAGTTAGAACTTTGAAACTCATTGATTAAAGTTCCTCTTGAATGTAAAACATGTTCATGTGTGTGTGTGTGTGTTCATGTATGTGTGTTTGTGTGTGTGTGTAGATGCAGTGTTCACCTTGCTGATGCTGCTGGCCAGTCTGAACTCCTGCACCAACCCCTGGATCTACTCCACCTTCTCCAGCAGCGTTTCCCCGGAGCTCCGCCTGCTGCTGCTCTGTCGCGCTCACTCGCGGCGCCGGGGGTCGTTGCCCAACGACTCCACCGCCACACACACTTCCAACTCCTGAACAATTAACACACAATCAACACAGCCGGGCCACCGGGAGGACCTGCAGTTGATGACCAGCAGTGTTCTCACATCCTTTTCTTCTTGTTCTGGTGCGACGTCGCGCTGTGAGGATGAAATCCAGCTGCCAGCACCGCTAAAGTTCACTTATTCACAAGTTATATCTCATCTTAATACAACTTTACATTTTTAAACTTGTTTTTTTAGACAAATTAAAGAACCAAGTTAGAATGTGTGAGATATTGCTTTAGCCATTAGCTTCATTGGGTTTGGGCGCGCGGCTTCCAGGAAGCTAAGCTAAGCTAACCGGCTGCTCGCGGCAGTAAAACACGGCTAACGTCAAACTGTTCAAGTACAACAAAGTATTTTAAATGCAGCAATGCATTTTATCAAATGTAATTATCGTATAAGCAAGTGTTTAGGTGATTATTCCACACTTAAAAATGATTTAATATATTTTCTTCTATTTTTTTCTGACAGAAAATAAAACAATAAAAAGGTTTTAAAAAAAAAAGTTTATTCATTCATTCAACAGTCATAAAAACAATTCATATAAACACAAAAACAACTGCCACGACAAAAAAAAGAGAGAAAAAATAAAACATTTTACAAAAAAAAAAGTTATTGTTCACAAACGTGTGTTGTGGTTCTGTTTAAAAAAATAACCTGTGGAAAACACTTCACATATTTCCATGAAACCATTTCATTTCTAAGTCACTTTCCTCCGTTAAAAGCAAAACAACTAAAAGTTTAAGTTCATTTTTAAATCAGTGTAAATCCAACTTTAATGCATAACTATATTTCATACCCATAACGTAATGAGCTGCTGTTAATGAAGGGAAACAAATGCTAATTTCTCTCCTTCGTCCCTTCAGAGATGAACCTGTCCATGAACATGAAAATTAAATTCATGTCCGTCGAGAGGTGACACTTGGAGCAAGAGAAACGAGTCTCCCATTGGCACAAACTTTGTAATTAATTGGTTTGAAAAAGAAAAACGTCCATTTGTTCAGTAAAAATACCAAAACCTTCCAACAGGAAACCGTGGAGCATGCAGTGTAACGTACTTCCTGTTTGTGTTCCCACTTCAATGTAAAAAAGGTCATAAAAAAATAAAGTAGTGTTCCATTACATGAACATAAAAAGTTGTATCTTTCATTTGATTTCTTCAGATTATGAAGGATGAAGTTGGTCATATTCTATATTTTTGTTATCGTCAGCAAATCCAACGAAAACCCAAAAATATATTTCTTCCTCTTTCAATACTTTCTGGTTTCCTGCGTGTGTGAATCCTTAAAAACACGCTACACATACACATCATTCATTAAAAAAAAAAAGCTTAGTTATTTCCCCCAAACAGCTGGGCGGATGTAAATAAAATAGCACATTTGTTTGGGATTTTTTTCTTCTGCAAATGAAAAGAAATAAAATACATGAGCATCGATTGACAGACGATACAAGTGAGGATCAATTCATTGATTGTTTTTCTCTCTTTGTGGGATTGTTTGACAAAAACAAAGCTTCAGGATCTAAATCTTTAAATAAGTTTGTAGTGAAACAACAAAAAAGTTATAAACATCCTTAAAAATGATTATTTTGAAGTTGTAAACAAAATGTTTAGTAAAGTGAATGTGGTTGTATGAGGTACTTATATTAGTAAGTGTATTAATACAGTAGATGGTCCACCAGCTAAACTTATTCTAGATTATAGTTTAAGTTATGATTCATACAGACGGTTCTGATGGGGATCTGAAGGCATCACACAAGATAAAGATATATATTACTTTGTGTTATTGGAATAAAGATTCAACGGCTGCTGTTTCCCGTCAGAAAGAACCGTCTGGAAGCAAAAAGTTAAGCGTTCAAAATATTCTGAATACAGCGAACACTTCAGCAGGTTACTGTCTGAAACTCTGTTCATGCCGATCGCACTGGAGCACCTCATGCAGCCTCACTTCACAACATCCAAAACACCCATTTCAACATGTTCCACAAAGCAATATTTTAAAAAAAAAAGTGAAATCTTTTATACCAAATAGTGAATTATTCAAAACATTTTCCCTAAAATGAGAATACGTCCTTCCAGACTGAAGAGGCGCCTTCAGCCTGAACTCAAACTCCTCTACTGAACGTTTGCACTCAATGAATAATTATTGCTTTCAAACTAAAATCATTATGAATGTGATATGACGCGTTTGATGCTGCAGCGGCTCTGAAGTTAAAAACTAAAGAATTGAACTCTGGCTGCAGTTTAAACGTCTCTTTCCCTCCTTTCATTCAAACACATCACAACACTGGTTGTCAGATTGTCATGAAACATTAAGCTAAAATAGATTTGTTTAAAGAGCAAAGTTTTTTTATACAACTGTAAACTACAACGTGTTATTCCCTATAAAAAAAAATATTTAAAAACGCTATCAGGTACGCAAGTCCTATAACACAAAATTATGAAAATTTAGATTACCCCTCCCTCCCCCCTCCCTCCTCCTCCTCCGTCTGGTTCTTCATCAGCACGACGATGCGCGAGCTGTGTGTGTAATTGTGTGTTTTACTTCAACCAAAGCGCACACCTGTTTGTGTGCACCTTCCACTGAGTCCTACATTAGTTTAACTTCCTTACTTTACTACTTTTTTTTTTGCTTTGTGTGCATTCTGTCCACAGCTCGAGGTTAAAATGTCGCGACTCCCTCTGGCGATGAACTTCCTCTCAAATTTTTTTTATTTTTTTTAGCATGAATTGAAACAAAAACCTGGGAGTTTTGCACTGGATTTGCTGAATCTGCATTAATCTGAACGTGTCCGTTTATTTCCGGTGCAGCCCTTGAGAAGTGAAGCGCGTGTTGGACGTCGGCCGTGAGGGTGAATGTACATTTGTACCGTTTGAGCCTCAGCTGGACTCGAGGTCGTGTGTCTGAACCTTTACGGCCCTGAGAGTTAAGTCCTTGTTAGTTTACTGGATCTTACAGTCGTTCTGTCTGTTGTGCGTCTATCTGGTGTTTGTGTGTGTGTGTGTATGCACAACACACACATGGTGTGCTCCTGGAGGACTTGAGCTAAGGAAAGGCACGCCACATACCAACAACCAGAGGTACCAAGGCAGTAAAAAGAACGTTTTTATTGACGATAAAAGTACGTTTCTATGGCTTCGGGGTCGTGTGCGCGGATCTATTAAGACGACGTGTGGTTGTTGCAACGCTTGTGTGTTTTTGTGACGCGTGTGTGTGTCCTTCGTGAGTCTGTCGTCTACACCGTGTCCTCGTCCATCCGAGCCACTTCCTCCAGCGTGGCGGCGGTCGGTTCGGCGTTCTGCTTCTCTCCCGCCTCCTCGGCGGCCGATTTCGACGGCGAGGGCGGCGCCAGCATGGCGGTTCGCTCCTCCTTGGTTTCCTCCCTCCGTTTCCTCGCGTTGTTCTTCTTCTCTCGCGCCAGCAGGCGGTAGTTGATGCCCATCCCCAGAAAGAGGATGACACTTGCGACGATGAGGATGATGCCGGAGGAGATGTAGGTGTAGTCGTAGTGCTGGTAGTAGTTATAGAAACTACCTGAACGTGGACAAAAAGAGAGAAACGACTCAGATTTAACAATTATTTTGACCCTTTTTTTCAGTGGATGTGTGTGTGTGTGTGTGTGTGTGTGTGTGTGTGTGTGTGTGTGAGAGAGAGTTGAAGGTCAGAGGTGGGATAGTAAAATAAACATATGTTTCCACAATATTATCTGCCACTGCAAGTATTTAACAGCCAGTTGGTTGCGTTTTGGTCGCTTTTATAATTTTCTTTTCTTTTCGTGTAGCAAATTGCTTTGTTGTGTATTTATTTATATAAATAAAATAAAAATATATATATTTATTTATTTTATTTATATAAATAAAAAATTTATATAAATAAAAAAATTATTTATATAAATAAAAAAGGGTCAAAAATTTAAAAAAAAAATATATATATATATATATAAATATATATATATATATTTTTTTTTTTTTTTAAAAAAGGAGGAGTTGGTGCTATCTAAATACAACCTTCCAGCCCTCCCATCGTCGCGGGTGTTGTACCTGTTAGCGGCGGGCCCAACAGCACCGGGCCGCACTCCACGATGGTGACCAGGCCCACGGCGGAGGAGAACCTCTGCGCCCCCACCAGGTCCATCAGCGTCTCGAACAGCACCGAGCTCAGCCAGCCGAACGCGAAACCAAAGAAGATGGCGTAGATGACGAACCCCGTGTAGTCCGACGACAGCGGCGCAAACACGTGGCACACGCCGTTGTAGAGGACGGCGGCGGCGAAGAAGTACTGGATCCGGGGCCGGACCCACTTGGTGTTGGCCAGCATGCCCATGGAGGGCCGGGCGAACATGTCCACGAACGCCAACACCGACAGCAGGAACGCCGCCTTTTCCTTGCTGATGTCTTTGCTCTTGGCGTAGTTGGACAGGAAGACGAGCGGAGCGAAGAGGCCGAAGAACATGATGACGTTGCCGAACAGGTAGAGCAGGAAGCCGCGGTGCTTGAACAGCGTCAGGTCGATGAAGGAGTTGAGGGTCTGCAGGACGGTCTTCTTGGCCTGCGGCTGCACCACGTCCCCCGCCGCCGCCGCCGCCTTCTCCGGCGCCGCCTTGACCGCGTCCGCCTCCGCGTCGGGTTCGGCCGGCGGCGCGTTGGGCTTGAGCGGCCGCATCAGGGCGCCGGCGACGCAGCAGTTGAGCAGGAGTCCTCCCAGGATGAGGAAGCTGCCTCGCCAGCCGAAGGCGTCGTACAGCCAGGAGTTGAGGGGCGCCAGCGTGGACAGGAACACGGGGCTGCCCGCCATCGCGATGCCGTTGGCGATGGGACGCCGCTTGTAGAAGTATTTACCGATCATGGTGAGGGCTGGATTCAAGTTGAATGCCAGTCCCAGACCTGGAGAGAGAGAAGGATGGGAGGAGGAAACAGATGAGACATTAGCAGAGGATGACAAAATGGCAAACAATACAGCCCACAAGTGAGAAGAAATGATTTATTTTCAGCATGTAGAACAGGATATGTGGGGAAAAGCAGAAGAGCACATGCATAAAAGTACAATATATTATATAAAAACAGCTCATCAGTTGCAAAAAACTATTCTGTGCCTAAAATATATGAAAAATCGAGAAATCACAATACCGATCAATGGACTAAAAAGCTGCAAGACATCACCATGAGGAAGTAAAATAGCTCAAGACATTTGATGAACAGATAATTGTTTGCAGGAGAAGAGTTGTGTGAAGTTTCAGTTGAAGCTAAACAAACTTAAAACTCCATGTGACACAAACACCAGAGCATCCAGTAACAATGAAGTCATTTCCACAACTCCAGGACCAGTTCAACTCTTCATAAGGTGCGTTCATGTTGGACGTGAGTAAAACTCTGACCTCCCACTACTCCGATGAAGAAGTAGAGCTGCGCCACCGTGTTGCAGAACGACGCCCCGATGAGCCCCGAGCCGGCCAGACAGCCGCCGACTAAGATGATCGGTCGACTGCCGAACTTGTTCACCAGGATGCTGCTGATCGGCCCTGAGGAGAGACGAGGGAGAAGCAGAGGTGATATAAAGCACAGGTGCACTATAGTGAATGAGACAAAAGCATTAGATAATAAATTAGATGATCGAAAGAAAATTATTCTGCAACTATTTGGACATTTTGCTCAAACATCTGCAGCTTCAAAGTGGATCCAAGTGGGGAAATGTTCTGCGTCACGGTCGTGAATACATTGTGCAGAGTGTCACAATTAATCAATTAATCTGCATATTAATCAATAAAGAAAATAAGCATTTCTTGCACGAGAAACGCCGTCACAATGTAATTACAGCAGCTCACCAAGAGGTGGTGCTGTGGTGGAGGAAACGAAAGAGAGACAAAAGAGATTGTGTAACCACAGTAGTTGCATGGATGTTACATGGAGGAAGAGGGGAGGGAAGGAGGGAGGAAAGGAGGTAAGGGTGAAAGGGTGAGCAGAGGGAGTCAGGCAGTGTGAGGTTATGGCATGACACACATTGGAGTGGGAGGTGATGAAGGAAAGGAGATAAGTGAGCAGACAAGGAAGAAAGGAGGAGATTATAAAGTAGAAGCAGAAGAGAGAATACAAATTAATCAAGCTTTATTATTAAAGTCCCTTTTGTAAAATATAAATGCGCTTTAAAAGCAAATCGACAAAACAATAAAGTTTTGTCAATACAATCAAAGAACAAAAGCATATTGATCACCAATAAAATGCCATAAACCAAATAAGAAATAATAGAATAAGCACAAATACAACATAACACATAAGTGTTTATAAACATCAATTATAGGAAAACTAAGATGTAGACAAACACCAAAAGAAAATATTAATGATGTCTGAAGATGCGGTCGCTCAATCATCAGGACCAGTCTGCCCTCAGATGGCATCCATTACATCACAACCAGCATGAGGAGGGGAGGGGGGGCTTCACACACACACACACACACACACACACACACACACACACACACACACACACACACACACACACACACACACACACACACACACACTTCGCCCTTGAAACTTGGCAGCTGACCGCTCTGGATGCACGAGCCTTCACCCCCTCACTTTGGGCTGTGATGGGTCGCGAGTTTCCATGTTGCGGTCGAGCCGCAGATAAAAGAGATAAAAGGGCCGAGGATCCACCAGAACACACACATGACACACACACACACGGCCATGAATCTGAGCTGCTTCTGGAGCGTCGATGAATGAATCTGCATCCACTCGACGCTCACGCATACACAAACAAACCAGCAGTGACACTCTTTGTTGCTGCATGGCGCAACACAAAGAGAGCAGCGTCCTCCTCGGTGTTACATAAACGGCCCGTTGTTC
The DNA here is from genome assembly GCF_023055335.1 of Clinocottus analis. Lineage (NCBI taxonomy): Eukaryota > Metazoa > Chordata > Actinopteri > Perciformes > Cottidae > Clinocottus > Clinocottus analis. Next base: position 24,088,107 of record NW_027176153.1, on the reverse strand, counting down.
CACCTCCCTCCATCTCCCCGTGAGAGGAAGGAAGGACAGCGAGTGGAGGACAGACGAGGCCTCAGCTTCCCTCTGACGCAGCATCCACAAGTGATTCGCCAGTGAACCCATCTGTGACGAGATGTTCCTCCGTCTAATTTTAGCTTTTCGCTTCCTCTCACGGCGCAAAGTGTGTAGATTTGATTTTATATCACAATCTGGTCTTTGTTCATTTCAGTAAGCCATTCATTACAGAGCAAATGTTCAGATTTAATGGCCGACTAAATAAAGAGGGAGAGCTGGTGTCGAGTGCATTAAAAGGAGTAGTTTGACATTTTGGTAAAAAAAAAATGCAATAAAATGGTTGAAAACCAGCAAAGCACAGGGTTTAAACGCTGTTAAACATTCAAACCCCTCTTTAAACTGTATGTTGCTTTCATTCAAACATGGGATTCAGTATAACATTTAAACGTACACAAGGAGTTTTATCTTTTGAAAAGACAGACTGACATTTTGAGATGGATTGAGCGAAACTTCCTCGGAGAAGGTGGAGAGTTATAAAACTTAATGTCTCTCAAGACGCCTGTTCAGGAAGGAAACTGTTCTGGAGCTTCATTATTTATTATAACACCTTTACTGCATCTTCATAGGAGACTTTATGGCAGCACAGTTGCACTGAGTCTATACTGCGCTCCTGGACGCCAACCCTTGACAATAATTTCCCTTCATAGTATTTATTCTTTTGCTAAATCGGCTTAAATCTCAACTCTCCTTCTTAAGATGAATCATATCACTGTCCTGTAATCCGGAGCCTTTATTGCATTAAAACAAGCCGATGTGCAATCATGCAAAACATTCACACACACACACTCACTTTTTCCTTCGGGCAACGGCTCTTTTGCCCTCCGTACAAAAACGAAGAAATCCCACAGATCATAGGAGATATCAGGACTCAGGCTGTGAGGCTGTGTGTAGCGTGTGTTTGTAATTCCACCGCACACTGAAAGCTACGGCCATAAGACGAGTGACGAGCTATTAAAAGTGACTATAATGCACCTGAGAATGATGAAACTCCTAAAAAATGTTACGATACAGCACAGTATCGCGATATTTTGCGTGGCGACATTGTATCAATACACGGAAGCCGAGTATCGATCTTTTCTGTAATCAATTCTAAAGGTTTTTGGTCGTGACATGATAAAATCAATGTATTTTTTGTTCATAAAGCTTTCCTTTGGGGACAATTTGCGGTTGAAAAAAAACAACCTGAATGAATCGCAATACTCGATACATCGCAGTATCGTGATAATATCGTGATAATATCGTATCGTGGGACCTCTGGTGATTCCCACCCCTTAAAACTAATAAACAAGTGGAGGTGAAAGAAACCTCCTCTTCCCTCCTGCAGAGCTCGTTCACACTCATCCAGCCAGAATAAACTAGTGTGTGTGATTATTTGTGGACGTCATGTGTAACTAGTGAGTAATGTGGTTAAGACCATTCACAGCCTCCTACTTCTTCTTCTTCTCACAGCTCAAGCCAGCATCATGACGTCAGTAACTGGTGAGCTGGCTGATTTTTTTATTTTTTTTTAAACTGGAGAAGAAAACGGCACAAAAAGAAACTACTTCAACATCTGGCTGCTGTTACGCAACTTCACTCTTCCCCTCAGTTTCCCCCTCGGCAGTTTTCTCTCCTAAATGCCGAAACCTGCAGTTTGCTGGCACGCAGCTCTGAAGAGGATGAACGAGTGGATGGAAGGAACGGACGCCACTTTTAGATGTAAACTGAGACCGAGAGAGCAAACAAGAGGATGGCGTCTCGCTTTTAAGGCGTGCTGGTTACCAAATACTCTGGGGGAGAGAGGGAGAAAGAGTGTTTGAAGAAGGAGGGAACTCGCTTTGTGTCAGGAGACAGAAAGAAAGAAACCTGATCTGAAACCAGAGCAGAGTTTTGGGGCTCTTCGTAAAACCTCTCTTTACATGCTTATTAAAAAGGCTGCTGTGGGTAAAGAGGTACTTAAACATACACACTTATGACTGTCATGTGATGAAACCATCAATGCTGCTGTTCATTTTGCTATTTCAGGAGTTTAAATTGAATTAATCTGCAATCTGCCGTTTGAGTCAGACCTGAACCTCGCGAGGCCAGAGCTCGGTTAAAGTCGACCGGTTTGGACTAATCTATTGCGTCATGAAATTGATATGAAAGAAGAATGTTAACTTTTAATCAGAGGCCACACAGAGGTCACAGAGCAACTCCTGCATTCCTCCTGTACAACTCCAATACTTTAAAAAAAAACAACTGAAAATAAAAAGTTTTGCAACTATGACTTCAACTGAATGTTTTGTATTTGAATTAAAAACTAAAAATTGCTGCAATAACATGAGAAAGCACTCGTGCAGACACAACAGGATATTTTTAAGAGGTGCATGATCCAGTGGACTCGTCCTAATCAGAGAGAAGTTTCTAGTTAGTCTGGTTCAGTTTCACAGCGCACAAATTAAAGAGGACCAAATAACAACTGACTTTTTAAACGTCACTGTTTTTCTGGACTTCAGCATTTTCTGTCTGCTCTCTCCGGCCCAGATGTCAAGTAAACATCAGATTTCTGCAGAGGTCCGAGTCGGTCCTCTCCCACTCATGTCTACCTGTTTACCCGTTTCGACAATAACACAACTGATATCTTTGCTTTATGACAACACCTTGCATGCAAAACTAATTATATTCCCGTCTTTTCCCGTACTTTGTTTAGAGTGAAGCAAATATTAGCACGCTGACACACTACTTTAAGATGGTGAAGGATGATGTTTTTGTGCATGCCAACTAGTTATATAAGTGATATTCACCAATGGAGAAACTCCATATAAAGATATGTAAGAGCCATTTTCATACAGCATTCCTCTGCTTGCAATCCCTATTTAATCATTTGTAGATGTCACTATTATTGTAGTTATGCTTTCTCCTTTAAACCCTGCGATATAAATTATTTTGTTCATTAATTCAATGTCTTTTTCTTCTTGTTTGTCTCAAGCAGCTTCAGCTGGATGACAGTAAGAAAGAAACATGCGCGCCTTGTTTTCTTATCTTGTTTGCAATCATTCCAGAAAATCCATTTCTCACGTTGTCCTCGTCTTTCCCTTGAGCAATAAGTGTTATTCAAGCTGTGGCTGGATGAGAGGAAGCGTTAGCAGAGAAAGAAAAGAGGTTCGAGCAGCCAAATATTGTCGGCCATTGACCGGTTTTTACGTCAAAACAATTTAGTTTCCCGTTTACAGAGCTGTGGCTGTGTATCAAACATGTCATCTAGAAAAATAGAATTAGAGGAATAAAGAAAGTGTTTGCTTCTTGAGAAGAGTAAAACACACACACGCGCATTACTCACCTCCAGCATACATGACAGCCAGCATGATGGAGGAGATCCAGGACACCTGGCTAGGTGTGGCACTGAAGATGACCTCTATCTCCTTGAAGAACACAGTGATGGACTTGGGGAAGGCGTAGGAGAAGCCGATGGAGATGAAGGCGCCGAGTACCACCGCCCAGCCCCAGCCTCCTTCAGGAGGGGTGTACACCGGAGGCGCCGGAGGCATGTCTGCTCAGGACGAGGGAAGAACGAGGGAAGAACAAGCCGGACCAGATGCACAGAGACCAGGACTCTGCACCTGTTGGGCAAACAGAGAACGCAGGTGGTGTAAGATAGATGCTGCTTCACAGCATTTTTATCTAATTTGCTGCCAGATGAAATATGTCGGGATGAAGAAGGCGCGAGGGAGGACATGAGTGAAGAGCTGGAAAAGCTGCACATGGGAAAATATGGAGGGAGGGAAACAAAATATTTATGTTTGTAATATTTTTCTTAAGTGCTGCCATGGTGAGAAAGAGCATCTCTGCCGGGCCTCGCGCCAAAATAGCAGCAGAAGATAAAGCAGCCGGCACATTTATCTTATTGAACGGTAGAGAAAGATGGAAACTTTGGTGCAAAAGGATGTAGTCTGGAGCCGGTGAAGCATACTGAACATTTGATCATGGTGTCTTTTGCCATTTTAACCAGTGCAAGCGCAGCAAACCACAGAAGGGACGGGGCAACGTGTCGACAAATACGTTCATTTACACAGAAGTGTGTGTGCTTGTTGCGTGGCCACACCTGGTCGGAGCATGCATGCCCCCGGGTGGACGAGCTGCAGTTAAAAACCTCGCCCACCAGCCTGAAGCGTGGACGAGGCCCAACAACATGGAGCTCTGAGAGCTCTGCAGAGTGAGAACTATCACTACGGTATAACTGGAGATATGCATTTGGACTCTGTCAGTAACTTCAAATTGATTTTCTAAATGCGTCTCCATTGTCCTCATGTTAAAAGCAATGTGTGCACCGCTGCTGTTTTAATAGCGTATTTGTTTTTTAAGAGAAGATGATTGAATAAAATATTGAAATTAGAGTCATACAACTTTTTGATATTTATTTGTGTTGTATTAATTGTTTTACTCATCAAAAATGAACCTGTTTTAGTATAATTATTATTTTTTAAATATAATACTGTAATAATTATAATTTTTGGAATAAACTATAAATTAGTTGTGGGGTTAATAAAAAATCTAAACATTAATTGTGAGGTGCAGCCTAAAACCAGTCTACTTTCGTAATGCTGCAGGAAGGAAACATGCAAAACAGGTTTACAACAGCCTGGAAAGTCCCTCAATCGACAGTGCAGATAGATTTATTTGAATATAAAACACATTAAAAAGGTGCAATGAAGCCATCTTAATGTTGTAAAGGCCAAAGTGACATCTTCAAATGTCTTGTTTTGTCCAAAACCCACATATTCAGGTTACTACCACATAGAGAAAAGCAGCAAATGCACCAGATTTAGAAGCTGGAACCAGAGACTGTTGAGTAATTTGACTGAAAAATTAAATCAAAAACAGTTTAACAGACTAAATATTTAAGCTCTGCTCAGAAGACACACTACTTCTCACAGGTAAATAAATACCTGCTTGTGAGTCGATCAACGTCCAGAAAGGAACCTGATGAACCGGATTCATTATAATGATGAAAGAACTAAGCAAACCCGATCGTACTACTCTGGAGGAAGTTGTCTCTTATTAGCAGTTTGGTAGTAAAGTGAACGAGAAGCAACATTTGAGTAAACATTTCAGAAACAAACACAGTACAATATATCCTTCAGTTGGCAGAACAGCTGGAAATCCCTCGGCTTCATCTCTGGACGTCCCGGTTTCCCATTTAGGCCGCACAGAACCGAGCTATTTAAGGACTGGCTGTCACATCAACTCTGCTGCCGTTTGGGCCGTTTACCTTAAATGGCCTCTGGATCACAAATCTGCAATCCCTCAGCAACTTATACTTGTACTAGATCTAAAGAAACGCTGAGTAATGCTGTCATAAATGAAGATACAAAGAGAGAGAGAAACAAAAGGACTGGCATTAGTCACATACCAATATGTCCTAAAACACTGCCAGAGGACGGACTACTTGTTACAGCTAATGAACAGCCAGACGTCTTGTTCTCCTCCGTGGCATTTAGCCCTGGTCATGCTGTAAACAACCACGCTCTGCCAATTAGTCCACCGTCAGCCCGAGACAGCACATTAACCAGTTAACTCAGCTCTGTGGTTCCCAAAGCATGCAGACTGTCGATGCTCATCACATGAACTGAAACCTTGTGGTTTTCACTTCTTCCTGCAGAGAAAAACTGGTCAAGCATAGTGAGACAAATGTGTTATTTCGCATGTGTTTGAATTACATCGATGCAGATCTTTCAGTTATGTTCTGCCTTCCGGGCAGTTTCAGTTGACGCCGGCACACAAAGTGATGTCTTTGTCATCCAGATTGAATCACTGGTCTGTTTAACCCACCTCTCAACCCCCAGAGCGGATGTTAGCTCATCGTTTAGTTTGTTGGGCGTGTGTGTGATGTCACTTGTGCGTGAGAGTTACTACGCAAACGCTCAAGCTTCTTATTGGACAGAGAAAGAGCTGGTGTACCGCACAAAATACACGAGAAAAGTATCGCAATACCCTGCCATTTCATTAGTACTTCAGAGTTCCTCCCGTCTCGGTAGGATATTAAAACGTATGAACACAATACGTTGCAATGATTCACTTCAACAAACGGATGAAGTCAACAAAACCAAACAGTTAGCACATCCGATGATGCGAACAAGCGGTTCCACTTCCTCATTACTTGTCTATTAGTGACAGTTGCCACACAGCACAGATCTAAACAGTAACGCCCAGGAAACAACTTCTACACCTTCAGTTGCCCGTCTGGTTGTGCATCCTGTGCAGTTACATGAGAATCAAACTACAGCAAACTGAGTGTGTGAGTGGGAACATGATGTTGTGTATTCATTCATAAGTAGATGTTACTGTTGATATTAGTGATAGAACAGAGAGTTTCAGGCCAGAATGGAAATCATATTCTGTCCTCTAAAATATAACAAAAGCAACTAACCAGCCACAAAATCTTCCATCCAACTAAAAGTCGTACTCAAACACTATGGCCTTTTATTTCTTACATCCTCAGAAAGTAAAGTATGTGTAATGAAAAGTTATGACTGACAAAGCCTTACTGACCTTCAAATGTAGCTTCAGAGTTGTTGGCAGCAGCTTTTCTTCCAGTGACCTCACCGACATGCAAGCATACTGTCACACGATTGTGCAAAAATCATCCTTCAAATTATCGCTGCTGCTCCGCTCGACTAAACCTTTGATTTGTTCCACCGGAGCAACAGTTTAAAAAAGGGGAAAAAACAAAAACTAGTGTGCTACTGATCAAGATTGAGTACAACGAGGAAACTATTAAAGCAAAAGCTGCAGCTCTCCTTTTGTTCCTCCTTCTCGCCTACAGTTGGTTCTCTAATCGCTTTGCCTGCAACGCGCTGAAGATCACACAAAGACTGTATTGTTTTGATTTCTTCTTCTTTTAAAAAAGAATTCCGGAAGACTGAAGTGCATCAGCAGTTCAATAAAACACTGCATTCGGTTGTTGCAGACAGAATGGTACATTTTTTACATATTTATAGAGCCGACAAACAATACAAAATAATAATAATTGTTCTCAACTCAACCTGCAACTGAGCCACAGAGGAAAAGTGTCTGACAAACTTAAAATGTTTTGTGATCGGAAAAAACGCGTTTAAAACAAATAATCTATAAAAATGGCACTAAATATGTCTAGACTAAAGCTGGTCTATGCAGTTACCAAGCTGTATGTATTAGGTGACACTGGCGTTTAATAAATGGAGAAACAAACACAGGATACTAAAAGTTGCAGCAATATTCTTGTTCCTCATTTTGTTGCGGCTCACAGAGCAATGTGCTCACTGTGCTCTAAACAGCAGCGTCACTGCTGGTCTCAGCGGCCTGATGATCACGCACACGTCACACGTCCTCGTTTCAGGTCACACAACGATGGAGGCAAAACACACTAACACAACGGCATTCATTTCACTTGTCATACGTCCTTGCCCTTTGTTTTATATGTGCCATAATGTGACAGATCAGAAAGATAACAGCTGCATGCAGTCATAAATCCAGCTGCAGAAAAAGATATTAAATGTGTCTCAAAGAGAGACGTGGGACTAAATGTTAATGCATGTGTCCCTATATTATTCACGACAAACAGAAATCAAAGGTTTTGTTAAAGCTTGCATGTTTCCTGTCAATCGAGAACGCCTCGTGAAGTATGTGCATGTTAGTGACACTAACTAGCAGAGATCACTGGCTTCTCCTTGATCATATTTTTTATGAAACCTCTTCCACTGTCAGCACTTCAGTGCAACCAAATCACCCATCATAAAAAAGGACACATCTACAATAAGTTCAACTTAAAAAAAAGCAACTTAACACTCATAAATATTATCACTGTTGGCGCCGCCAACACTCCTTTAGCTCAGTGTTTTACATCTGGCAGTCATACAAAACCCATAGAAGCAGAGTTAGAAATACAACTCTTAATTTATTGTCTACTCCGGCTGGCTACGCCGACCACAGTGCTTTCCTTTTCTTTCTTTTTGGCCGACATGTGAAGCAGGAACAGTGAGGTCAGTTCACCTGAGTCATTTGAGAATGAACCCATTGCAGTTCCTTTATTTCCATCCGCCAACAGATAAGGGTGCTGACATCCGTCAGAGACTGTCTTACTTGGGCCTGAGGCTTTTAGCATAATGCTGTACATGAAGCCATGAAGTGCATACTCAGGATCACTTTCACAGGCTGCAACAAGTCAACTGGAATTTTTGAAAAATCAGATGAAGACGAGAGATTTTCAACCATCCTATGAAGCCCACATTTGCTTAATTAGTAGACAAACATCTGAACGATTGCCCCTTAGAAATGTCAGGTCTGCTTCTGTTGACTCTGAATTAAAGGACACATTTACTGGATGTTATGAGTCTGCTGAATACATTCAGAGTTTTATATGTCAGACACAGACAGCAAACAGGCCAAGTGTAAGAAAGACAGAGAAGGAAATGTGATATTCAGTTCAGGGCCTGGACCTAATGGGAAGCGAGCTTCACCGATGGGACTCTCCATTTCTCCTGAGGTCCCAGTGCTCTGTACTGGAGCTTAGTTAGGTGTGTGTGTGTATTTGTCTGTGTGTGTAGGTGTGTGTGTCTGTGTGTGTCAGCAAAGCAGGACAACTTTTGAATGAGTTCTCAAAGAGGCCATTCATTCTGCAATAACAAACGCTGCCTTTACCAAACTGTGTCGAGGGGCTGGACATACTTAAAATGCATTAAACAAGAAATTATATTTACGTTCATGGAAATGTTAGAACTAATATGTGCAACAAAAAAAAGGTTTTACTTTTTCTAGTGTAACTGACTGGCTTAATAATTACTCCAGAACAAATACTAACACAACCATGATTCAGATCTTGTCTGGCCTCCTGGATTTCTACGTAGTGCACACAAAAGACAGGATACACTAGTAAACCTGTAATAACTGGGAAGGGAAAGGAAGCTAGTGAAGTAACATCCCTTTCCCGAATGAACGAGTCAAACTAAACCGTAATCATGACTCAGTGTTTTTTTTTTGACAGAGTCAGCAAGAAATCCTGAGGCCACTCCAGTTGCATGCACAAACAAGAATGTGCTTTTTTCCCAGCTTCAACCAGTTGGACCTGGCCTGTACATGCACTCGCTTCAGGATTTGTCAGGTCAGGGCTCTTCTAAAAAAGGGAAATGAATGTGAAAAGTCAAAAGGTTTGTTTTCAGGTATTCCCAACACTATATCAATTACACTTAATTTTCCAGATTTTGGAAAGTATGTTAACCGGGCCCTCCCAGCAACAGATGGTTCAAGTATATTATGCAACCACTCAGTCAAACAGAAACTATGGTTGGAGGGATTTTCTTTTCCCCGAATGAAATGAAAAATGATGTAAAATGGTGAAATGTGGCTAGTTGACTTTGGGATTTATAAGCCTACCAATGGGACCGGCAGAGACAACAACTTCAGGCCGAAGATTGCCACACATCTGGTTCTACTTCTTTCCTACTAATCTTTCCCACATTTCCTTCCTCCTGCGCACACACACACATATATATACAGTAAGAAAGAACAGCATCACACACCGCTGGCATGGCTCCACTTCTTTGCTCCTCTCCCTTTCTCTACCAGCATCAGGCTCAGCAGACATGCCTCATAAGCTTGATTTTATGCAGAATCTATTAAGTTTACCAACTCTAAAACACTACCATGTAATTCACTATTTCCCGCAGTAGATATCTGCCAACAATCACCCACAAACATCTAGTTATTTATATGAAAGCAAGTCATGAAGGTATGTGTCAAGAAGCATTTGATCTTTTCCAGGCATAGCAATAAATACTTTGCATAACAATAAAGATTGCACAGAGAGTCGAGTTTGGGTGCCAGGATATGACCTAGGTGGGAAAGTGCAATACAAAAACACAACTGCTTAGGTTTGTTGCAGCAATGAGACGATTTCCTGAGAATGGAAACTTTTTAAAATCCCTAGTCCATTACATCACACATATCTGGCTAATATAAAACAAGTTTGTAAACCCCAAGTGAGAAAAATTCAACATTAAGTCCTGCAGAGAAGAGCAGGGAGATTCAGGGGCCATTCATGCACTCACCAAAAGGAAACTTTTTGGAAAGCAGGGTGGATGTTAGCATGAATCCAGCTCCTGTGCTCGTTCTTCAGGCCACCCTGACGCCACACACACGTGGAAAATGACACGACAATCGCTTCACTTTGTTGTAAATATCCCTCATAAAGTCACAAAATTAAACAAACAAGCAGCTCCAGCTGACAATGGGGACTCCACTGGAAGCGGCGCGTGCGGCTCTCGTGTGATTTTTTTTCTTCCATTGAGCTCCTTTAAAAAAGAGCCAGCGTGTTAAACTCATTCAGCGGCGGGCCAGCGGTTAGGGTGCTCGAGGGTGAGCTCTCCTGGTCGGGTCTGGCTTCGTGCCGACCCCCCCGGAGCCAGACCCCTTAACCCCCCACGGAGCTGTCAAACAGACCGGCAGCATGCGGTGAGATGCGGACGGGGGGGGCGGGGGGGTCCAGCCTCTCGGTGTCCTCTCTCCCCTTGCGGGAGGCAGAAACAGCGGCGAGGATCACGCCACCGTGAATGAAACTTAATCACGTCAGTTGAAAGGTGTCCAATTAAATCTGCTCGGTGGTTAAGCTTGTTAACGTGGTAACGTAGTAACGTAACGCCCTGTCGTGGTTAATAAAAAAGGAAATACTAAACGACAACGGAGAGAGAGAGAGATGATACACGGGGCGGGAGCTAGCTAATTTACAACTTGAGCTAGTCAAGTTGAACACATCGAGATGTATAAGCCGAAACACATACCAAAAAAAAGAGCCGTTAAATTCAGCAGCGTCTTTGTCTCGACGGTTGGTCCGCCACACGCTCGCGCACTCACCGAGGCGGTGTTGAGGGGGGGTTCGGCTTTCTCCGGTGGTGACTCGGTTCGGCGGAGAGTCGGTTCGTGTCCTCCTCGCTCCTGGCAATGGCTTTAAACGTTGGTCCTCCAGCAGCTCTCCGGGTACCAACCAACCACCACCACCACCACCGCCGCACAGACTGGACAACTTCTGGGATGGGGATGATGACACTGCGAGCAGTGCGCATGCGCAATGGAGCGTGACCGGCAGCAGAGGAATCTGTTTAAAAAGCGCACGTGTCGGCGCCTCTTGAAAAGCCATTATAATTCAATAACACGAATACACCTGTGCTTTTTCCTGTTATGTCATAAAAATGTCACCATCATTCCTACAGAGTTGCTCGTCATTTTTATGAGACAGCAAAGGTTTAAGTTACTATCTTATAATTACTAATAAAAATAATAAAAAAATCATTTTATTTATATAGCACTTTTAAAAACAACACTTTTTTTTACAGATTTGCAAAGCATAGACACAATCCAAATGGCGGCAAACCAAAAAGACCATAACATAAAAGCATTGAACACAACCAAACCAAACAAATAGCCAAAAAGAACAACAAATATATAAAATATACAAAACAAAACCATGGGGACAAAAGAACTGCACAATAGATCATAAAAATAAAAACATAACCGGATGACATCACTTCAACGCAATTCTATAAAAATGGGTTTTAAGAAGTGATTTAAAAGAAGATATTGATCCTGCCGGCCTTATCTCCTCCGGCAGGTTGTTCCAAAGTTGAGGAATTAAGTCATGAGATAAAACCAAATTTAAAAACAAACAAACATGTAATACTTAATTGAAACATTGGATTTTGTTCTAGTGCTGCCCCTTCTGTGACAGTAACTCCAGGGACACTTTTTCCCTCCAGTCCGCCGTTGATGTGGATTATATGGCATTCATTGAAGGCCGAGGTCTGAAACCACGGCCCGCCACTGATTGACGGCAAACCTTTCTTATCACCTCTCCCACTCCGTCTGCTGTTTACTCTGGACCAAATAAACAAACCAAGAAACAATGCTGCTCTGATATCCAGTAATTCCAAAGTCTGTGAACCCTGAGAGGTGCTTTCATTGTATTTAAATCTAGAAGTGGAACAGTAAGAAGAGAAGGTCTGAGAAAGAGGAGAGGAACATAACGATTAATTGTTGAGACTATTAAACATGCAGTTGAATCAACTTCAGAAAGCAATATTTCTTTGCATGGCTATTTTATATAATTGCATTTTATGATACAGAACAATTGTTTATTGTGTCTCAGATTTATTTGTTTCTTTCCTCCCACAGAATACAGCAAGCCACTTTCAAGCTGAAGCAGAGTTTATTGAATTAACGTTTCTCATGCTCCGAAAATAAAAAAGAAACCACATGCTCTTGAACCCGGAGCAGTAAATCTAATCTGATCTGCGCCTGCAAGAAGAAGAAAAAAGATGAACTCTTTGCTCTGCGTTTGGGAAGTCTGGTGCGGCTCCACCTCTCCGATGTGCTTTTGTTTGACGACTGCAACCATCACCAATTTTCTGTCAAATGTTTCCAGTTGACAGCGTTTGAGGACGCTTTTGGCACAGCGAACAGACAGAGTTCCTAATTGTGGTTCTGCTAATGAGGAGAAAGATGAAAGAGGGCGACACCGACCGAGTTTGGACTGGACAAGTACAGGGAGAAGACACTTGTGTCTGTGTGTGAGGTTTGAAATGTCCTGACATCCCATAGCAGGACCAGTCTACTGGGATAGCATGATTCAGCTCCAGAGGAAGCGTTCAGTTCCTTTACTTCCATAAATGTAAGGCATGCATTTAAAGGCATGCATTTAACATGTTACTTCAGTAATGGTGCACAAGTATAACCAGAAACATGTATTTAAAGGTAAAAGTACTTCAGGAAGACAAACTCCATCATCATTAGACTATTAGGTCTTCATATTTAAAAAGTTGGAAGCATACAATGTTTTTGCATTCGAAATTATTTCAGAATACTATTTGATTTTTTGTCTAATTGTTTCAGCTGTGCTTGTGTATTCTGTTCTAATTCATAACAAATCTTTATATCTTATCTTGTGTTTTGTGTGAAAGCTCTAAGCAAAGTAACAAAGTAACTGAAACAGTTTCTCAGGAATGATTCCTCTGGTTTGATTTGGGACTAAACTGCGTGGTTTTAAATCCCTCCACTGTGGAGCGAGGCGCTCCTGTTGGACTCGCTCCCATCGGGTGTCCAATTTCTCCTCAATATTTATCTGGCCTCTTGTCCTGCAACAAGCAGGACGTCCATCGTTGTGTACCTAATGGTTGTCGCTGCCTTTCCACAGGGCTCGCTACCACAACAAACAGCTCAAAGGGGGATGAAGACACACACCGCTGACCTGTTGTTTCAGCCCAGAGAAGAGAAAAACACACATGAGAGCGAGGCCGAAAAAGAGGAAAAGAAAAGTTAGCGCGAGGGGGATGGGAGAAGTTACAGGAAAAACTGATAATGAGAAACAGATTGTGTTTCTAGGAAGGTTACACTGGAGATTTGGGGAGTGTTAGGGATGTGTGGTGTGAGCGAAACAACGCTTCAGTTCCTGTTTGTCTTTTTAGCACCGCAACACAACTATTCCGTATAGTTCACGTTAGTCAGAGAAACTTTGAGACCATGAATCGTGCGCTGGTGTGCAGAGTCCACGATGTCACAGCACACATGGTCCTGTGAAGCAACAGGTATGCAAATAAGATCCCTCGTGCACTGCACATGCACGTTTCTGTTGATGCTCGGTGTGTTTCCAGGATCCTGAGTGTGTGTGTGTGTGTGTGTGTGTGTGTGTACCTGGTGCACCCATAACAGGTGCAGTTTATTTGGTAATTGTCTGAGTTGTATCTGAGACCGGATTTTCTTCTGACTCATATTTAACAAACACACACATGCGCTCATTCTGAGCATTGTGTATATTCAAGCTCATCGTAGCAATAGAACATCAAGATTCCCTTTGTAATAAACCGTTTTAGCATCATGTATATTTCTCCCTGAAGAGTGCATGGACAACAGAAGTGTGTAGTCATGCTTGCAGATCTGTGAGGCTGCACACATGCACAGCAGCGGTGGAAGCTCACAAGTAATAATTAATAATAATTGTATTTGCATAAGATCATTTAAGTTTGCGGCACAAAGTGCTTTTAGCACAAGAACAGCAAAGTACAAACACACAGAGGACTGTCTAAAAGAAATGAACAAATAAATAAGAAGGTGAAGCTATTAAAATAAACTTAAAATAAGATGTTTGCAGACTTTGCAGAACGGAGCAGAATTATGTGAACACATGAAAGAAGCTGTCAAACAAAAAATAAAGTCTGTAAAATAAAAAAAAGGCGATTCAAAAACAGAAACAGTGTCAGCAGATAAATAGAAACTGGAAGCCTGTTTGCAAGCGGAGGTGTTCGTACAGCAAACGCTGGATCTCCGCTTGTCTTCCAGCTGGACTCTGGAGCAGCAGAAGCAGCTGACCTGAGATCTGTTGAGAGCTGGAAGGACTTGAAGCTTCACTGACGTACTTGGCACTCGGCCATGTTGGTAAATGTTCGCTTGATTACATTTAATTTCGCCGGCGTTCCCAAGAATTGGACAGAAAAGTAACTGAACTATGTATTTTTTTGTTTGTTCTGCACTTGAGTACCGTTTTGTTGAAAACCTTTAATTTACTTGAGTATTTCTACTTCACACTACGTTGTACCTCTCTACTTTTCAGATATAAATATTGTACCTTATAGCTCGAGGAAATTTACAGACTAAGATTTTACCAAAAAAAGTGTAATCAGTCGATTTTTTGGGATCGAGAGCAAAGGTTTTCTTTTTGAGAGCGCAGTTGTTGACTTTTTTTTTTACGAGTTTTTTTTTTTAGAGAGAGCGTATTTTTTTTGACAGCGTTTTTTTTATTTTGGAGCGTTTTTTTTATCTTGGAGTGTTTGTTTTTTTAAGAGCGTTTTTTTTTTTTTGGAGGGTTTTTTTTTTTTGGAGGGTTTTTTTAGAGCGTTTTTCTTTAGAGCATTTTTTTAATGTTTTTTTTTGGAAATTGTTTTTGGAGTGTTTTTTTTAGAGCATTTTCCTTTAGAACGTTTTTTTTATTATGTTTTTTTTAGAGTGTTGTTTTTTTTTAGAGTATTGTTTGTGAGTGTTTTTTTTCCAAGCGTTTTTTTTTTTTTTGGAATGTTTTTTTTAGAGCTTTTTTTTTTAGAGCATTTTTTTTGGAGTGTTTTTTTTTTTTTGATGGGTTTTTTTTTGGAATTTTTTTTTAGATTGTTTTTTTTTCCCCCAAAACTTTGGGAGTGTTTTTTTTTTAGAGCGTTTTTTTTTTTTTTTTGGAGTGTTTTTTTTTTTTTAGAGCTTTTTTTTTGGAGTGGTTTTTTTTTTTGATGTTTTTTTTTATAGTGTTTTTTTTTTAGCGTTTTATTTCCGAGCGTTTTTTTTTTTTTTGTAGTGTTTTTTTTTTTTTGCAGCGGTTTTTTTTTGGAATTGTTTTTTTTTGTAGTGTTGTTTTTCAAGCATTGTTTTTTTTTGAGTGTTTTTGCAAAGATTTGAGATTTTGAGAAATTAGCTTGCGTAATAAAGACTACCTTCATAAAAATCTACCTTCATAACCTTCATTCAACCAGCAAAGACATGAAGCAGAATTTGTAAGAGACATCTGCAGAAAAAAAGGAAGAGTGGGAAAGAATGCTGGATGTTAAAATAAAGGGTAGAGATGGAGGAGATAGAGAGCTGGGCCTCAACTCTGACAGACTCAATGATTAATATAGAAATAGTCTTGAGAAAACTCTACTTCTTTAAAAACTCCCCTCAAAAATTGAAGATCTGAATACTTCCTCCACCACTGTATCTGATGATGATGATGATGATGATGATGATGTCAAAGTGATGGGAAAGTAGTGCAAGCATTTAACAACCACAATGTCACATGACCAGAACACTATATCTTCTCTCTCAGAGAGCACAGGCACAATAATTGGGTGATAAACAAATAAAAAACTTTGGCTAACCCAAACCAGATGAGAACCAGCTCAGCGGAAGACACTGTGTGCACATGAGAGTACAACTATTTACACAACCAGACTCCTGGTACACCTTATCGGGCCTTCTTTCATGTGTGTGTGGCTCTCAATTGAACTCCTATTTGCTGAGATGTTTCCTGCACCGTGGAAAGAAAAAGATTCCCAAATGCAAAATTCGAGCCATGTGCAAATTCCAACCCGTGTTTGTTCTTTCAATCACAGCAGAGGTGGAGCTGTACATGTCCTCCCCTCCAAACTAGGTCGTCAGGGTGAAAAACAACTCTGCTTTTCTCTTTTTACACATGGGAGCGTGTGCTTGTGAGTCGGCTGGCCGGCCTCCGTGTCTGCATGTGGACACAACCGTTTGCTCGTTGATGTCAAGGTCCTCCGCTGTGCACGCACTGTAGTAAAAACGTGCACGAGTCCGCTCATGCACATATGGTAATAGCTTACTTTTGCATTCCCACATTTAATAAAACACAGATGTGCTGATGTCGTATCGTGCACATTCATACGACACTATGCAAAGTTTAACAGACTGCACGCACAATAACTTTTGCAGAATACTTTTGTTTTATACAATCGAATACAACTAGAGAACTAACTACTTCCTGTAAACCCATAAACTAATCAAGCACTCTTGATCAGGAGTGAGTGGGATGTTTTACAGCTGTAATATAAACGTGTCATTGCTCTCTGGTGGACACAACACGTCATGAAGAAATGTACAAACATATCTACATACAGATGACTGTAATAAGCTGATATTTGGCTGCAAATATCTGCAGATTTCGGAGTTGTTCTTTTATGATTTACCTTTGTAGAGTCTATGATAACGCTGGTGTGTGTTCGCCTCCACACATGTATGAAATTCCTTTACTGCAGAAAGACTTCTGAGGAGTGTTTAACAGATGTCCCACAAAAATGTCTGACCTTCCTTTAAGATGTTTTTAAACTCCAACTTCTCTCCCGGACTCTTCTCTCCACTCTGCTGGTGAATTTCCTTCTTCAGCATCTCGATGTTCATACAGAATAATATCAGAATCTGTTCATAGCCGAGTATGTCGTACATATAAGTCGGTCAGGTTTGGTGCATTACAGTAAAACACAAGAGAATTTACAATAAAATATGGTAAACAAACAAATAATAATTTATTATTTAAGTGTCAAGTGCATATTTATAGAGAAAATATGTGAAAAGGGGTGTCGTAATACATTATCCTGAGGATGTAAGCGAGTATTTTATAATATATTTGTTAAGAATTATTGTGATTTTTAAGTTCCTCATGACTTTTACTGCACGATATATTTTGCTTGCTGGAACTGCACATGTTTGTGCTGTTGCTACTATTTCAAATATATTATATTCCTCTGTTTATTGCACTTCACTGCTTTTAGCCTTTCTGGTTAGATGCTAATCTGGTTGTCTCGCCACATGTTCCAAAAGCATGTTTTTACTTTTATTCTTTCTTCTAGTCGAGAGTCTCAACACGATGATCCAAGCAGTGATCTATTTGTAGTCCATCATGTGTGACAGTAAATTCAAACTGAATGTGTGTTTGTGGAGGGACTTTGAAAAAGGAGTTAAAGATTTTGATCTTGACATTTTTCCAGTGCTTGTGTCCGTGTGAAGAATTGCTGTACTTGTGAAATGTTTTGTTGGTCTGCTTCTGTGTAAATGTGAACCTCAGAGACCAAACGGACTAAATAAAGGTTGTAGTAAAGCTGCAGGACCCGAACTTGTACTTATGTAAGTATGAAGTACGTCTCCAATTCAAAGGACAGAGAAGTCATTCATTGTCTGAGCTGAATACATCATTAAATATACAGACAGACACTCACGTGACGTAAAAGAAACTGTTGTTGTTCTCTGCTGCCATCTAGTGTCTTAACAGGAACAATAGATAATGACCTGACTACACCGCCACCTGCTGGACAAAAGTATAACGGCATGTGAGTGCCATGATGTCCCAAGAATTACTGAATATACAAATGTAGTAATATGTGATGTTTTTAAAGTATTACACTGGGAACTGGTCATTGTACATGTCTGTAATTGAGGATGGTGACAGAAACTACAATAAGTACAAGTAGAAAAGAGCTGATATCCACAAAGATTGGATTCTAAATATATATACGAGTTAAAAACAGCTCTACCTCGATCAATTTTATTAGAAAAATGCTGCAAACAGCTTGTAAAACAGCTGTCAAATCAATAAATGCCCACCTCTAACCGCAGGAGACTTCAGGTGTTGATCATTTTGTATGCAGCCTCTCCGGGCAGGTGAACGAGTCATCGTCCGTCTGCAGTGTGAGAACCTGTGAGGAACACACCTGTCACGGCTCAGGTGATCTCAGCCTGGATTCAATACAACATCAGCAGAAATGAAGCAATTTGTAAAGAGGAACAAAAAACATGTGTTAACAAGACTTATCTGAGTTCACAGCTTTCCTGCCCAGACAAGAAGGTGAGTCAGTGTTCACCTGAGCCGATGCCTCACACCTGTCCGTTGTTTGCCCTCTCCTGTACAGATATGAAGTACATTTACTTAAGTAATGAAGTACAATTTAAGGTACTTTATTTAAACGCATGCATTTCAAACCCCTTTTATGTCACAAAGTGTCACAAGTGAACTTATAGCAGATTGTTTTTAGAGGGTTCTTCAGTCATTTAGTTTATAAAATTGGGGAACTTTCAAGATTAAAGCAACAGAAACTAAGAAATGTTGACTTTTAGTCTGTTCCATCAGTCCCTCTCTGCCTCTTAGAGGACTCGTCATCTCTCTTTCTTCATGACACTGTGAGTCACGACGCAGACGCTGATCTGCAGATGATTTCATATCTGGTGAGCGAGTCCCTGCACGTTGGCTTTTGTGTGTTTATCTGTTTCGCTCGTTGTCTGGTTCACAGTTTGGTTTACAACTTCCTCGTCCGGCTGTGAAAACAAGAATCTCGCTGGTACAAATACATCTAAATTTGATTATCAGTGTTTTTTCAGCATTTTTGAACAGTCAGTTTGGTGTGTGTGTGCGTGTGTGTGTGTGTGTGTGTATGTGTGTGTGTGTGTGAGGGGGGGGGGGGGGTTATAATTGAAGCCTTCTGCTAGTTTCTAGTTTATGTTAGCTCGCTGTTACCATGAGTCATCAGAATATTGTGCTTCTTCCACCGTAGTCTGTAATAAAAAGGCTGCGATTGGAGATTATTTCAGATTTAATTTCAGATTATTTTATGTGAGAAGGTAGTGAAACATGCCACAGTTTCCCAAAGCACAAGATGAGACATTTGCATTTTATTGTCCCACAAAAAGTAAAAAAAAATCAATAATATAAATAAGTTAACGTTCATGAGAAGGATAAGCTGCAACATTATCATATCAAAAGCTGCAATGAGAAACTGAAAGGAGTTCATCTCTTAAACAGCGTTATCTAAACTACGTTCTCTTCTTCATGTGCTGATGTTTGTGGAAAGGAAGAGAAAGAAAACGTCAGTTTGATTCACTGCTTCCTCTTCTGCTCCTGAACGTTAAACTACACTCATCATGAAACCAGCTTTTGCTTTTAAAAGTCTGTAAAGATGAGATGTTCTAGATGCGATGAGGTCGTCTCTGCAGCCGTCATGTGTTTGGGATGTTAACGAGACACTGATGAGGATAAGAGGAATATTAGAAGCATATATTTTAAGATTGTGAATGAAAAACTGTGTACAGTTAAGAGAAAATAATCTGTAACTATTTGATTTTTAATTTTTTAAGCAAAATAAAGAAATATCTTGACTTCTCATGTGTGCAGCTTTGCTTAATTTTTTCCTTTTAAATATTAGTAAATGTAATAAGTTGAGCTCTTTGACTGCTGGTCGAGCAGGTTTTGATGAAATAAAACTGTCTTTCAATTTAATCAAATAAACATGTAATAAATGTATAATAGTAGTGGTAATATAAGAAATGTTTTATAAAATAATAAAAGGAACAAAACATTAAAAAAAAATGTTTTTACCAACAACAGAAGTATAAATATATAATATAATATAAACAGGATTTGGGAGTGAAACAGAGCTCAAGTCTCAAATCAAAACTGAAACGTTTTCATTACAAAAACAAACTTTTTTGTTGTTTACTACAAAAAGTAAATTCTCCTCCACTTGTTTGAGTGTTTGTCTAGTTTTGTTGCAATAATCCATGTTTTGTACAGTGAGATACTGTTTACAAAGGATTATTTATTATTTATTTAACCAGGTAAAATCAGTTGAGAACCAATTATCATTTTCAATGATGAGCTGGAGGCAGCAGCAGAAACAACACAGGACGACAAACACACACAAATAACAATGAAATACAAACAAAGAAGAGGAGAGAGAGAGAGAGAGAGAGAGAGAGAGAGAGAGAGAGAGAGAGAGAGAGAGAGAGAGCGCTAACATTATTGTGTAGTTAAAGACTTGAAAACACAACAAACTAAACAACCCTTGTCTTTAAATGTCGTCATCCAACATGGCGGATGACTCACATCCTCTGAAGCCGTGACCTTGTGAGAAAGGAGGCTGGCATCTCTGTGGTTTACTCAACTTCCAGTAATCCAGTGTGGGATCCCCCTCCTCGCTTCCTTCCCTCCCTCCCTCCTCCCTTGAGTCCTCCCTCCTTCCCTTGAGTCCTCCCCCCTCGATCCCCCCGCTCGCTGCTCGCCTCTCATTCCTCCAGGCTGCTCGCTCTGCAGGCTGCTGATTGGCCGAGGAGGGCGCGAGCCGTACCTGGCAGGTGGAGGTGGTCAGTGGTGCTGCTTCCTGATTGGACGGCGGGGAGTTCAATGGGCGCGTTGGGAACGCCCACTTCTCCCCCCCACAGTCCACTCAAAAGCGAAGCTGGAGCAGCTGAGAGGAGGAAAAGGAGAAGTAGAGGAAAGTCACTGACGTCTGAAACCCTCAGCGAGTGAAACAGTCACGCAGGTGAGCGACTTAAAACGTCACCTTCGTCTTTTTTAACTTGATGAAGAGGAAACCAGTGAAGTTGAGCGTCGTGTGTTTCTCTGGAGCTTCAAATCAAACAACGCGTTGACCGACACGTCGCCCATGTGAACAGTTGCTGATCTCGTGGTTCTTGTGTTGCCTTTACGTGACTTTCAAACTTTGCGTGAGTCTGTTTTACATGCCGTGTGTTTGTAATCTAAAACCTTGAGACAGTCGCTGTCCTCCATGTTCAGTTTGTGTTTGACCTCGCAGATCATTTGTGTGAGTTTGAGATGTTTCTGTACGTGAAAACTTTAAAGTTTTAAAGGATGAGTCTCACGATAAATTAGTTGATTGACAGCGAGATAGAAATCATTTGTTTTAAGTAATTTATTAAGCTGAATTAGTGCTGCTAATCCATCTAAATGTAATATTTGGTCAGACAAAACAAGACAGTTAAAGACTTTAAATGTGTCTTCTGGAAGCGTCACATCAGAGACTTGATTGGGTTGATTGTTGTAATTAATATCATCAAATCTGCATTTTTCACAACACAAACCTTTTGCCTCCTCGTTGTGTTTGCTGCTCGTGTTGTTGGTTCTGCTGTTTGTTCCTTTTAGTGACCGTGATGTGTCACTCATCAAGGTGTATGTTGTGCTTCTTCTGCTACTTGTCCATCCAGATGCTGGGATCGTATCCAAAGCTGCACAAAGCATCCTGGTTCTATTGTCAGCTCCAACAATTATCCCATTTTCTATTTGTTATTTTAGTAGAAATGTTCGCCCCACAGTCAAACAGTGTACTTTGCAGAGTTGTCTGACTTTAAAAGTAATATGACTCATGCAACGCATGTTAAAATATATTTTTTATGGTGTGCACGTTTGTCCTGTCCTTTTTATTTCAGTGGCAATCACTTTTTTTTCTCGTTGCCAATTTCTCAAAAATGGCGAGCCCGTCTTACCGAGGACGCTGGTGGACGCTGTAACACAAAGCAAACGGTGTTGTAGAAACTAACAAGCAACAACATCACACAATAGTCCACTGCTGGGTGTCCTGGAGGCCCCTGGAGGTCCTGGAGGCCCCTTGAGGTCCTGGAGGCGCCGCCATGGCCAACTCTCTCTCATTGACCTCCATTGTTTGATTCATCCGGAGCGTGTTTAACTCCTGCATGACAGTTATTTATGATAAGATGACGCTGCTGCCAGTGTCTGCTTGCCTTCAGCCTTGAGGCTGTGAAGCTGCAGAAGCACGTAGAGGCGTGAGAGTGTGTGTGTGTGTGTGTGTGTGTGTGTGTGTGTGTGTGCGTGTGTGTGTGTGTGTGACGCCGGCAGTATCGGTTGTCTTGTCTGCGGGTAGTCGCCCTCGAGGCTCAGATAGGGAACAGATGGTCAATGGCTGCGTGACGTCGTCTCTATCGACTCTGGGTTCACGCTGCAGTGACGCGCAGTCGAATGTGGATTCTGGCAACAATATATTGATCTCTGGGGGGAAAGTTTTGCAACGACACGAAAGCCCAAACGCTGATCTAAAACCTGTGAAGCACAGGAGCAAGAGACATTCGACTACATGTGATTATTTGTGTTCACGTGGCTCCGTCTGCTGCGTCTCTTTGTGTCCTCTCAGTGTTCCTGGAAAGCCGACGAGGACGACGCGATTGCTCAGCAAAAGATGGCCTCCGCCGCTCCGTTCGGCCGCAGACAGTGGGCGTCTCAGTCCCTGAGGGTCACCGCCAAGGAGATGTCCATCGTCTCCGCCCGGGGGAAAAACACCGCCATCGCCGAACGCTTCTCCAAGTGCGTCTCACCCTCGGCTCGCTCTTTCCCCCTTTTCTGGCTTTGACCGCGAGTTGAATTAATAATTCACCAGGAGCCACTCAGCAGATCAGTCTTTATCTCTGGCTGCAGGAATGAGGTCATGGCTCTTCCTCGCGACACTTTCACTTTTCTTTTCTGTAAAAATAATCGCACCGTCTTCTTCATTTACTCCAGTTGGGGTCTTGTTAAACTTCTTAAGTTGCTCATTTGTGAGTTGCATGTTTCCTCGTTGTAATCCTCCGTCTGACCACCAGGAGACAGCACTGCTCTGTTTCAGGACAGAAGTGAATGATTTACAATAGTTTCTGTCCCATTAACTGTAAGAAATAGTCCAATTTAATTCCCTTTTTTTTGTCATTAATGCACATTTTAAGAAGATGCACACACATTCTTAAAATACAGCTTTAACTACATAAACTAGTGTGATCCAATGAAAGAAAAGTCTGTTAAAACTCCTCAAACTAAACCATTTGAGAAGACTGAGACCTGTGAGAGTCTAGACGTCTTTTCATTAGAAGCAGATCAACAAAACCTGAAATTGACTTGTCACTTCCTGTGCCACCTCACAGGAAGTGACAAGTGACTTCCTGTGAGGTGGGTCGAATATTTTCCATTTTGCATGTTTGTTTTTTTTTGAGAGGAGCGGAGAGATCTCATATTAGTTTCTTGTGTTTTGTGACGACGGGATCACAGTGAATGTTCTCTCTTCTCTCTTCACCTCTTCAGGTACCAGCTGGCAGCCGAGGAGGGAAACGCAGAGAAGAAGAAAGCGGTACGTCACTTATTTAAGTCAGGATTCACTTCTGCACGCTCGTGGAAGAAGTGTTCAGATATGCAAGTCAAAGAATAAATACTATACGACCAAAATGTACTTAAGATGTAAAACTACTCATCCTGCAAAAGACATAGATAGATAGATATGTACTTTATTAATCCCTAAGGGGAAATTTGTGGTCAGTAGCAGCGACGCACTCTTTACAGACACCACACACAACTAAATAAACTAAACGCATAAAATTGACATAACTGTGCATGTATGAAGTGTAAATCAATATAAATATAGAAGTGAATGAAGTCTGCAAGATTACAGAGCTCTTAACGTTCAGAATTAAACAAAATCAATAAATAAATTGCACAAAAACATTTTAAAAAAGAGCCACACACACACACACACACACACACACACACACACACACACACACACCAACCATAGTGTTTTTAAAATGCACATTGACTGTAACACTGGATTTAAATTAAAACATAATCCTTCATATTGGTGCATGGTGTGTCATTAATGATGATGCATCATATTTTATAACTTCATTAGGAGAATAGTATGTAAATTAAAGTAGCTTCCACATAGAAGTTTTAGTAGTAAATAGTACAACGTGTCTCTCTGAACTGTAGTGAAGTAAAAGTACACCGTAGCTGAACATGGAAGCACTTAAACAATACTTTAGTAAATCTAATGGATTACTTTCATTACTGCGCCGTCTCTGCACTTTAAGGCTGGAAAATACTTTTTACTTTGAGACGTTTGTCTTAAACTGAGACGTCTCCTCGTGAGCGAGAGGAGGTGAGCATCATCGGCTGTCGTGCGCCGGCGTCACATGACGCCTTCGTCACGCCTGACGTGTGTGGGAAGGCGTGTCGGATGCTGCCATTCATGTTCCCGTCAGTATGAATCTTAACCTGTTAAACTGTGGAACCAAAAATGTTTATCTGCAAAAAGAACGACTTTTTTAAAGATATTTTGATGGTAACTATGAACATCCAGCATGATATGAGGCAGATTCCCCCAAATTGCCTCCTGGAGCGTCAATAAGACGCCTTTATGGAAAGATTAGGACCTAAAGAATCAGAATCTGCAACAAAAATCACAATAAAACAAAGTCTTGTCCTGTTAGGAAGGAGTTTCAGTCAAAAAACTGTGTCGTTCGGTTCAAAAATGGAAGAAAATTACATATTTCATACCAAAAGATTGTCTGAATGGGGCATGCTGGGACTTAAAATGGGAGCGGGAGGATTTTTAAGCAGTTTCCAAAAGCTTAAGTTCTCTCTTGATCCCGTTACTTTCCTCTAGCGCCATCATCAGGATCTTAATTTGTCTGCTTCTCAGGCGCCTCAGCTACTTTACTTTTTAAAAAAACCATAACTATCAAATATGTTTATGCTAATCTTGTGCTGCTGCTTCCTTCAGTTACTTTTAATGCAGCACAAAACAAGATCGCAAACTTTCTGCTTAGTTTTCTGTCTTTGTCGCTCCTGAAATGAGCGTTCTTGACTCGAGAGGAATGTGAGAACCTCTGGAGCCTGGAAAGGTCGTCAGAAGTGTCGACTCCTTGAAATGAAGCTCAGATAGAAACTGAAGGTTTATCAGTTTCATTCATCCAGAGCGTCTCTCTGCAGCTCTCTCGTGGAAGTCCTTTTCTTCTTTTCCAGCATGCTCTCGCTCCTTTTTTCACCTTTTTCTTCTCATTTCCTGGACTTATTTTCCCTCAGTGGTTGTCTCTGTTTCTGATTTTCTCTCCCTCCCTTTCACTCCCTCCACTCCCTCCTTTCCTCCCTCCTTCCTTCCTTCCTTCCCTCCCTGTGTTGCAGGAGGGGGGTGGGCTACTTGCTTCATGCCGCTCTGATCACTTCTCAAGGCGTTCACATCTGGGACAGCTTGTAGCCGGCCAGCAGACACACACAACACTCGACACACACACACTTTTTTTAAACGCACAACGACAACTGGACCGCCGGGTCTTCAGCGGCTCTCTCAGGTTTTTAACTCTTTACTTTTACTTTGGTGGGATTTCCCAGCTTTTCGTTGTGTGTCTGTGTGTGTCTCTCTCTCTGTGTGTGTGTGTGTGTGTGTGTGTGTGTGTGTGTGTGTGTCAGAGTCGTGCACGCCAAGCAGCTCTTTGTCTTCCTGCTTCTGTCTTTCACAGCTCAAAGTGTTCGCTTGCATGTAGTCTAACGTTCAGGGACGCTGTTGTAGTTTGTGTTTTGGGCTTTGTGTGTGTGTGTGTGTGTGTGTGTGGGTGAGATAGTGAGTCATCCTTTTGAAAGAGTTGGTGTGTGTTGCTGGCAGTTTATCTTCTGCCTTCACTTCTTGGTTTAAAGGCGTTTGCATCGGACTAAACGATGAAGCAAACTCTTCTTCTAAATGTAAAAGTTAACCTGAGTTTTTATAAACGGACATTTTCCACTTCTCGGATTTATTGGACAAATGGACTTGTGCTTAATTTAATCTAATCTTAAAGTATTAGCATAACCAAGTTAAAGGCCTCTTGTAGATCTACAACCTGTTGCATTACAGCTGGAGTTTGTAGTTTCTTAACTTTCTTCTTTTGGCAGAAAAGTTTGTGCCATTTTTGTCAAACATTTCACGGCTCCAGCGCCTCGAATTTGAAAGTTTTATGCTTTTATTTTTACTCATGTGATGGTTAGTAAGTCTTCTCAAAGACTTAAAGTCGGTGTGTGTCAGTGAATGAGGTCACAACACGGAGGCTGAGGCTCGCTGATGAAGGTTCTGCATTTATTTTTATTTTTAAGAACTGTGAGTCTGTGAAGAAACTTCTGGTGGGGTAAAAAAAACAACCCGCAAGTGGTGAAGTTTGAGGAAATGAGGTTGAAACAAACACATCTCATCCTCATAAGACAAACAAGAGCTTCACAATTATAATAAAATATCTTTCGGGCTGATTACTCTGAATATTGCAGTGGATGTTTTTCACGGTTTGACTTTTCTTTGACTAACAATTATCATATTAATTGAGTTTTTCCTCGACAAACTCAATATTTCCTTGTGTAGACCAGCTGTTTTGAAAAATATAACCATAAATATAACTTCTATTTGTGACATTTAATCAGCAGCAGGAACCAAAGTGTTTGCAGCAGACTGAGGTGTCAAAGTATTGATCCACAGCGTTATTGGTTTTGGGGCTTTTGTGGGATATATTGACTACTTTTAGCGCTACAGAGTAGTATCAGCCTCTTATGTTGTTGTGTGTTTGTCTGTGCAGGTTGCAGAACCTCTTCCCTCCAGCCTGCGCAGCGGCAATCTGAGTGTTTTGAAGAAACGCTGGGAACAGCAGCAGCAGTCGTCCAGCCAGAGATCCCAACCTGTTGACCCTCAGAGCCTCGTCAGCCAACCAACGGGCTCCATTCCCACATCACAGGTCCACCACCGGCCAGAAGCCGCCGCCGCCGCCGCCGCCGCCGCGCTCTCTCCAGACCAGGACGCAGAGCTTCACCCCGAGACCGGCGCCGGCCAGCTGCCTCCTTCTGCTCCCCACGAGGACCGGACCGACATGGAGAAGCCCAGCGGAGACTCGGAGGGGAGGGAGGGAGCGGCGGCGGACGTATCCGACGCCGAGAAGCCCAGCGTGCCCCTCAACAGCCTGAAGATGATGTTCGAGAAGGGAGAGAAGTCCACCGACAAGGTGAGGCTTTTAGTGTCACTGTCGGAGACCAGAAGATCCTTTTTTAACGCCGTGGAAATGGACCAATCATCGAGTTTGACTTCAGACTGTCAAACAAAAAACAAGTCGGTTGTAGTTGTCAATGCTTCCTTTTGTGCAAATAATCAGAATATTTGAACTTTATTACATTTTCATTCGCTTTGTCGGACAGAAGACATGTTAAAGTGCAAAAACAGTTGAAAGTAAAAACATAAACAACATAAATTAGGAAATTGGAGGTTAAAGTGACATTTTTTCTTTTTAGTTTGATCTGAACCAGTAAAAGCATCCTGATTGGTTTAATCTAAGTGATAAAAGAGTCGGATCCCTGAAGTATTTTCATGCTGCTGGTCACATGTTGCAGCTTCGCTTCACTTCATCATCCCTTATCTCACGAAGCACACACACACACACACACACACACACACACACACACACACACACACACACACACACACACACCCTCAGCTGACTACCACATCCTCTCGGCGAGCATCAGTGACCGGGGCCTCGAGCGCCCCGCGGCCGCCGAGTTTTGTTATTTGTGGAGCATAAAAAAACCTCATTTAAACATCCGGTCATGCGTTCGCTCGAGGCGAAATGTGAGATGCAAAGTGCTCGTGCTCGAGCTGCGACGCGTCGACAACGACCACGCTGTGTTTCCTCCACACAGAGCGGCCATTTACAGCAGGAAGAGAGCGTGAAGAGGCGATAAGTTTCTGTGAAATCAACCGCCTGCTTTTTGTGTTTTGTCCTCTGCGCTGTTCAGGACACTGATCTGTAATAAATGGGGATCACGGTCATTTAAATAGCTCCGGTCAGGAATTTGATATCGATTTTTATGGATCACCGACAAAAATGAAGCTCTGACATGTGCAAATCTCCAGCTCTTCAGTGCGTTTTGCGCCATTTTGTCTCGTCGTTCGACCTCAACTTCATTGCTTTGGTTGCACTTTCGCTGCTCTTGTAGTTTTTTGTGTTTAGTGATTTATTTATTTATTTTTTAACCCTCTTTCTCCGACGCGAGCGGCTTCGCTGGAGAAGCTGAGCGAGCCGACAGCAGCTCCAACTCCCGCGGCCAAACGGCCACGCCTCTGAAGAATTTCTGCTCGTCCGTTCCTGTAAAATATTTGAAGGGCAGAGTTTATCTGGAGGGGAAGAAGAAGGAAAACAAAAGTCAAACAGGCTCAAACATTAACCACCACCAATGACGACTGGATGTATTTATGTGTTTGTCCTCTGGATGTTAACGACTCGGTTTCTAACTTTTAAAAACATGTTGACGAGGCCAAGTCAGTCAAAATTGAGCATAATTAAATCTTATTTGTTAAAATGTTGTCAGATATTATCAGAACAAATCATATTTGTAATCGGCTTCCCAAACCCGCTTAGCGTGCTACGAGGTGTGACTGTGGTCTGAGATAAAAGTTATGGTTTTGCTTATATATTCCTCATCCTGGAGGAAATGGTGCATTTATTGGGATTATTTTCAGTCACATTAGCGGCTCCAGTGAGGACCTGCAACACATTTTGTGGCCTCTAACAAAGAAACGGTTCAGGACTGACCACCGACATGCAGCGTCAACGCTTTGTGAAACCGTTCCCTGCATGTTGCATAGTTGTCTCACCAGGAGAGGGATTGTTTAGGGAAATCATGGAGCAGTAGTTCAAGATCTACTTCTTGTACAATGGCGTCCTCTGTATATCGGAGGCCGGGCCTCGGGCTCCTCTTCTCGGGCCGGATGATGTCACGGTGCCGGCTGGCCGGCTCATGACTGCAGACAGCTGATCTGCCCTCTGAGCCTCTTCAGATCCTCTTCCCCCTCCGGCCATCAAAGCTCTCCCCTCCCCGCCTCATCAATCATCCTCGTTGTCCACGTCTCTGCTCCTCAGCCCTCCGTCCATCGCCGGTTTCTCTCCCTCAGCCCTCCCTCCTTCCCTCCCTCCTTCCAGACCTCGACCTCCACTATCTCTCGCTAGCAGGGGGAGTTGGTTTGTCTTCAACTTTGGTCCAGAGAGAAATATCTTAACTGCAGTTATACAACTATATGGTGGATTGACGCGACATTCAACTGGAAGACTCTGTCCTGCTGGTGGCGCTAGAGGATTTTAAATCTTTGTATACAAAATATTTAAAATAACTTAACTTTGCATCTTTTCTCACAACTTTTGTTGGAATTGATTTTGAACATGCGTTCATGTTGAGTTGTAATAACTTAAATGATCCCTGAAAGCTAACGGAGTTTGAGTTCAGCGCTAATTAGCAAACGTTAGCATGCTGGACTAGCATGCTAACAAACCGTTAGAACATTAGCATGTTGGCATCGGGAGGATGCTAGCATGCTGATGACTTGCTAGCATTATTATTGTGTGGAGATTATTTGACCCCCCCCCCCCCCCATCCTGCCAAAGAGACACACACACACACACACCCCTCTTTAGGGGAGGCATGCAGTCATGAGGCGCTCTGAAATTAATTGCCCCTCCCTCCCACACAGGGCTCAGCAGCCCCACCTATCTGCCCCCTCCCTCCTTTACCCCCCCCCCCCTCCACCCCCCCTCCTCCCTGCACCAGCTGCTTCTCCACCTTCTGTCCCGGATGACTCCACCCCAAACACACAGCCGCTTCATTCTGAGGCCGGCGGACCGAGACCCAGTAAAAACAAAAACACACCCTCTGAACCATCTGCAACACCCGGCACACTTTGCCTCCCCTTCCCCTCATTACCCCCACCTTCATCCGGCCCCACCCCCTCCTCCTCCTTTTTGAGGACCCCCGCCCCCCTCCTCCCTCTCTGGAGCACCTGCTCCCTGTCGCCTTCCCTCTTCCCCTCCAGCCTGTTCCCTCCTCCTCGTCTCCTCTCCTCTTGTCTGAAGCTCACTTTGTGGCTCCTCGTCGCTGGATTCGGTCACACTCTGGCTCCGCTCCGGCTTCACCTCCCGGCTCTCTGCTGACATTTACCCCCTTCTGGCCTTTTTACCCCCCCGGTTGCCTTCAGGAGAGGTAGCTATGGTGCTTCCATTCAAATCCTTCAATGTGGAGTTTCTCTCTCTCTTTCTTTGTTTGGCATCTGAACCGGCGCCCGGCTTCTTTACCCTGAGACACACGGGCTACTTTTACTTTGTTTGTGCCTGTTGTTGTTGTTGTTGTTGTCTTCTGGTAGGTTAGGATGTTTTCTTTCTGCAGCTGAAGAGGCCTTCGATGCTGCAGAAGTGCTCGTAATGCGGCGAACTTTATCAGAGGCTCCTTTGAATGATATTAGTGTGTCGCTTGGGTTTGTTTCCTTGTTCCCTTCTGGTGTCTTTTTGTTTTGCATGATGTAAGAACATCCTATTGTTGTTGTGATGTGTGTGTGTGTGTGTGTGTGTGTGTGTGTGTGTGTGTGTGGTGTGTTTAGGGACAGGGTGGGGTTTTTACGGCTCGTCGGTCTGTCAGAGAGCTTTAATAGTATCAGGATTAGCAGCAGATTCTTTGTCTGGCCCACTGATCCGGCCTCCTGAGACGCAGCCTGGTCTCGCATGGCCCGGCTGCTTGTTTACACACACACACACACACACACACACACACACACACACACACACACACACACACACACACACACACACACACACACACACACACACACACACACACACACACACACACACACACACACACACACACACACACACACACACACACACACACACACACACACACACACACGCAAACCGGTCCGACGCCCCCTTCCCTTCACCTCCGGTCTCTGGAAGACGACACCCCCTCGGGGACGGATCCATTACTATGATGACGCTCGTTTCTTTTGTCATTTCCTGTCTGCGCTGCGGTGCCGGACGCTCTGTGCATCATCACTGATCACCGAGTGTCACCGCACGTATGAATTATTAGATTATTAAGCGCCGCATGCTCGCATGTTCAACTCCCTCCTGACTGAGATGCTCAGATTTCTGCAAGACGCCGTCAGATGACTCTGTGATTACTCACCTGACGAAAGTTAAGAGCTCTTAAGATTAAAATCATGACACTTAAAGCTGCGATTAACCAAATTAATGTTTATACAATGCACCAAATGACTTTGTTTCATAGACTAACCCACAGAACATAAGCGTATGACTCAGTTACTCTTTGTGGTTTTCAGCCAATTAATATATTTTCACTTGGTGGAAAAAAATGATGTTTGCATGCAAACATTTAATTTTTTTACACTTTAATGTACAAAAACTTTGAGCCTTTGTGGCACAAACAAGACCATCAAGTATGAAAGGAATAATAAAATGATGAAGCACATGCCAGATACCATAAAAACGTACCAGGAGGAAGTCGTACTCGCCGAGTGTTTCGCAAACGGGAAACTGTCGCGCGAGTATTTCACACTCTTGTGGCGGTCGTTTGCGATCGTCACAACGTTAAAGTTGTGCGTGCAGCTCGTTGTGGTGTCGCCAATAATCAGACCTTGCAGAATAAAAGTCATTTAGTTAAGCGTGCGTGCGTTTCATGAAAACATTGTGAATCATTGTCGCTCAGTGTTTTTTCTTCTGCAGTTATTTTCAGATGAGCTTTGACTTGTCTGAAACATTTGAGTTGTTCACTTTTCCCCTCAACGTCTGCGTTGTTCATGCTTGTGAAATCTTCTTCTTCTTCTTCTTCTTCTTGCTGCAGCCTGCAGACACGCCGAGCCTGTCGGGGTGCGATGGGACGCTCCGGTGTCTGTATGAAGGTACATTTGTGTCTTTATTACGCAAGCAAATTTATTGTTTGTAAGTAAATTATTTGACTGCAAATCCCAAATCTTAGTTTTCCAAAAAAAATCTTCGCACTCAACAAAAAAATATAACCTCTCAAAAAAAAGAACACTAAAAAAACAACAACCTGTGAGTCCACCAATAGAAACTCATCCAGCAGCGCAGGCCCCGCCCACGACGCCACAACTCACCTTGTGAGTTTTGAGATTGAGAGCAAAGTTTTTCTTTGAGAGCGCAGTTGTTGTTTTTTTGAAAGTGAGCGTTTTCTTGAGATTTTTTTTTTTTTTTTTAGTTTTTTTTTTATTGCGATTTGTTTTTTGTTTTTTTTTTAGTATTCTTTTTTTTTGGATTTTTTTTTTTTTTTTTTGGAGCATTTTTTTTTAGTGTTCAGAGTGTTTTAAAAAAAACATTTTTTTAGTGTTTGATTTTTTGATTATTTTTTTTTTTAGCATTTAATTTTTAGAAATTTTTTTTAAGTGTTTTTTTTGACAGAATAAAGATTTGGGATTTGCAATCAGAGAATTTACTTACAAACAAAAACATTTGCTCGTGTAATAAAGACACAAATCTACCTCCATATGTCTGAGGCCAGAAACAAAGAGCTCTTTACTTCATGCGTTTAAATGTTGTGCTGCTTCTACACGTCGTCGTATTAAAACATTATTACACGTTAAAGTACCGAGAGTGAACCTGTAGATGTGTGGACGCTCTGCAACAGCATGTTTTACATAAATAAGAGTGAATAGTGTCTTTTTGTTTGTGGGGTTGCTCAGAGGACTCGATGTCGTCTTAATGAGAGCAACTTGATCCAGGACTGAGGCCGTGACGTGGATCCTCGAGCTCAATCTTTTAATGAGCGCTATTGGACTTAATCGCCGGCTCTTCTAAATGGAAGCGGAAGACGTCGCTGCAGAGGAGGTTTAACGTGCAGGACGACGAGGTCATAGCTGAAAGAAACGAGGGATGGATGGATGGATGGATGGATGGATGGATGGATGGATGGAGGGATTAATTAATTATTCTCTGCAGAGTTGGTAGTTGTACTTCTGAGTCTGTAAGGAGGAGAAACACCTGAACAGACGTGTTGGATCTGTTGATCAGGTGTTTGGACCTTTTGCTGTTCCTTACAGATGAAGGCTAATTGTGTAATCTGACCTATTGTGTAATCTGTGCTGCCCTCATGTTGTGTGACGGTCTGCTGTAACGTCAACAGATCAACGTTTATTTGATTCATATTCACTTTTTAAGGGTTACGTTAATATCTTTGTCATGTGCTCTTTAATGAAATCATCCTTTTTTTTCTTTAGACTGACCAGACATCAAGTTTAAGAAGATGTTCTTAGTTAATTAGTTTATTAAATGATCACACTTTATTTTCAGGTTCATTGATTGAAGATCTGAAATTGTAAACTCACGATAATCTATCAGTTAAATGTTTTTTTGGCCGGCGGTTGTTGACAGATTGTCTGAGGCTCCGTCTCTCTGAGCTCATAAGGAGATTAAAGTAGTTAGGACTGAACTAACACACACGCACACATGCATGCACACACACACACACACACACACGCACACACACTCTACCTCTGTGTATCTTGTCCTTGTGTTTCTCTTTGATCTCGGGCAGCGTTGCTTCCAGCCCGTTTGTTCTGCTCGCTGAAACATGTGAGCATCAGCAGGCCGTGTGTCTGTGTGTGTCTGTGTGTGTGTGTGTGTCTGTCTGTGTGTGTGTCTGTGTGTGTCTGCAGAGGTCATGCAGGACGCTCTGAAGTTGTTGGTTTTTGTCGGACTGAATTAGTTTTTGTGTGTTTTTCCTGCAGGTGCCCAAAGAGCAGGCGAGCAGAGGAAGCGCTGCCGTCATGGATCAGATACTAGGAGGTACTTTCTGCTTCTGGTTCGCTAGTTTTGGGCTTTTTGTGTATTTTATTAGAACAATGACAAGGAAAGAAATCGGAGAGAAAAAGATGGAGAACAATATGCAACAAAAGTCTCCACATGAAGTGAAGTCAAACCAGTAAATACTTTCTGTAGCGGTGATACTCTCATACGTATACGGCGCTTATGTTTATTTATTGTACTATTTGTATTAATACATGATACTGTGAGTATCTTTACTTCACATTATTCTGTGCTCTGTATTACTTTACTTTACCAACGTCTTCTGTCTTAAATTGTTCTTGTGTAGTTTATATTTAACTCTTAAGTTTTACATAGCTTTTTAATTTAATTGTCATCACAGCATAAAGACATAAATAAGTACAATAAGTTCCCCTCTGGGGCTCAATTGGGTTTTATCTTATTAAATCCTTCATCATCCGGCCTTTTAGTTCTGAAACATTTAAATTGGATTATATTAAATTAAATTGTGGAAACGACAGTTTATAGGATTAGTAAGAGACATTTCTACCGCGTATGAATAATCCTCTATTTCTATATTAACAATGGACATGACTGTATAACACAAAGGAGCATTTAGCTGCTTAACAAACAATAATAAATAAAAGAATTCTGACATTTTTAGTCAAATATTTATAAAATTGGAACATAAAACAATTTCTCAATGTAGAAACATGAATAAGTATTTTTTTTAAAGTCTGCTCCATAAAAAATGAGTATCGATAGTTTAATCTGAATTAGAAACGTTTCCACAGTAGCTTTTGGTATTCATGTGCTGGTATTAACGACGTCATCACCAACCAATGAAACGGTCGCTACCTGTCTGCTGAGCAGGTACGACTGTTTTAGGCTTTTTGTTGCTGAAAGCCGCTGCTTATAAACGAGATGAAGAGTAAAGTTTAAGCGGCTGGAAAAACCAAACGAGGAGCAGAAAGAAGCCGAGTCCACAGATTATTACCGTCTGGTTATTGAAGCAGCTACGATCAATATTCATTTGTAAACTGGAAACTCAAATATGCATCATGCATGCTCCGGCAAAAGCAACCGCTGCCCTAAAGTTCCTCCCGTTCCCAAAGTCCACATCTGGACCTCCAGCAGCGTTTTGGACTCGGCACCAGAACAAAGTCCTTGAACGCGTCTCGTTGTCCTGCGTTCCTCTGGATGGATTACATCCTTCCTAGAAGTGACTGCTGCAGAGCCTCGGATCAGCAGCCGGCTTCAGAGAGCACAGGAAGTCTCTTCCCCCGCTCGCTTCCCTTCACACACACACTGCACACACACACACTGCACACACACACACACATGACCTCGTGTTCCCGTCCACAGCCGGCATGACTCGGTCTGAACCGGGACGGACGGAAACTGAAGAATAATTCATCTTGTGACTCAGAACATTTCCAGTGAAAAAAGACGTCAAACTTAATTTTCAGCTTGCAAAACCACAAATGCAGCACAACGAGAAGTATTTCGAGTTAAAAATCGAGGTCACAATGCTCTAAACCCTCGAGTACAAGCCGCTCCGTGAAATCTGTGTTAAGTTTTATCGTTCGCATCAGTTTCTCATCCTCCGTGTCGTGTGTTTATCAGATGGAAGTCTGGCAGAATCGACTCCTCTGCGCGACAGGATGGCCCTCTACCAAGCTGCCATTTCCAAACAGGAAGTCCCTCCCACTTCGGTCACCGTGAGTACTCGTGTCAATCATCCTCCAAGACAATGCTTTTCATACCAGGAGCTTGTTTTCACCCAAAACAATGGTGGGAAGGATCCTACTTTCAGCACAATTGGAGGCAAACGTAGCGTCTCACAGCTAGCTAAAAAAACGTTAGCGAGAAAGTTATGAAGGTATTTGTGTCTTTTATTACGCAAATAAATGTCTTGTTTGTAAGTAAATTATCTGACTGCAAATCCCAAATCTTTGTTCTCAATGAAAAAATATGCACTCTCAACAAAAAAATTCCAGTGAGTCCACCAATAGAAACTCATCCAGCAGCGCAGGCCCCGCCCACTACACCACAACTACACTTGTAACTTTTGGAATTGAGAGCAAAGGTTTTCTTTGAGTTTTTTTTTTTTTTGAGTTTTTTTTTAGGTTTTATTTTTAAAATTTTTAATATTTTTTTTCAGATTTTTTTTTTTTTAGTTTTTAGTTTTTTTCAGATTTTTTTTTTTTTTTATTGAGATCGTTTTTTGGGTTTTTTAAAAAAAAAAAAATTATAAGAGCGTTTTTAAATTTTTAGAGCTTTTTTTTTTTTTTTATAACTTTTTTTTTTTATTATTGAAATCGGGTTTTTTGTGAGTGTTTAATTTTTTTAGAGCGGTTTTTTTTTTTTTTTTTAAGCGTTTTTTTGGAGATCTTTTTTAAGGTTTTTTTTTTTTTTTTTTTTTTTTGCAAAGATTTGGGATTTGCAATCAGAGAATTTACTTCCAAACAAGACATTTACTTGCGTAATAGAGACACAAATCTACCTTCATAGAAAGTTGCATCACAATCTGCTCATTTAGGCCTCTCACTAAAACCACGCTTACAAAGTTCTAATTATGAATTCAAACCGATTTATAATGAACAGACGACGTTGTTCAAGAGAGCAACGGCGACATTCACAGGTTTTGTCACAGCTTTTAATCGTGATGTGACTTCATTGTGTGAACGTTAACTCTGCTGCATTTCTACACGGCAAACAGTAGTTTGCTGCTGTATTAATGCTTTAATATAAAACTTAAACCCAGGGTGATTGTTGTGCAGCACAAAGTATGAAAGTGCAAGTCCAAAATGTACAAGGTCAACAGTTTAATGTTTTATATTGTGTTACTGAACTTCCTCTTGTTTCCGTCAGAATGACGAGTTGGACAGTTTCTGTGGAAAGCAGAAAGAAAATGTTCCTCCGTGCACTTTGGACCTGGTGAGTCTGACTTCAACTAGTGGATTTAAAATGAATATGAATGACTTCATATTTCAGACGAGGCGCTGCATCGTGTGTCTGTTGGGCATTCTCCTTTTGTGCGTTTCAAACATGTTTGTGTGCGCTCTCTTCACATCCTTTTGCTTTTCAGAGTGCAGAGTTTGAACCACACAGCAGGAAGGGTTTCACCCCAGAGAGCAACGGTAATTTACTTTCCATGTTATGACTCCAGATGATAGGAATTCTCTCCTGTAATGAAAACCTGGCGCTCGGCCCGTCATTAGCCGCCATTTTTAAAACGACCTACTTGAAGCACGACACCCACAGAGTTATTCAGAGATTAATTATGCATCTTTTTCATGATAAATGCATCTCCTACGTACCATTTTGTGTACTTTAGTTCTTTATCCTCTGCTTTGTTTGGGTTTCCTGAGCATCCGACACGACAGTCAAGAGCTCTGCTTGTATTAAACATGCAAACGGCGCCATCTAGTGGTCAGAAAGTGTATCTCATGCCGGTGACGTTGTGATCCCAGCAGGCTCTGCTCCTGGTACTCCTGCTTCCTCCAACCAGAGAGACGCCTCCCAGCCCAAGACGCCCAAAGTGAGTCAGGAAACAACCTCACACACACACACACATCAGTGTTGTGTTGCTGTGACTTAATGAGTGTGTGTGTGTGTGTGTGTGCACAGAGCTTCTGTCTGCCGGTGAGAGAGTCCTGCGTGTCGTGTCTGAAGACGGTCTATCCTCTGGAGAGGCTGGTGGCCAATCAGCACGTTTACCACAGCTCCTGCTTCCGCTGCTCGCACTGCAACACCAAGCTGAGGTGAGGATGACGAGGACGACGAAGGTTTAGAGGAGAAGTGTCCAAGGGGAGAAGTGTCCAAGGGGAGAAGTGTCCAAGGGGAGAAGTGTCCAAGGGGAGAAGTGTCCAAGGGGAGAAGTGTCCAAGGGGAGAAGTGTCCAAGGGGAGAAGTGTCATCTTCGTTCTTCATCTTCTTTATCGTCGTGCAGCCGATCAGTTAACACTTCTCATGAATATAATCTTCACAAGTTGCTGCTCAAAGTCTCAATGAAGTAAATTCAGCTGCTGCACAAAGACTATGAAGGGTCTTTAATGCTTTAATTATTGGAGTCACAACTGTTGCGTTACAATAAGACTCTCCAGAGAAAATAATTATAATATTAATAAACCAGCTTGATCCCATTTCAGTGGCTTAACTGCATGGATTGATCTATCTGACAATATTAGTTACACAAAAAAAGAAATAGTGTTTGACGAACAGTGTCATATTTATCTTTTTTTTTTTTTTTCCCAGTATCTTTTAAGGTAAAGAAATAAGGCACAAAATATAAGTTCATTGTAGTTCTGTGTGAGGACCGAGCAAAATAATCTTTTCATTGATCAGGATAACTTATCTGTGCTTGTGAAAGTAAAAACATCTTTTCATTTAGCAAAAACATTATTTTCACTGCGTTTTTTTAACGGATTCCTTTGTTCTCATCCAGTTTGGCGAACTACGCCTCGCTGCACAACAACGTCTACTGCAAGCCGCACTTCAACCAGCTCTTCAAGGCCAAAGGCAACTACGACGAGGGCTTCGGCCACCGGCCGCACAAAGAGCTGTGGGAGGGCAAAGCGGAGAGCGGCGAGGCCGACGCCAACGCCGCCGCCAACGCCGCCGCGCAGCAGGCCAAGCCCAAGGCCCGCAGCCCGGCCTCGGACCTGGACAGCCCCAGCGTGGAGGACTCCCCGCTGGCCAAGGTCAACGTGCTGATGGCCACCATGGAGGCTCTGGGTCAGGGGTCGGCGGAGAAGTCCGACAGGCCCAGCGAGGCCCGCCGGCTGAAGATCTCCTGGCCGCCGCGGACCGAGCTGCAGGACGCCGCCGCCGGCGCGACGCCCGTCGAGGACGGGACCCCCGGTAAGCCCATCCGAGCCAAGTGGCCTCCAGAGGAAGACTCCTCCCTCTCCTCTTCCTCCTCCCCCCCGGAGGCGCCCTGCCTGGGCCGGACCTCCTCCCTGAAGGAGCGCAGCGTCCCCTTCACACTGGCGGGGCAAACTTCTGCTCCCGAGGCCGGGGTGCCGCCATCTGCCGACGCCGCCGTCATGGAGCTGCAGCACGGCGGCCGGTCCACAGAGGAGGACCACGCCATCTCTGGAGAGGAGGAGGAGGATGAAGAGGAGGCGGAGATGAACACCGACAACATGCCGGAGCATCTTCTCACCAAAGAGGAAGACGACACCCCGGATGAACAACCAGAGGAGGAGGAGGAGGATAGGATGGAGGAGGAGGAAGATGAAGCGGTGCTGGAGGAGGAGATGCCGCCTCTGAAGCGGGAGGAGTCGTCTCCTGAAGGCGAGGCGGAGGCCAGCAGGTCGTCTCAGGACGTGGGCTTCTGGGACGGCGAGGAGGTGGAGCAGCAGCAGCAGGAGGAGGAGGAGGAGGAGGAGGAGGAGGAGGAGGAGGAGGAGGAGCAGCAGCAGCAGCAGCAGCAGGAGGAGGTGCTGACGGTGGAAGACATGATCAAACGAAACCGCTACTACGAGGATGAGGAGGAAGATGAGGAAGAGGACGTATAGACTGGTTTAATATGACAAGCGTGGACACTTGGAGGCCATTTCTTGCTCTTTTTTAATTGTTTTCTTCTTCTCTTCTCGATAGAGTTTTCTGTCTAGTGACTCTACTGAACTCTGTATTTGTGCCTCTTTTTGAAATAGTTTTTACAAGACTGCGTCGCGCCGACATTTTGTTTTTTAAATGTAGAACATTTTAAACTGCGCCCCCGTGTCATGAACCTCTTCAGCACAAATCAATTGAACCGATAACATTCCAAGATGTGGGATTATTACAGGCAATGTGAATCCTTAATGGAGTCACTTTTTAAAAGGAAAGATTAAAGAAGATGTTAAGACGAGCCGGTCGGTTCTAGAAATGTAAGCCCAGCACTTTGATCTGTTCATTTGTGTTCAAAATAACGTTGTTGGTTAGTTTCTGGGGTTTTACTGCGTCTGTAATCTTTATTTTCAGCTGAATTTCTGTATGTACATGTTCAATTTTAAACCTTTTTGTTTTGCAATTTCAAGAGTTATAACTGATCTTATGAATGTTCTGTTTTTTTTAAACAAGGGGACCAAATATCCTAGATTACTACTGTTTAAATAAATTGTTATAAAAATAGTTGTGTGTGAGTTGTTTATCCCGAGTTCCCTGTGCACAAACTTTCTGACGTCATGACTCTTTTAGACATTTATTATGCTAAAACTGTACAGAGCTGCTAACATTAGCTTGTGTTCTTATGAGAGGTGAGATTCTAAGATTAATCTTTTACTTTACTCAACCAGCAGAAGAACAAATAAACTTAACTTTATACAGACATAGCTACAAATTATGGCTTGCTTTTTGTGGTTTTGAGAAATTCTAAAAAAAAGTTGAATTTAACTCTTCTAGTGGCCGGACGGCGCTTCCCTCTGCTTCCCTCATTGAAAACTGTTTGGCGCCGCCTGGTGGATGACGTGTGGTACTGCACCCTGAAGGCGTTTAAAACCGTCAAATGGTGTGAGGAAAAGTCAGTTTTGATGAGTAAAATCAACCCCAATAATCAATGTACTATCTAATCACCAATCAGATTTAATGGATTACTTATGAAGGTAGATTGTTTTTTTTTTATCCAAGCAAATTTCGAGTTTAAGTTAATTATCTCCAAATCTTTGCTCTTAAAAAAAAAACGCTCTAAAAAAATTTGCCCTAAAAATTTTTTTCCCAAAAGTTTGCTCAAAAACAATTTGCTCAAAAAAAAAAAGTTTGCTCCAAAAAGAAAGTGCTCTAAAAAAATTGCCAAAAAAAAAATTTTGCTCAAAAAGTTTGCTACAAAAAAAATTTGCCCTAAAAAATTTTTTCCAAAAAGTTTGCTCCAAAATAATTTCCTCAAAAAAAAAAAATTGTTCAAATAAAAAAAATTGTTAAAAAAAAATTTAGCTGCAAAAAGAAAGTGCTCTAAATTTTTTTTACCAAAAACAAAAGTGCTCGCAAAAACAAATTGCTCTCAAAACTAAAATTTTCTCAAAAAAAAAAAAAAAAATGCCCCCCAAAAAAATAAACCTAAAAAAATGCTCTCAAAACCGGTCTGTTGACATGCAGCCGCACTTTCTGCCTGCATGTACCGTTAGCCCACAGCGGCTAACGGTACATGCACCTGATGCAATGTAGCAGGTTAGCTACGCATGTATGATACACTTTAAAATAAATCCTGTTTGGTTGTTTGTAAAATATGTGTGTAGCGCTGTAACATCTCAGTACTACAACTTCACCTCTTAGAGGAAGAAGCTTCATGGAGCTTTAAATGCGTTCCTCTCTTCTGTGAGGGGAACGTCTTCATTCCAGTTAGCAAAACATCTGCACCATGTTGTGGAGACCTGGAACTGCACTGAGGGAAACTTGTCCCCTCATCAGCTTTGAGAAGCTACAAGTACCAGAGACACATTTGTAGGACCGACCAATTTTTTTTTTTGAGAGCAAACATTTTTTTTTCGAGCAAGTTTTTTTAGAGCAAATTTTAGTTTTGAGAGGATTTTTTTTTTGGAGAGAATTTTTTTTTTTTTAGAGCAATTTTTTTTGAGAGGAAATTTTTTTTTGGAGAGAATTTTTTTTGGAGCAAATTTTAGTTTTGAGAGGATTTTTTTTTTGGAGAGAATTTTTTTTTGGAGGATTTTTTTTTAGAGCAAATTTGTTTCTGAGAGCATTTTTATTTTGAGAGCAATTTTTTTTTTTGGAGAGCAAATTTTAGGTTTGAGAGAGCAAATTTTTTTTTGCGAAAAAATTTTTTGAAAGCAAATTTTTTTTGAGAGATTTTTTTTTGAAAGTAAAAAAAATTTTGAGAGAAATTTTTTTTTTTGAGAGTTAACTTTTGTTTTCAGAGCATATTTATTTTTGGAGAGTGCATATTTTTTTGAGAGCGTTTTTTTTTCATAATTACCATTGAGAGAATACAACTAATCAGAGGGAATTGTTCACCATCTGGCAACAGAAACATTTAAATATATATTAACCATTAATAAAGCTCAACTTGTATACTGGGTATCAGAAAGTGGAACCAATGTCAGACAGCTTACTGGCTCTTAAAAGACGCATAAATCAAAACAATCCAGTACTTCAATACATTATTGAAACCTTTATTGATCTTACATACGGAACAAGGCCATTGTAGTGCAAGTCAACAAGGCGAGGAGTCGTTACAGAAGTCCTTAGTGAGTAAAGTCAACAAGACAACCCGAATATTTAGCTCTAATTTGGTTGAACAATGATTTCTTTCTTATTTTAAACTTTCATATATATATATTTATATATACATATATATATATAGTTGACCCGATACCCTGAACTTAGCCGTGGCCTAAAATGTCCACAGTGTCTCATTAATATCTTTGCACTGTCTAGCATAATAAGTTTAACAGTTTAAGCTGCAACAACCTTAACTTCAGGTTTTAATCCAGCCCTGCAGGAGAAGAACATGACAGATTTACATATTTATTTACGTCAATGGCTCGAAAGACAAACGGCTGAAAACAGCTCATCTCCAGCAGATATGTGATTTAATAAGTAACCCTGTGCACGATATATTTCTAGCATCACTCGTCTGTAGTATGATGAACAAAGGAATGCACATTACAGTTTATGCTGCAGGGCTGATTATGTACAGACGTGGGAAGATGCCGAAGAGTTTGATGATTAGCTGATGCAATATAATAATAATGTCGATATCCTTCCCTTCATTCACATTATAATAATTTGAGTGGAAACCAGCTCCCACTGACACAATATAATAAACTCTACAGTATTTCTCCTTCACCTGAACACATCGCTTCAGCTCTGAGGTCTGTGTCATGAAGTTAAACTAAGTCTGTGCGCCTGGTTTAACTGATCCAGGATAACATGTTTGTATTTGTGCTCTCCCGGTTCCTCTCTGAAGCAACGAGTTAAATCCTCCACAACATTTAGTTTGGCTGCACGTCACAGCTCTCTATGAACACGTAGCAGCGCGATAGTTTTATTTTAGTATTTAGCAGTGATGCTAACATGTAAACAAGCTGTTATACGCCAACTCCTTTGGATCATTGTAACTGATGATAATCATTAATCTATTCTCATCATCATCATAACGATATCTAAGAGCAACCAGAAAATATTTGGCATTTGACTATTTTTGTAGAAAAAAGCTGCTGAAACGATTAATCAATTATCCACATAGCCGTCTATCAACTAACTGATACATTGATTAATCCTTCAATTATTAATTGTAGGACTTTTCTAAACATGGGTGTGATTTTATAGACTTAACGCTTAATCAGTCAAGAAAATAATCAGCAGATAAATTAACAATGAAAAAGTTCTAACCTGCTTAATAGTGAGCCGGCATTGAGAATCCTACGGAAGCCCATTCACGCCACAAAAAAAAGTCTTAATTTTGACACACAAAAAAAAACATGCTAAAAAAATAGTAACAATTTGCTTTTTTTTTGTCCTAATTATTTTGTCAAAATTTCTTTTTTGTTGTTGTTATAATTATGATTTTTTTGGTGTGTCATAATTATGATTTTTTTTTGGTCCAAATTATGACTTTTTTTTGCCATACTTTTTTTTTTTTTGGTCATACTTTTTTTTGTTGTCATGATTATGACTTTTTTTGTGGCAGAAATGGACTTCCATAGAAACCAGAGAACCAGTCAAGCCCAAAGTTAAATGGCGAAACCGCTTCTCTGGCTTTGTGAAACTGACCCCATGTGCTGCTGAATGCTGTACACACACACACACACACACACACACACACACACACACACACACACACACACACACACACACACACACACACACACACACACACACACTCTCTCACACACACACACACTCTCACACACACGCACACAATTGTCTTTACTTTAAAAATCAAACATCCAACAGGTATTTCTACCTACAGCAACACGGAGAGGAAGATATCCTCGACTACTAAAGCAGTGCTTCATCTTCTTCTTCATCACATTGTTCTAAAGATTCAATATCGGGGCGAGAAAAAATAGAAGATGGGAATCGCTCGTGTGTGTTGAGGTCAAACATTCAAACATTCAGAGTAAAACAAGATATTGATGCGCTTCACAGTCGGATGCAACGAAATACAACATCCCTGCAGCGGATGCTTCTGAGTGAGTTTACATAAAGATAGAGATGATTGTGTTGCTGCATCGGACTGAATTACACTGTTTCACCCCAAAGTGCACAAAACACATTCCCTGAACATGTAGAAGATGAATTTAAACGCATATTTTGCAGATCTTCTTAAAGAAAATGTACCGGTCATGTTTTTTTTACTTGCATAAAAGCATAAAAACACTCAAGATATTCATTCCCTCTGATGTGACGCCGCTCAGCAGCAGCATCCTGTGTGAGGTTGTAAACCTGCAAAAATCATCACGCAAAAATGAGACGTGAATGCATTTTGGGAAATATTGCAACAGATCCAGCGAGTCCCTGATCGCTCACAGGAGGGCAGCCTCACCCAGAGAGAGGACAGCGAGAGAGAGAGAGAGAGAGAGAGAGAGAGAGAGAGAGAGAGAGAGAGAGAGAGAGAGAGAGAGAGAGAGAGAGAGAGAGAGAGAGAATCTATTTCATGAAACATAAACCACCGACGAGCTCGGACTGTTTGCCTCGCTGTGCTTCGCTTGGGGTCGGGACAAATTAAACCTCGTGAGAGAGGGATTCACCAGCTCAGTGTTCCAGACACACACACACACACACACACACACACACACACACACACACACTGCATGCAGAGATAAGATAGATGTGAGGAAGATAGCAGTACAGATTGCATAGAATAAACAGTTAAATATCTTTTTCCTTGAGCTACGAGGTGCAGCCGTCCGTTCCCGCATGCTGTAACTTCACACAGCTCACGTGCGACCTCTCCGCTGCTTTTACGACCAGGAGGGAACAATCCTGTTTGTGAACGTGTGAAAATGTCTTATGGATCCAAAGCAGGCGGCGGCGGCGGCCGGGACGGCGGCGGCGTCGCGGGTGAGCGGCTCTGCAGCGCAGCCAGCTGTTTGCAGGGCGTCACGAGTCCGGGCGGCTTCACGCGTCGGCGCCGCTCATCCGCTGAGGGGATGCAGATCCACTTTGACCTTCTCGCCGCTGC
Source organism: Clinocottus analis (assembly GCF_023055335.1). Lineage (NCBI taxonomy): Eukaryota > Metazoa > Chordata > Actinopteri > Perciformes > Cottidae > Clinocottus > Clinocottus analis. Next base: position 24,043,226 of record NW_027176153.1, on the reverse strand, counting down.
TCAGCATCCCCACGGTGGGGTAGAGGCCGCCGGGAGGGACGGCCATCTCCCGCCGGCCCATCAGCTTCCCGTTCCTAGTGAAGAACACCTGAAGGGCCACAAGGCGGCGACAGCGAGTTAAAAAACACACACACACACACGCACACACACACACACACACACACGCATACCTTTCGTCGACGGTAATCCGCCGACGGAGCGCTGGAACAATTACTCGTGAAATAAATGTCTTTGGTAATGACTGATGGGAGTGCAAACTTAATTTGAGAGCACACAGTGTGCCAGTTGTAAACAGGAATTATGTGCAGTTAGGAAATATCGTTAAACAAATAGGTGACAGTGTGATGTCTGTGTTCTTGGAGGGGGGAAAGAAGAAGAAAAAAAAGAGTCAATGTTTACAGTACATGTCTCCACTAAATCAGCGAGTGATCAAACATCATCCAGCTGTTCCCCAAAGAACATCAACACGCTTTTCAATGCTGACACCGAGGGCCTCTTTCCAAGTCTGAGAGCGAGTAGCGACACACTAAAACAACAAGTGAAGCACTGTGCAGTGTGTGTGTGTCTGTCTGTATGTGCGTTTAATCAGGCTGAGTCACTTATCAAACATTTAGGGTGCCAACCACTTGAAAAAAGTAAGTAGTTGTGGGTACAGTGCCATCGGCTGTAGTAATACACCGACTACAGATGTCAGCACATCCATCAGTCACTTAGTTAGTTAATTAGTTAGTTAGTGACTCCTTTTAAAGAGTAAGTTATGCTTCATTAAAGTCATAGATAACACAAACTAACCGATCGAAGCAGCTCTACAAGAAAAAAATACTGTTTTTAACAAAAGGAAAGCTTCCCATATTCTAAATATAGTGAACACTTGAATTGATTTCTATAAATCTGTAAATGGACTCAATTAGAGATTCAATTTTTTTTTTTAAACGTCAAAGTCATAGTTAACACTGTAATGGTGTTATTTAGTACTTAAATCTATACTTGCTATCGGTAAGTAAGCCTACCCAAATGTAATTATTTCTGTCCCGCTGTGTGTTTGTCAAAGTAGAGTGAGCTCCATCATTTACATCATTTACCTACATTGAATATGTTTTATAACTATAATGCATCAAATGACAATGTGAAAGGGTTTGCTCGTATTGATGGACCTGCAGAGAATCATCCCCTCAATACGCAGCTCCCGTTGGCTTCTGGGTAATCTGGTTTGTTTGGAAAAAGGCCGGGCGCTTTCAGAAAAGCTTTGCCCGTGACTGGATGAACCATCTGTCAATCAAACTCTGGGAGAAGAGGAAGAACATCTTGGAAAGCCTCCAGGGCCTTTTTTTCAAATAAGAAATACTCTCCAGTTCTGATATAACTGATCTATTTCCATATGATCTTGTGACATCCAGAGAACAGAACTGACATGTAAGGAGCGTTTTACAGAGCCGTTAATGTTTGCTCTCACTGCTTTCGTCCTCAAAACCTTGTAGAATAAAGGTAAAAGGTGATGACGTCTCAGTGAATACAGCGTGTTATGCTGCCCTCTGGTGGCTTCAACACACAATGCATTGCAGGTTGATAGTACTTCATGATCTCTGACATGCTTGCACGTGTGAGGAGCGATGTTTAACTCGGCTGTGTTGTGTTTTCCTCACCGTGACGTTCCTTCCTTCCTGTCCCTGCTCTACCTCTTCCCCATCTTCCTCCTCTTCCTCCTCCTCCTCCTCGGCGTTGAGGTACAGGACGTTCTGGACGCCGGCGCGACCCGGACGGACCTCCAGGCGATCCCAGTCGTCCACGTCACCTGAGGACAAAACCGGAGAACAATCGGTGTGCAGAAGAGGGGATTATTCTCTGCATGTCACCATCCTCAGTAATGAAGCAGCGTTGTGCTGCTGTGAAGCTCTGGGGCTTCAGTGCCTTGCTCAAAGACACTTCAACATGAAGCTATGGGGAGAAAACAGGGATCCAACCGGCTTCCTTGCTCATCTTGGAGTAATCTATTCATTAAAAAAGCACGGATGGAGGAGTCTCAACAAGTTGGACCATTTTGTTCCCATGCTGTTGGGGCGGTGGAACATTTTGCTTCCTTAAAGTGGACCTTGATGAGTGACAGTGTGACTGCAGCACCTCCACCTTCTCCTTCTCCGTCCAGGATGTAGTCTCGTGGGAACATGATGCCGCAGCCCATGATGTCTCCTTTGAAGCAGCGAGGACCGAACGCGTCTCCAACGCCGCTGCCGTGGAAGAGCTTCCCGTCGTCTGTGAGAGGAGGAAACGATCAGTTATGAGCTATAAGATTATTTATTACTGAACATAACTAAATACACTTTCTCATTTGGAGACATGTTGTACTTTTTAACTGCACTATATCCAGGTGACAGCACTTCACCAATTAGGATTTTTGCACACAAAACATATGGAAATATTCAAAATCAATTAACTATTTTGATAATTATCTAAATCCTTCTTCGTGCAGGTTCATGGCTCTAGCTTGACATACTTTTCCTTTTAATATTTTAATGACATTTTTAGTAATGTTGATGTTTCAACGGTTAGACAAAACTAACGTTGTGAATCTGTCCCGTTGCCTTCTGGGTAATTGTGACGGCATTTCTCACCATTTTCAGAAGTTTAACGAACAAAACAATCGAGGAAAATAATCATCAGATTAATCCAAAATGAATCACTAGTAGAATAATAATAATCTAATGATAGTAAAATAGTCAAATGAGCCCTTTCACTTGTAATACTTTCAGTACATAATCCTGAGTATACAGTAATTTTGTATTTTTACTTAAGTAAAGGATCTAAATGTGTATTTGTTAACTTGTAAGCGGATATTCAGAAACGTTCAGAGTTAAAATTATGACTAGTTAACCTTCAAAATACCCAAAAGAATGCAGTTTAATACCTTTTATGAGAGTTTGTATGACAAAATATCACGAAAAAAACCCAGCACCAACAATATGACCAACAATTGTTTATGATTATATGAATTTATTTTAGTGAATTAGTAACAATAGTTTCTGACGATGTAATTAATTAAATGAATATAATCTGCACCAAACAATCGCCAGATTACAGACGGGTGGATTATGAAATAAATAAATGATATATTCTTTTAAATTTTGCTGCAATCTACACTTCTAGGGGCTAAGCAGCGCGACAGTTACAGTCTACAGAAAACTCAACAAACTGAAGCGTCCAACTTTTAGTTTAAGGATGTTTGGCGTCCAACAAACAGATAGAAAACATTTTATAAACGAAAATAACTGCAAGGAGACTTTTGCAGATTGAATTTTAGTACCTTCCATTCCTTTTAGAAGGAAACCGCTTGACTTAAAATCTTGAAAAGCTTAAACTACAGAGCGCTGCGTGTCTTTCTCTGACATGTTCGACTACTCGGTGGGCTTCTCGTAATGTGTTTATGCAACATGTGCACCCTAAATACCACGCGTTGCTAATGTACAGGACATCCTGACGTTCCCGTAAAAAAAAAAAAAAGGTGAAAGCTGCGATCGTAAAAAAAAACACTTCTCCTTCCCCAAAAAACAAACCTCATCAACAACATCCAGAGGAAATCATCGACACAACACATACAACAGTTGCGCAAGACAACAAAAGAAGAAGAAGAAAGAAAAACATTGTAGCCTGCAGACGAGCTTTTCCTCAAGCGAAGCGACGTGGCTGCTGCCGGTAAATATTGACGGAGTTGTCATGGGACCCGTCCAAGGCTCAGGATACTGTTTAAACAATCTGTATCTGAGCACCGGCAGGGAGACGGAGACACCGTGTCATTACGGCTCCCATGTGGGCCCTTGTCACAACACCACACACCAGGCAAACACAGGAGGCGCAGCGCCGCTAAATATAGAAGAGGAGGGGCGGCGCCGGAGGTGAAGCCGGGGTGTGGGAGTCCAGGTTCGGGTCGAAGAAAGAGAGACGGAGACGGTTCACTGGGACCGGAAAGGTCCATCACTCTGTACTGGAGGCATGGACGCCAGAATATAAAATACTATACAACTAAATGGATGGGATAGGCCTGTAACTAATCCTTACACTGAAGGATTACAGTTACAGACAATGAATAAAAGAAAAAACATGTTTCCAGCTTCTGAGGATGAGGATTCGCTTCTTTTATCGGTTTTAATATTTAACTTTTTATAGTCTTTAGACAGTACATTTGAATTATTTTGATTTAACACAATCAGAAGTGACTTGTACTCATCGCCAACAGCTCTGGGAAAAAGTAAACGTCACGTCTCACTCCGGCAATCTAGCGTTGCACTCCCACGTTGGTAGACTCACAAGACAGATTTATACATTAAATTTAAAAAATAGCAGCATTTTAAGCTTTAAAGACTTCATCAATTGTACGGGACAAGCTCCATAACACAACTCAGAGGAGTTTTCCATCACATCTCATGATGAGTTTAGATTAAATAACCGATATAATCTTCATACCTGTAAGATATAGTACAATTAGTTTCATCTGTAAGACTATTTGTCACTGAGCATACACATATATGTTCTGTTGCTTTTCTCAAATGTGCTTTGGTACTTAAAAAAGGTTTTAAAAAATCTGGAAAGCCGGCTCAACTTGGAGCTTTGTCGGAAAAAAATGTAAAAATATGTGTTGGAGACCCAGAGAGAGTTTAAAATTAGCATGGAGGTGTTGACCAAAGTTTGGCTCCGAGGCCGGCGAGAGTGCAAAAGAGCCGAATGCTCGGGCATGGTGTTAATGCAAGAGTCAAGATCATAAACTGGGAAAATTGTTTGCAAGAGCTAACACCGTTAGCTGCTGTGACCGCGGATCCAAGCGGCAACCAGAAGGTGAACGCTGGAGCTTTTTTTCGGGGGGGTTTTGGAGCCGAGCCGAGCGGAGCAGAGGACCGGCACCAGCTGGGAAAAAAAGAAAAACAGACTTTCTCGTAACATGAGAGTTTTGTCTGGAAAAGACCGGGCTTCCCTGCCCGGGGAACAATGACTTCACGGCCTCCTAAAACATGAAAATATAAAACAAAAATATTGATATTCTTCACGCGAGTTGTCACATGCGCATGAGCTTTTGACTGTAAATTCCATTTGCAGCCGTCATGTGAGTTTATATTAAAAAAAAAAGAAGTGTCGAGCCGATGATATATTTTCCAGCGAGGCCCGATCATGCGACGCGTGAGTATTTATGAACTATAAATTAAGATCTCCGGTTAGACTTTTCACCAGCGCGAGGAGCAGCGATGAGGCCGGCACGGTTCCCCTCTTGGGTTCCAGCTCCAGGATTTATTGGTTTTAAACAGTCGGACGGAAAATACAAGTTATTTGAAGTTAAGGCCATTTTTTTTTTGTTGAAAAATTGCAAGGGACATGTTTTACTATTTTTTCTCCCCTTTATACCTGTCATTACTCTGACATTTTATAGATGTAATTGAGAATATAATTGACAGTTGTAGCCACCTAGTTTCAACCGGGTTGAGCACCAAACATGGAGATATAGAGTCACATGTTCAAACACACTAACAGGGAGAGCGAAGGATTTATTCCCTTTAAAACCTTTTGAGCCCCAAATGAGTTCTAATACTTGTGTTATTGTATATATTTTAATAGTGGGTGTATGTATATATTATGTTGTGTGATGTGTTGAGATACTTGCACCCTGAATTTTCCTTTAGGCATCCATCCATCCATCCATCCATCCATCCATCCATCCATCCATCCATCCATCCATCCATCCATCCATCCATCCATCCATCCATCCATCCATCCATCCATCCATCCATCCATCCATCCATCCATCCATCCATCCATCCATCCATCCATCCATCCATCCATCCATCCATCCATCCATCCATCCATCCATCCATCCATCCATCCATCCATCCATCCATCCATCCATCCATCCATCCATCCATCCATCCATCCATCCATCCATCCATCCATCCATCCATGCCTTTACTGTATTTTAGTAATTTAAATGAAGTTAATCAACGCTGTGGTTCCGGAGATCGTGTAGGAAACGTCACTTGACCTTTTTTATATCATTTCCTTGTCTGATAATGGGTGCAACAAGTCTTGGGGGGCAGAAAATGAAAATATTCATCGACTTTGATCGGTGTCATGGAGACTTTGTCATCCAAATCCATTTTTTGTCCCATTAGAAGGTAACACAATCCCCCTATTGAATAATTGTTTTCGCAGAACTTGAGCTGGGATCAGATTAGACTGAACCTTATTATGTTAGCTTGGTTTGGTGGTGAGGGATGGAGGGTGGCGGCGGCGGCGGCGTTAAGGCTCAACCTTCAGCTGCGGGTGTTGAGTCATAGCACGTGTGACTCACCGATGGGGGTTTGGGTTTGGGAAAGGGGGGGTTGACAAGGTTAATGAGGCTTGCCGAGGAGCACTCGCTGGTTGGATGGCTGGTTGCTCCTGATAGGGCCCACAGGGGCCTCCAGCGCCCCGAAAGGCCCGGCCCATTAACTTGCGGAGACGAGCCGAGCCAACGCGCAGGATGGAGGTCTGCGCTGGGCCGGCGCCCAACACAAACACTCGTGGTAACACCAGCGCGGGCCAAGGAACTCTCAAAACTATACAAGCTATACAAAAGGAGCAGCGATATGGTTGGCAGCCATTTGTGTATATAACTGGAATATATCTGGGAGTAAAAATCACAACCTTTAAAGTCAATAACGCACATCACATGGGACCCAGGTCAACACTGGTCGCGTGCCCATTACAACGGACCATATATCAGGATTACAGAAATAGAAGTCAAGCTGTGCATGCAAAGTATGCATAAGAAAAGCAGGAATAATGCATTGAATCCTTATCTAATTTATGTATTTGCCTCCAGCCTGCATAATATGAGGCTATCTGCAGCCACTGTTTTCTTCAAAGCGCGCAGTAAAAACATTAGAAACACTCACAAATGCAGCGAGGACCAGTCTGAGGTCTTTAAAAATAACAATGAGACTATGCAAAGCAAAGGCCTGCCAGGAAACACTGGCAGAAATTTGCCCCTTTAGATACTGAGGTCAAATACAAAAAAAGCGAGCCGTATATAAAAGTTAATAAACATGGGTGCTGTGTGTCACAGAAGCACCTCTTCACACCGGTCTTGGTTGGCTCTGAGCAGGAAAAAACCAAGGTAACAAAGTCATTCCTTTCTTTAAGCAATTTCTGCTGCGGTTATACGACCTGGTGCATACAATACTGTGTATACATTGAAGCTGCTGTCGCTCTGCCAAAGAGCGTCTGCTTGCAATTCTTGAGGTTCCTGATCTGTTTGCTGAAAATCTGGAGAACGCAAAGGAGGAGGGAGGAGGGGGGGAGACATGACGAAGAGGCCCCGGCTGTTGATTTTAAGTAGCTGGATCGGAGCCACGCAGCTTAACCCGAGCATGGAGAAGGCAAACCTCGTACACACAGCGTGGAAAAACCACATACATCATTTTAGTCTCTAACAAATAAGATTAATGGACGCTGCGCCGGGGCGTGCACATTTCTGTGGCGTCCGACGCGTGGCTTGCCAAACCCCGGGCCGACCGCACAGCGCTGGACCTCTGGGACCGGCACGGCGAGCGCCCGTGAGTGACCGGCCTCGTCTGTCACTCAGCATCGAGGTATCGTCCCCGCAGACCCGGCAGGACGCGCAGCGTCCACTGTTATTACTATTAATGCATCCTAAGTATAAATGGAACCTGCAAAAGGGATATGTGGATTTAGTATTACGGTGTTTAGACTATAAACATCGGCTCCAAATATGAAAGGAATGTGCAGAGTGAAGGATAAAAAAAAAGGTGTTTTGATAGCTGATTTGGAGGCCAGCTCAAAGGCAGTATGTAAACCTCCTCGTGCTCACTGCCCGATGGAAGAACATACAACGGAGAGTGAGATGTGTGGCGTGTGAAAAATTAACAATGGGTGGATAGAAAGCCGGCTAACTCGGTCCGATAAGGACTGACAGAATCTCGACTGTGTCCGATAAAGAGCCGGCTACGAACTGTAGCTTGTGCGGCGTAATAACAACCCGCTACCCAGCTCGCCGCTATCCTCGTATCGCGGCAGCAGCGTTTGATAGTAAAACGTCTTAGTGCTGATAAAGACGGCTGCAGAGACCTGGAATGGGAGCTGTGGGCGTTTTTTTGTGCAGATGCCTGTACAGATCCTGTCATCGCAAACAACCAAGACTTCACGTGTTTGTGGAAGCATCGAAAGATAAAGATATCTAAACTTTTTGTCGCGTTTTTTTTCTTACTCGAAGCAAGAGGAGGGGGGTTTGTGGCTTCGAGAGATATCGACGTGACCGAACTTCTACAGAAAGAGGCCGAGATAAGATCGTTCTCCTTCTTCTGATGCTGTCACCGTCTGTTTTATCAGCTTTCTGGGCTTTTTTTTTTTTAATCTGCCTGCAATCCTCCCTGATCTCTCTTTGTGCCCGGCACCATAACATCCAGGTGAGGCGGTTGCACTGTGATGTTTGCATCTAAAAGCAACAGATAGATGCTTTAAAAAGTGGATCAGGTTTGTTGATGTCATCCAAACAACACTCCAGGGGGAATGCCACACTCGTAAAAAGTTAATAACAAACAACATGCTTTCGGAGAGAAGAAGAGGAAGAGAGGGAATGGGCTTGAAATCTCACCGGCGTGGTAAGCCACCGACCCTCGGCTCCATCCCGGGTGTCTGTTCCTGGGGTAATCCTGCAGAGACACACAGTTACACGGGTCAGAAATTCATGTTTTCACAGTTATGAATACGATTTGAGTCCAACTGTGCAAGTCAAGTCAAGTCAATCTTCATTCATGTAGCTTAATATCACAAATTTGCCCAAATGGTCTTTGCAATCTGTGCAAAAAAAAGTCAGCCCTCTATCTTTAGACCCTCGTTATGCAGCCAGTCGAGCTGCAGTTTACATCCACATCTGGCTGAAATGGCATTACATAATTAATTAATAACATTTGTGTAGCGTTGACACCAATTCTTGAGCTACGGACAAGAATGTTTGAGGTCACAGTGACCTTGAACGACTAAAATATAATCAGTTCATCCCAGAGTCCAGCTGTTCCTGAGATATCACGTTTACGAGAATGAGATGCAAACAAACGCACACACAACCTGAACACACAACCTGAACACACAATGCTTCTGGCCAACGCGGAGGCATAAAAAAAACTTTAACAGGGAGACAAGGAAACTATTTAAAATGACATATAGATCTTTATGTTGGTCAATTTCTCCACTGCGTCACTAATAAAGGATTATCTTACCTTTACAAAAAGTGTTTCATGATAAAGACCAGTAGTTTACATTTAGTCGAGTACCTGTACTTAAGCAACATTTTAAGGTACTTGCACTTAAGTAAAAATGTGAAGGTACTTGCACTTAAGTACAATTATAAGGTACTTGCACTTAAGTACAACTGTAAGGTACTTGCACCTAAGGACAATTATAAGGTACTTGCACTTAAGTACAATTATAAGGTACTTGCACTTAAGTACAATTATAAGGTACTTGCACTTAAGTACAATTATAAAGTACTTGCACTTAAGGACAACTGTAAGGTACTTGCACCTAAGGACAACTGTAAGGTACTTGCACTTAAGATAAGGTACTTTGAAGAGTGGATCTGGTCACTGGTCGCTCATCACATGTTGATAAAATAAAATAAAAAATCAGCTGAGGATTGTGACTCACGACTGGCTACTCGTAATCAACCCTAAATTGATAAGCAGCAGGTTTAATGTCTTAGTGATAATACATTTTATTCGTATAGTGCTTTAAAAAAGGTACTCGTGGTACTTTACATGGTAAAGACAAGCAATGGAAGTAACAACAATACAAACAAAAGAGATGACAATAGTGATAAAATGAAATAAACTACTCATAAACTAGCATTACAGGTGAGAGAGTATATTAAATAAGTGTTGTTTTGTCAATGGAGAAAGGTCTGACCCCCAGATGTTGATGTTATGATTCATGTTACGAAACATGTTCTTAAAAGTAAGGAGTCCTTTCCCAATCTATTTTAGATGTTGGTCAGTAGCCAGTGGATCAAATTTGAACAAAATATTGAGAACATCCGTGGAAAAAAAAAAGGCAAATGAAAGCTGTTTCCATTCACTACGTTATGAGTTGGTTAATCAAGAGTAACAGTAGGTGGCACCAAGTCTGGAAAAAAACGTAGACCATTGCAGAAGAAGAGGACGTTTCACTCTGTGAGGAACAATGTAGAAAACTGGACGGAAATATGACAACTCTGTTTGTTTGATGTATGAATGTGAGGACGGCGACATCAGATGTTCGTGTGGGCTGTTTGCATCTGACGCTATGTTTCATTTCAAGCTTGAATGGATGTTGAAATCTCATGTTTCATGTACCTCATCATTAATTAGCTAAATCTGTTTCCATTTCCAAAAATGTCCATTCCAAATACATTGCATTTGCCATATTTCAATCTTTTTGGGCGTTTCTTTACGTACAAATTGCAGAAAAACAGGTGGTTGGAGACTCGGTGCTTAACGATGTGTTTGTCACTCTCTCTCTCCATCTCTGTCGGTCTTTCTGCATGTACAATATGCATGCATTGCTCCAGGTTTCACCGTGCCAAAAACAATAACCAGTGGGCCAACCTTGGGATAAGATCACAGTGTGACTCAGAGGTAATTACCTGAGATTTCTATCTGTCGTCTGAGCTGCACCTACACAACCGTAGAAACACATTACTGAACAAAAAAGGAAGGAGGATTAGAAAGGGCAACGAAATGACGCTTTTCTTTCACCTCTCAGTGGGCTACATCTTCTCAACGCTCTCTTGTTCACATTCTCTCTCAGATGAACTTTCCCGACAGCATTTATTTTTAGCTAGGCACAAAAAAAAAAGCCAACGTTTTATATTCATCTCGTCTCAAGAATCCCAAATATGACCAGGATGATGTCCAGCAAAAAGGGGGTCAGTCTGGGAAAAAATGCTATAATCCAAATAAAAGAACATCCACTGATGACTGAAGAGGCAATACATTACTGAAAAAACAAAATAGGCCCGCCGAAATTGTTACGACTCACATCTGCTGGCAGAAATTAGTAATATAACACTGCAGACAGACAGCTTGGTCTGTCTGCAGCATTTTGAGGACAGGACATCAGGGAAACATCAACGATCCTGTCTGACAGCCCCGATGGGTCTCGAGGAACAGGAAATAGAGATGGATCGAGCGGGAAGGACCGAGTGAGACATCAGCAGGGAAAGACAGGGAGACATGGAGGAATGCAGCGACTCCTCCAAAGCCCAAAACCCCTTGATCCGCCAAGTCTGCTCCTCTTCCCCCTTCGTCTCGACCACAAGCCGAGGATTCCTCTGGCTGACTGACATGTGGGCTGAATCTCCGCGAGGAGGAGAGGAACGTCTGGCTATTTTGACCCTCTTGATTGATGATCCACAGACTCTGATCAGGGCCCTCGTTCAGAAAGCAGTTTTAGTGAAAACCCTTGAGTTAGTTAACCCTAAAGGACGCTATATACTCTTGCAACTGCGGCTGGCCACGCAGTTGCGTCAACGGATTTGTTTTGGTTTATGGTTCCCGCCTTTTCCGATCGCAACAACCGTTTAGAGTCGACGTTCATCGATATCTCCCTCCAGGAATTCACCTCCATCTGCGTATCATTATACTCCGTCAAAGACAGGTTATATAAATGCTCATATTTGCTGGACCTCTTCAGCCAAAACGTTCTTCAACGGGATCCATTGTTCGTGTTCCTGCTACGGCTCTTTGAAACCGGCGGTATTATGCTGTCAAACCCGGAAATGCGAGACTTAGAAAGGACGTGGTTAGCAGACTAATCACAGGCTTCCGGGCTGCGAACGGCTCGCGTAGCTTTGTCGGATAGTCAGACATTTTGGGCGACACACGCAAGATGGCTGACGGGACGATGCAAAGGGGTCTTGAGGGTCTTGCGTGCTTGCGTCTCTGCGTAAAACACGAGTATAAAAGACCCTTTAGATGTGGGAAACTCTGGGTGTTCAGTTGCAGAAAGAGCGCTAACTAAAACTATGGATATGAGTTTGTTACACAGGAGGATGTGTTGTCGTATTGGAGCTGCATAGATGATTGCTTTTTTTTCTCAGAGTGAACAAACTATGATCAGCTGTTCTAGAAACAAAACATCTTTCCCATCTCAGGTTTAGTCAACTCAGAGTTCAGGGTTTAGGCTCAAGGACCACTGAAGAAGCCCTTAAATGTTCAAGAACCTTTTCTCTTAAAATGTTAAATGTGAAAACACACCGTTCGACAATACAAACTAGAATCTCAGCTAAGAGGCCAAAAAGTCATTATGTTGAAACCAAATAGTCTGATTGTACTTTTTTCCTTCTCATACTTACTTGGACTAAATATTCTCCACGCTGCAATAATAGAGTGACGTTGTTCCTTTATTTTAACGGCTTCTACTTGGAGCATTTTTAACAAACTGGTGAACGTTCGAGTGCATGTTGGCTGATTCACTTAGCTAGCGACAAATAAATCACAAATGTGCTCATTACAGTCGGCATCTTACCTCTAAAATCAAGAATGTATTGTTTGTATTAATTAATTACCACAATATTTAAGTCATAGCAACACTAATGTCAGGAAGTGTCATGTGGTTATATCTTTAAACACAATGACGCTTAGTTTGGAACCTTTTCCCAGAAATTGAAACCGCTAAACATAAAGCTCCTATAGCGAGACATAAAGCTCCTATAGCTAAACATAAAGCTCCTATAACTAAACATAAAGCTCCTATAACTAAACATGTAGCTCCAATAGCTAAACATGTAGCTCCAATAGCTAAACATATACCTCCAATAGCTAAACATATATCTCCTATAGCTAAACATATATCTCCTATAGCTAAACATATATCTCCTATAGCTAAACATATAGCTCCTATAGCTAAACATATAGCTCTTATAGCTAATTATATCGCTCCAACACTATAGATTTGTGTAACAACGTGCAGAGCAGTAGATATCCACACGTAGTTTAAACTAAAGGCGGAGAGGGAACATTCAACTTTCAACAAACTACCTTTTAGCCTTAAAATTAATTTTACAAACTGCAGCTGTTATATTGTTTTTTAACAGTGAGAAAGATCATGATATCGTTTATGCTTGTCTGTTTTTTTTAACCAAATAGTTAGCATTCATTGTGGTACATAGGAGCTGAATATTTTCATACGGGATGTCTTAATATCTGAAATACTATTTGATGGTGTAAAAAAATAAGATTTCTATCTTCAGACTCTTCTCAGTGTGAATAATATATATTTTTTTTCAGCCATAAATTCTGTAAAGCACGGAGCATATTGTTTTGTGGGATTTGGAAGCGCTTTTGCTCTGATAAAAGAAACATTCCAACCTATTGTGGTTTGGAAATTGCAACAGTTAATGCTGTGATTTCTGTTTTTCAATCAGTGGTGGCGCCACTAAATTACACCTACACTCCTTCTCTATCAACATATAATGGAATGTGTTAAAGGGAGCACCATGTTCACCATCTGGTCCACTATCGCGGACTGTAAAGCTCTTGAAACATGGTCGCTGCACCCCCCCCCCCGACCCACCCACCCACCCATCCCCCCACACCGCCCAGAAGCCTTCATTGACATGCAAGCTGCTTCTTAGAACAACAAACACTGGCGTTGGGTCGGTGTGGCGGAGCAAAAGCCCTGCGGCATCAGATCCACAGCTGCTAACAGCGGTGTCAACAGAGGAGCCTGCATTTCCACACGGTGGCAGAGTAAACAAGTCTGGAAAAGAGAAAGAGCGGAAAGGTGCGGGCCGAGTGGGGAACCGTGTGGAGGCAGATACCGATCATCTGCTGCAGCTATCACGCTGGCATATCACAGAGCAACCTCACAATATGAAGTGCCACAGATGTGTGACTCTGTCTGTGTGTGTGTGTGTTGGTAAGGGGAGAAAGTAGTATGTTTGTACGTGCCCACACAACCTCGGCTATAGGGGTTGAGCAGACACTGTGTAGGGAACTAATGCAGGTCTGTTTGTATAACCTCGTGTCATCGGGCTAAATCCTTCGTGACAGAAAGAGTCTGAGGGGAAGACAACGCGCCGTGTTTCGGCTTGTTCGTCACTTTTTTTATGGATGCGAGTGCATATGGAAGTGTTTTCTTTATACCGATGCGTAAATCTGATAAAGTGTGTTGTGCGGGATTGAATAAATGGAGGAAAAGGGAGTAATCGTTGAGCTTTATGCAGACCGATTAGAAGAATCAGATGACACAAAACCTGCAACGTATATGGGGCAAAACTACAGGAAGTGAAACCAAACACGCTGCAACTACAATAACTTTCATTAGCAATTACATTACATGTCATGTAGCTGACGCTTTTATCCAAAGCAACTCAGAATAAGTGAATTCAACCGTGAGTATGAACTCACAGCAACAAGAATCAAGAGAGTATCATGTCTTCAATAAAGTCAAACTACAAAGTTCTGTCACTAAGAGCATCTAAGTGCTGCTGCTACTGTCGTTCTTCAAGGTGGAGTCGAAAAAGATGTAGTTTTTAAGTTTGCAACGGAAGATGTAGACACTTCCTGCTGTCCTGATGTCAACGGGGAACAGGACAGCATTAATATACTAATTACTTTCTCTATGAATAGATTCAATGTTTGGTATATGAAATGTCAGAAAATAATAAAAGTTGCATGTTTTTTTTAATCCATTGTCTTGAAAAATATTGCTTTATCTGACCAAAAGTCCAAAGATGCCCAGTTTAATTCCATGCAAATGTTTAGCAAAACAAAAAAAAGAGACGAAAAACATAATAATTTGATATTGAAAGTAGTTGGAGATCATTTTCTTCAAAAATAAAAGCGACACCTTGAACATTAGTATTGTGCTGGCTGTGTGTGTTTTGCAGCTTCAAATCACAAACATTGGCACAGTGACCAGTCTTTGGTTTTATCCTAAATTGACCCTGTTGGGAGTGTACAGGTCCACAGGAGCAGCAGCAGCAACGTTAATGGGACTGTGCTGCATCACAGGAGGAAGAGAGAGCAGAGCTGTTCCCAGGACCCGGGTCATACCGGGACAGAGGAAACGCAGCAATTTTCAGTCTCTCCAGAGCAGTTATGCATCTCGCTGGTGTGTAAGTGTGCGCTTGGTTTTTATGAATGTATTTTTGTACAACGAACAGAGAGTCAATGCACACAGTCATCAGAGACAGAAGGTCATTGGTGATCTGAGAAAACAATCAGCCTCTTTCAGACACTGATTGCGGCCGAACCACAAGTACGACTCTTCATCTCAAGACTTCTCAGACTCCCCCCCTCCACCCTCCCTCCTCCCCCAAACACAGGGTTACGATCTTTTTCTTTTTGCAGGATTTTGTTTGTTTTTCAGGACATGAGGGTTTTCCATCTTTTTTTCCTGTGTTCTACATGTCCTGAATAGCTTCCCTTGTTTTTTTGTTTTTTTTTACCTTCCGACTTTCTCCCCCTCCCCCCCCCCCTTACCCCATGCCTCCAACCACTCCTACGTACTTCTTCCACCCCATAACTAAGCTTAGATCTCTCTTTGTCCCCCACAGCCTAGCAACCGCTTGTGTACCGGATGAAAAACAACTGCGCTACCACGCACATATGCATGCTATACATTCACAGATGCCCTTATCTTTTTTAGAGGAATGAGAGAAGACGGAGGTCACGCCAGGTCTAGGACTTGCAGTGGGGGGGTCAAAACGGATCTTAGATTACGAACACACTGAACAACACGTTCACCTCACACACACAAAACATTCACAGTTATCACATCGCACAAATTCCTCTGACTTCCCTCTTGGACAGGAAACTGTCAACAGCGGCTTGGGGAATTCAAAAATGTACTTCCACCTTTCTTTTTTTTTTTTTTTTCAAACAGCCAATTTGATTTTAACGTCTCAAATCGCAAAATTCCTCTTATTTTCTCTATTGGATCTTTGTACGAAGTGCAGGGTAATGAGACAATGTTTGGGCAAACCAACACTAAGTTCCAAATCACACACACTTTCTTTTTACTTTTAGTACTTACAGCCGCGCCAGACAAAGTACATACTGTTGCATGCAATATTACATGTTCTTGGGACTTACTACTTTGTCAAAACATCTTGACTTTGACCCTTTTGATCCTGTATCTGCTGCATAAAGGATTGTGGGTCATAATACTGCAAAATGCAACCAGGTATTTTTGGTATGATGCATTTGACATACTATGCTTTATGCATTTTTGTTGTTGTTGCATACTAAGCCGTACAGTAGTATGCTAGTATGCTAGTATGGGTAGCACAGTGTTGGTTTGAGACTTGAGGAGCCAATCCACGGAGTAGATGTTGAGAAATGTTCCTGGATAGTTGAACACTTTGTACTGCTGCTGTTGCCGGATGTAAAATATGGGATAACCAGAGCAAGCGTGGCCATCTGGGGGACCTGTTACCTTTTCTTGTGAGCAGCTGCTGTGGATGTTTAGACGGCAACAGAGCGAGTTTGCAAAGAGGGAAAGTTGAGCCTGAAGTCAAGAACCACAACAAACCAGACTCTGGCACTCCGTGGGGCAAATAACGAGTGGATTTGTGTTTGTGTTTAGGCCGTCTTAGCATTTGGGATGCGACGTGAAAAGACCGGCGTGCAAACTTGCAACTGCTGTTGAGTAAACAGTCATTAGCCGAGCCCTTCCCTTCGCTGCTTTATCACCTCTCTTGGACTTAAGCTTAATGTCTTTATAATAAATCCCAGATGCCGAGGAGAAAAGAAGCTGAGCAAAAAGAAAGGAGAGAGGAACTCTGAGGAGGTAATGCAACTGGAGTTATCACCACTCAACTTCTTTCTTACCCATGGGAGCATCGTGTGTGTGTGTGTGTGTGTGTGTGTGTGTGTTTAACTGAGAGCATGTGTGTACACATGTACTCTTTTTCTTTTAGGTCCATTAGAGGATATTCTGGCATTTTGTTCTCTTAATGCACAGAAAATAAACATACAGATTAAGAGTACAATGTGATTACATAGCTTAAAGTCAAACTGAATTATATATAAGTAATTTATAAAACAATTGCAATTTCCAAAAATGAAACATTCAAGTCTTCCTGCACAAACTGGGTCCCACTACCAATGTTGGTACTATGCTTTGAATGGGGCAATATCTGTGTTGGTTGGGGGGAAAACGTCACCAGCGACATGGATGGTTGATTTTTTCGTGTTTCCTCCTTTAGGAACGCACATAGTGCTGAATGTTACCTGTCGCTGGTAGCTTTTCGTTAATTTGCAGTTACCACAATCTGGGTAATAGACATATATTTGGTTAAATGATTGCTTATTAATTCTGATGATCATGCAAATGTTAATAGTGGAACTTAATTGTTTTATTTATGCACACAAAGGAGATTAGGTGATAATGCATGACTTATTTTATGTTACTTTGTTAACAGTATAATTAATAGGCTGATATTTATACTAAAATAAAACCATTCTATTAAAAAATCATACATTCAGCACCCACATGTCTAGATTCCCTTGTTCCATAACCACATTTTTCTGCTACTGCACTGCATCTGCTATGATATTGGCAGGCGAATCGGGCTCTTTAGATGGAAATCGTTGAATAGTTGACTATTTGGGATCGCCCCAACGCGGCATATTAAATCCCCGAATATGGTTTCCCTTTGTCTGTTTAAATCGCTTGCCAAAAGGACCCGAAGCTCTCAGACTCTGCCATTGTTCTGCCGACTGTGTTCTTGGCGCGAGAGCAACATTCACTCTTTGCCACATGGATAACTGTAATCAGATGCGAAGAAAAGGGCAAATTGCACTCAGCTGCAAAACTTATGGGTTGTGTTTTGCGCTGTAATATCATTAGCCCGACATCGTTTGTGAAGTTTGAGGGCCGGGCAGTTAGCAGGTGCAAGTGACGTGTATTTCATGGTGCTATCGACGGCTGCAATCTAGTCTTTGTGAATTTGCTTTCGAGTGTGTAGGAGCATGTTTAAATAACATGAACTAAAAGTAAACTCTGGTGGGAATCTTAGTCAGCTAGGCTAACTAGCACCAACTTAGTTTTCCTTACTAGATAGCTTCTTTTCGTGCAAATACAACCACAACAGCATGACGGTTCTCCCAGATGTTTAGTGTTGTAATCGCTAAAAGTCAATAATAAATGTTATGCAAGGTAGTTGAAAAAGGGTATGTTTTTCTATCCACACTCACAGGATGTACAAAAAGGATGTGATCCTGTCAGTAGTGCACCACAGGAATTGGTAGTGTGTCTTCTAGCAACAAGGGAAATGCCCACCCAGAAGCTACGAAGCTTTTTCCACAAATATGTCCAAAACAGTTTTATCCTTCTTTTTTTCTTTTTCTTTAAAAGAAAAGGAAAAATATGCACAGTAGCTCAATCATTAGGGTTTATTTTTCCCTCAAAAAAAGTTTGACTTCAAGGGTGAATTGTGGGAAATATTTGCCAGGTGGTTTGGCGAGAAACAAAACTGTGAAGATGGCAATACGACAGGCGTTACGGATTTATTGTGTGTTTTGTTTTCGTTTCAATGTTGACCGGTGGACATCAGTGACTTTGAGGAGCCGCCACTAATGAGACCAATCACAAAAAAAGGATGCTCAGATTTACCTAGTTTCTAAAAGGACATAGATTGTGATGGAAACCTGCAGGTAGAGCGCACACATGCAGCGTAGGTGCAAGTTTATTGCTTTGTCTTAACGCCATTCAGAGTGCGTCCCTCTCTTTGAGTTTTATACAAATTGCCTGTGAGACCTTGAGAGATGTGATACAAGTTTCATCTGTTATTTTTGTTATTAAAAAGGAGCAGAGCTTTGACCCTGGAGAGAGAGACAGTGCTGGCAGCTCTCCACAGGCCTCGGCTTTTGGCAGCCGCTAATATTTCACATTCATAACACTTTCGAGGCTAAACTTTCAGGGCGTAAAAAACTCACAAATCATGACCCTCCATACTGTCAAAGAAATGCTTCCTGAGTCAGAAGAAGAATATTAGGTAAAAATGTAACGCAGATATGTTTTTATGAGAGAATCTATCAATCAGAAAGCAGACGTTTATACAAGTTTAATCCTACCCTTTATGAGCTTAGCGAAAAGGATTCAAAGCAGCCTTCGCAAGATCCTCAACTATTACTGCCTGTACTTTACATCCTCGCAGCTGTTGAATTAAACTGTCTTGACACATCAATCCTTGTTGTATTCACTCTGCATTAAAAGGAAAACCTCACCCCTAAAATGACCATTAGTCACCTTGTAATCTTACAGAAAATGTTTTGTTTTTTCTGCATGCCTCCACAGCAAACGGAGAATCCAAAAGCAGAGAAAAGTCGTGATGAATTTAAGTAAATTGGGCTGCAAAACTACATCAAAACAACCGTTTACAGACTCTCAATAACCTTGTGCAGCATAATCAAAGTCTCATTTATCCATTCGAAGGCTCACTGCTATTTTAAACACTTGCATAAACAGCACTCGCATGCATAGGAGCACCTGCGCAAGCAGGACATTGCTTATTTGGAAGTGCATTAAATGGTAAGGTTTTTAGCAAAGATGCATTGAGACTTTGACTCTTCTGTATATGTTTTGCGAGTTTGTGAACGCAGCCCCCCCATTTACTTTAGTTCATTAAGACTTTAATGTGCATCAGTTCCCAAACATCTACAGGTTTTGTCTGTTCAACTCCTCAAAGCTGTTCTACATGGTAATAGTCACTTGCAGAGTTGCAGTGCTCATGCTGAAATGGGAACCGCATGTGCATTCTTTGGAAAAAGAAATAAGGGCTCAAATTGAGAGGTGTCTCTAATTGTATTTTCCTCTTGGAGGTGTTTAATCTACCCAACAGTAGGCCATTATATCGAAAACAAATGCTGGATAGTGAGAGAGAAAATAAAGCTTTTGACAGTACCACTATGTTTCACCACATTTATGTTGGCTTTACATTTATGTTGAGGGGGGATCCCATATTTAAAATGCAATTCAAAAAGACAGGAGCGCTGCTTCTCCTCCATTAGGACTTCGCCTCCGAGATAGTGCCTGAAGAACATTTTTGCAAACGCTAATTACCCCCGCCTTATTCCTAATTCAGGTTTTTTGGTCAAAGTTTTCCATCATTAGCATGTTGTGAGCTCAACGACTTGTTGAAGTACGGCGACCAGAGAGGAAAGAACGGACGAGTCGGCGAACGGGCAAAGCGTTCCTGCAGGCGACATCCCTGCTGCACTGCCTCGTGTGTAATAGTGTGGTGAAATGGGGGAAAGGGCCAAAAAAAAAAGCTTGTCTGTTGAATTTAGTGTGTGTATGTAGTTGTCAAAAGTAGTTTTTTTTTTCTTAGAAAGCTCACCCTTCTTGCCAGGCCCAGGGCAATGTAGCACTTCTCCCCAGCGTCAACAATCTCCACTTCATAGTAGTGGCAGCGGGTGGTGAGTGGCTGGCGGGCCTGAGCCAAACCCACGTCCATGATGCTCTTTCCTTTGCCAACATACTCCAGGAGCTAGAGAGGAGGGGTACAAATAGAGTGGTGGGGGTGGGAGGGAGAAAGAAGGACGAGGGTTAAACACACAAAAAAGGGTTCAATCAAACAAACAAACAAACAGATACAGACTCTCGCTCCCACCGGATTTATTGACCAATGAATTCCAACGTCAAGGCTCATTCAACCCTCCACATTTGGAAACGGCCAAGCTTTTTATAGTTTGCGTGCCTCTAACGACGTTATTATCACCTGAAACCACCGACCCTCACTGTATTCCAACGTCGGGAAAGAAATTGCTGCGTCTTGACAATTTGTATAACTTTCCAAAAACAAATCCAGCTCAAGCTCCCAATGCATGAGCCACCTGGTGGCACGGCTGCAGGGAGGCCCACCATTGGTGCAGGCTGTATTTCTATTAAATTACAAACAGACATGCATGGTCCTTTAATCATGAAGGACTTTGTGTATCCTCATTGAAAAACTGGGTGAACTGGCGACAAGCAATTCCTGTTTGCAGTGTACCCATGGATGTTGAGACCGCCGACTATCACGGGATTACTTTGATACTGAAGAAACCTTTAAAAAGTGATGACTCCCAGACAAGTTCTGGAGTTATAAGGACTATCTTCTTTTCTGTGATTGTATTACAAAAAATATCTGATACCATCAGGAAGTCAGGCGTCATACTGAATCTAAAAAGCGCAAATTTAACTCCGTACCGGCATGCATCCACTCGTTAATTTACTCACACACTTGACCACCATCCCGAATTTCAGCCCCCTCGGTCAAAATCTGCCGCCGCTTCAGAGAGGACATGTTTTTGTGGGCAGCTGTGCAGCTTTCTGTGTTCAAATTGGGTTTAGTTATGGCTCTTAAAAGTAAAATTTGAAGCCAACTGGACAACAGGTAATGGGTCTTGCCCCTCTCTTTGTCTTGAAAGGGTCATTCAAAACAGCTAAAAATACGTCGTACAAAAACAATTGTTTCCATCATACCTGAGCCGAAAAGTTTCTACGGTTATTTAATGTTCCTGACCTTTGTTGACTTTATTTGGGTAGTCAGGCGATCGGGCCCAAAGGGCAGTAGTTATGTAAGTGGGGGAAAAGTCGAGGTAGAGAACAAAAGATTGACGGCATAGCAGATCAAGCTTGGGCAGGATCCTCGGCCCCAATGTTGTTCCAGATGCAGGAGACTTAACCACGCAACTAGCTTTTGCAACCGTTGTCCTAAGTGAGTGGGCACCGTGACAGATTGACACTTCCAAACCCAGTCAAACCCTCGCGGAGCCGCCCAAAGTAACTCTTCTGCAAGTACCAACAGCCGCTTTGGGAGATTGCATGTACAGAATACGCCGATAATGCAATTACTTTCAGCTCCATTTTGGTCTTAAGCATCTGAACAGGTGGAGATGGGTGGGTACAGGTGAGAAGGTGGGCAGCTAGGCAACCACAAAGCCTTTAGGCTGCGCAGTGTTTTCCTGCATGAATGTGAGTGTATGAGCATGTGCGTAATGAAGAACACGCCTCCAGTGTGAAAGGCTAGCATGACAGACATGGTGGGGGTGGACAACATTACTTTGTATTAATCCTTAGTGTGTGTGCGTGTGTGCATGTGTGTGTGTGGTTCACATACCAGCTACTTGAAGGACACACCTGGTGGAAACAGCTATTCAACATCTACATAAAACAGTCAAGTGTCTCAATTAAGTTATTACTATTTTCCCTTTTTGTTATTGTCGCTGTTGCTTGGTGATGCATCAAACTGGAAATAACTCTGAGGCTGTCAAAAAGTTGAATTTCAGTCTGTGAGCTCATTAAAAGTTTAAACTGGTTGCTGAGAACAGACATATTATATATACACGCAGACACACACACACGATTAAGTTAAAATTGGCCCTTGTCATCTCATGTTTTTGTATCTTAATGGGGACAATGAAACTGGTCCGATATTAAACTACGTCGCTCAAGATGTCAGACGGCAAACAAAATAAAATATAATCACTTCGGATAATTCCTCATCTTCAATATTAATTGTAAAAGTGTTGACAGGCCCTGATTGTTATTATAAGTCTCTCACAACGTTATAGAAAGGACTACAAAGAAATAAAATGTTTAATTTTTTCATCTTTTGCTTGATCATGTCCTTTTGTTATTATTGGTACTACATAATGCAACTTTAAAAGTGTAGGTAAAAAAAATGTTGGGTGAACATTTTGGTATTTTTTCATATTGCAAGATGTACGGCAAGAAAAAAAATACAATTTTGCTGATTGTTTTTTAACCAATATTGTGCCAATAATCTTGTAATGCAGCCAGTATGATCACACCTTATGAAGAACAGTAGAGACGCTGAAGTGGCTTTACTTACTACATCAAAGCGTTTGTCTTTATCTATTTAATCCCACCAGCTACTAGTTGTCAGTCTCTACATTTAGCTCCAGAAATACTGCGGTTAACAGCAGCTTGTTATGGTCGAATGTTGCATAATAGTGCTATGTGTTACCTGGAGAGGTAAGATGGATGTATACTTTTCTAAAACGTGTGGAGCTAACATTAGCAGAGTACGTTAGCACATCATTAACTAGCAGTAAATGCTAATGGTAAATGGAGCCGACCTCAAAGTGCTTTAACACTACATGACATCATTCACTCATTCATACCACAGGGTAGCAACATCAGTATTTTCAACCATTGCAGCTACGGGAGAAATGTAGGGTTAAGTGTCTTGCTCAGGGACACGAGCTGCTCAAGGCATGCTGAATGTTTTCATATGCTGCTTTTAATCATTTAAAAGGTGGTCCACTTTTTAAACTCTTCGCTTTTTCACCTGTTCCTGCAGCTGCATGAGTTCAACATCTGGATTCATCCATCAGACGCGTATTGTAGATACCTTTTGTCTTGTTCTATCCAAAAAGTGCTTTTTTTAATCTCCAAAATGAGATAATATTTATTCAGGGGGTGCAGTTAATGATAGCGTGGGGCTCCGTGGTAGCGCTGACAGCTTGACGGAGTAGCAGCGTTAGCCTCCACCTTCTTTATTACACACTGCCCTTTCATGTGCACCCTTGAGTTTGCTGCACCGCCTTCAGCTGTCCAAGCTGTCCATGCCCGGACATCTATCGTACTTTTTTTAGGGAGACGAAGAAGAAAGTTTCAGTGCGGCGAGCGTTCAATCGCACTTTTATTTTTGTTGCTGCTGGGTAATGGAAGGAGACGACGAGAGGACAGAAACAATAGAGACGTAGCCTTGAGCAAAGCATGCCTCATTGAGATAGCTGACAATCTCCCTCTTTCTGCCTCTCACTCACTATAATTCGGGTGTCTCGAATGGAAATGGTGGTGTGCAAGGCCGTGTTGTGTTGCGCTGCTGCCTGGGAAACAGATGTAACACCCAGAGCACGGTCCTGCCAATTTCCTGTCACATCTAATGGGGGGAACTTAAAGAAAGGTGAAACTGAAATTAGGAGACCTCCTCTTTATTATGCGGTAAAACACTTGTCAACCAAACTGTGAACTGATTAGACATCACGCAACAGCTGTCGAGTCCATAAAACTCAGCTACTAACTTCTGTCTTTATTGCATTTTCTATTATTTTCACTACATGTTGTGTTTTCTTGGATTTGCTTGTTTGTGTAATTCTAATTATTTTGGCTCGTGGTCTTTGTGTACGTGCATTGTTTTCATCTCCTGGTGCTGCATGTTTCTTCTTCACTTTCTTAAATTTCTGTGCTTAAAAAAACTGTAATAAGGACATTAAAATGTGAGTTATGCGGGCAAAACATGCCACTTTAAATTGTGGGGAAGTACGTATATGAGCTGGTTTTCTCCAGAGGCTGTGATTCTCTCACTTGGGTTGGATGCCCTCCAGAAGCTAAATCAGTCTATCGGTCACTTTTTTTGTGCAGAAATACTACCAAGATGAATATCCGGACTTTCCAGCTGGTTACAGCCACTCTTCCATTGCTGTTTTTTTAAATGCGCTAGCATCAAACTGGTGATGTCAGTACTGAATGCATCTACTCGTGTCGATTGCCAAACACTGTCAAAATGCCTAAAACACGTCATGACGTTGTTTACATTACATTGAAACACATGAAATGAACTTGTTCTTCTGAGCAATATATCACCTCAACAAAACCGCGACAACTCACGGCTGTTTATTCATTCAAAAGTTCAGATATTTTTTAAACCGTATAATTGCTCACATGTTCAAACTCAACACAAAATTCCTCGAATGCATTTAATTTTAATATGCGAAACAAACTTGGTTGTCATTTTAAAAAATTGTACATCCAAAACAAATCACTCACTGTTAACAAAGCTTTAATTAACTTTCTTGATCAAGCGTGTAACGTCTCCGGTGTTTTTGCTGTGGGATTGACCTTGTTTAACTGAGCTTCAAAGAGACATTTAGCACCAAAACAATATGCAGAAATCCAAACACGACCTGTAATTACACTTACTGGCACAGTAAGTGAGGTGAAGTGAGGTGAACAAGTTATTATCGTTAGCAGACAAGACGGTATTTGTCTTGATGCATGCAGCGTGCCTTACGGCAACTTCCTCACCTGCAGCAGCACTGTGTTTAAAATCCTGCAAGACGGCAAAGTGACTACTTTAATATTGTGACAGTGATCAGGTATGAGATGCTGGCAAGAACAGATGAATACTATGCAAGTTGTTTACGAAACAACGCCATGAAACAATGAACACAAGTTGTTACTGTGCAGGTTGAGGTCAATCAATTGTACCCTCTGAGGTTTCTGTAAAAAACCAAAAGGATCCACATTGTTGACCTTCACTGACACCTCATCACTCAATGGCTTTTAATATACTTCATGTGTTATCACCATTATGTTGGGACGGTGTTGCCCAAATTAATTTACCGTACTGTCTGCCACCGGTGCAGATGTATTTACACAAAAGTTGTAAAGCTCTACAGATTTAAAGGAAGGTTGAA
Source organism: Clinocottus analis (assembly GCF_023055335.1). Lineage (NCBI taxonomy): Eukaryota > Metazoa > Chordata > Actinopteri > Perciformes > Cottidae > Clinocottus > Clinocottus analis. The sequence continues at coordinate 24,017,775 of NW_027176153.1, read as the reverse complement.
TATTTTACTCTTGGGGTTAAGAGCTAAATAGCACCAGAGCGGAGATACCATGAAAAGATGGCAAGACATATAAAGAATAAAACATTCATACAATACGTATAAAGTGCAGTATTCAAGGAGATGAGGAATGTGTTTTATAACAAGCCAAGTAATTACTATGAGACAACACCTTACAAATACAGCTTTTACTTAAATCTAAGTAAAAGCTTTACTTAAAGCTTAAATCTGCCTCTACTAGGCTTTCAGAGGTCCAGAGTTACTAACATGAAGGCAAACAATCTGTGAGTATTTAAGACCTGGTTTAATATTGCAGCAGCTCATGATGTAGTCAGTTACTGGCCTCCAGTATGAAGGTAGGTTTGTCTTTTTTACCCGAGCAAATTTCTTGTTATATAATATCTCCAAATCTTTGCTCTCAATTAAAAAATATTTTCTCTCCAAAAAAAAAGTCTCTAAAAAAAAATTAAAAAAAACGCTCTCAAAAAAAAAAATCTCTTAAAAAAAAAAAAAAAAAAAAAAAAATGCTCTAAAAAAAATTTGCTCTTAAAAAAAAAAAAAAAAAATGCTCAGAAAAAAAAACGCTCTCCAAGAAAATCAACAACTTTGCTCTCAAAAAGAAAACCTTTGCTCTCAATCCCAAAAATCACAAGTTGAGTTGTGGGCGGGGCCTGCGCTGCTGGATGAGTTTCTATTGGTCGACTCTCTGGGCTCTGGCCCACTCACACACTAACAGGAGGTCACATGAGGACACTGAGGTAAGACAACATGGAGGCTGCGTGTTGACAATAGAAACTCCCGCCTCATTCAACTACGTCCCAAAAAACTTGACTTGTAACTTTTTGGATTGAGAGTGCAGGTTTTTTTTTTTTTAGAGCAATTTGCGAGAAAAAAAATTTGAGAGCAAAATTTTTTTTTTTTTGAAAGGAAAAAATTTGATCTAAAAAAAAAATTGCTCTCAAAAAAAAATCCTCTAAAAAAAAAAAAATTTGCTCCAAATTTTTTTTTGAGACTTTTTTTTTAGATACAAAATTTTTGGAGATCAATTTTTTTTTTTGGAGGGAAAATATTTTTTTATTGAGAGTAAAGATTTGGAGATAATTTACTTACAAACAAGAAATTTGCTCGGGTAAAAAAGACACAAATCTACCTTCATACTCCGGGAACATGTGAAGTGACCAAGTGAAGACGATGTCAGCAAATGTAAACATGCTTATTGACTCAAGAAAAAAAAGGGCAATGCAGATGTGTGAACTTGATATAAAATGCAACACATGTTGTGTGCATCTTGAGCTCTAACAAACTTGTTGAACACATTTCCTTTCACATAAAACGCTTGCAAGGGATTCCAGCATCGTTTGCATCAATGTTAACGTGCTAGAAGTTGCCTCCACCTGTAGATCATTGCAAGAGTGTGACACCAGAGAATCAAAAACGTTGAGTCTGCCGCTCAATAAAATGAGTACAGTACTTTGTTAGGTTTAATGAATACCATGCACGACTCCAGGTGCAAAATGAGGGAGGCGCACATTATATTTTCCATGTCCATATAGCTGCGAGGGTCCCCATGATTAATGTATTCATCTGCCCACGAGGTTTGAGACACAATGTCCACACACAACCCAAACCTCAAAACAAGAGTGTTGATTTCTTTCCTTCAACATTCAGAATGAGGAAGAAAATGCAAACTCAAGACAGAAAGGCCGCAGACCGCTATCAGGTTTCACTGCTGGAAGTAAATGTAAAAGCAGATCTCGCATAAGAAAACAGCATATATTACATACTATAACAAAACTAAATTAAAACATACAAATTAGCAGCAGGGGGAAGAACATAGACTGAGAATACTCTTATTATTAATTATTTAAATTAAGGCCATGATTGACCATATAATTCTACTCTACTGAATAGCAGATGAGAGTTTGGAAGTTGACAATCTTGAGAACATAGCAAGAGTATGCTAGATTAAAAAAAGGATCCAATCGAAGAAATCCAGCCCAGACTTGCCAACTCTTTACCAATGAAAGTAGCTAGCGGCAATAGCTCAAAGAAAGGCAAGAAAGTGGCTAAGTCGGCAACAGCGACACCTTTTCCCTCCCTCAGAAGCCACTTCCCCCAAAAAATGCTATTATTAGGATTCAGCGTTATCAAGCTATAGCAGCTTGTGGAAGACACTGGCGACGAGCAATGAGTGCACAAGCTAAATATGTGCAGGCAGGCAAGCAAGTAGTTGGTGCAATTATTACATCTGGGCCGTGACTGCCTCCTACAAAATGCTACCACACATAAGAGCTGCAGCAGGAATGGAGACACACAACAAAGAGAACAGGAAAACTGCGCTCCAACGCTAATCCTAAATCAGTGGGACTTTCTTGGAGTATTAATTAGGCTTTGCTCCGGTCGTCTTGTGTGACGCAGGTCTAATCTGCCACATCGGCCGGCCCGTTGACTTTCCTCGGATTAAGTTATCCGTAGTTTCCTCTTTTCTCACGCTGCTCAGTTCAGAGAACCGGAGGCGACCGCGATGGTGCCGCGGCGAGGCTGGTCGGAGGCTGCAACCATAACAACTCGATGGGAAAGTGGTGAACTTTCCTTCGAGAGCAGAGTGTGTGACGTTGGGATTATTGACAACTCTTTCCAGAGGAAGGAAGGACGCAGGCAACCTTAGAGGGGCGTTGCTACAACAGCTAGCTCTGGCAATTGAAAGGAGGTACAAAATTAATTGGTGTGGTTGGAAAAAAGGAGATGCGAGGAGATGGTGAGGGGATACTGTGCAGCTTTACAGCCTAAGATTATGGGCTGTGAGGGAGCGCCGGTACACTTGGGAAAACTGATAACTGCAGACTCAGGTGCCGTCCACTTCCTCGTCGGCCTGCTCGTCCACAGTTGAAGGGATTAAGTCGGTGGGCACAGCGACTGCTGTGACAACAGGAGGCGGAGGATTGGATGCTTGTGTTCGCACCGAGCTGCACGTACGCAGTGGAAAGCCATGCCAAGTCTCCTCTCAACAAAAAAAAAAAAACAGTAGAGCAGGAGCATTTTTATCAAACATGTTTGTCTAAGACACTTTCAGCTGACAGCAATGACAAATGTAGTGTGTGTGTGTGGGGGGGGGGGAATCCCTCAATGTGTGCGCATGTGGTAATCTTATACAAATCAAGTCAGATCACTTAAAAAACAGATCAATCAAGTATTTCTGTTCATGTTTGAGTTGTGAGCACAGCTCAGGATCCAAACTGCTGTTTTGAATGTCATGAATGAAACATCATTTTCTCCCCTCCATAAAACAACTAAATTACTAAATAACGATGCTCATTCTGCTCACATGACATCTGTTACTTCTGTCCATCCTGAGGAAGGGATCCTCCTCTGTTGCTCTATGAAGGTTTATTCCCTTTTTTCCCTGTTAAAGGGGTTTTACTATCTTTATTTGGGGAGTTTTTCCTGATCCGATGTGCGGTCCAGGGACAGGGAAGTCATGTATACAGATTGTAAAGTATTTGTAAAGTATGTATTAGTGATTTTGGCATTTGTACTTGTGATCTGTATTAAATATAGTCTCAGTGACGTCACCCATAGGTTTCTGAAGACCCATTGTGAAGCTCAAAGTGGATGTTTGTGGCCGTCTCCATCTTGGAAGTGACGACACAAATCTGTCCTCTGATTTATCAAAACTGAGCTCTTCATCGGACCAACTTTACTTTCATTTTCTAACTGCAGAGGCTCAGTCAGATTAGATCGATCATTATTATTGTTAGGAAGAAGTTAACTCGCACGAGATCATTTGTGTTTTGAGGGTTTTTCCCCATATCTTTCTATGGGATTAGTAAATTTGACAAATCTGATAATATTATGAAAAGAAATCAAAGTATATCTGTCTTCATATGTTGTTTTAAACAGTGGTTTTCTGTATTTTGCAGTAGCCGTAAAGGTATTTACTTACTTAATAGGGGCTGGATTAACAATGACAGATAAACCTGTAAGTCAAGTGGAGTTGCAATTTAGGAAAGTTAAGAAATGGACGATATCTGCTGCTTTGGCAGGCATCACAAGTTCATGTTACATTTTGCATAATGGCGGCGCTGCTTTCATCACTTATCGAGCTGCAAGTGAAACTCTTTACAGGCGATACGGAGCCAACAAAAGGCACAGCCATCAAATTAAAATTCACTCCATTTACTTCAGTTTTCCACTCCGAGCCATGAGGCCAGAGTATTCATTACCCTGAACAAATGGCCTTCAGATGAGTGATTAAAAAGTTGAAAAGGAACTATAAGAGCGTAACAAAATAAAAGGCCGATCAAAAAAAAAAAAAAAAGTAAAAAAAAACCACCAACCTCCCTGAAAAGGAAACTTTTCCTTTTCTACTAACTTTATCAGAGTGCTTTCAAGGACAACCACGACGAGTAACGATGCAAATGCACCACTTGGTGAAGAGAATTATAAAACAGATGAACACTCGAGTAGATTGAATAGAAAGCCAGACGGTAGAGCATTATTTGGCAAGGTAGGTGTGATGATAGCGGACAGAAATCTAAGATCAGATACCCGACTATCTAAACAAGAGTGCCCCCCCCTCCCGACTGTAATGTGAGCAGTTCAAAAGGCAAAGACTTTGCTGCAGACGAGTCATTATCATCGGCATTGTGCGACCAAATGTTTTGTACGGTGATGCTCGGTGAAACAAACTGAGAGACTTGCAATTCATCTCCAGCAACCGAACGATTGATCTGAAAAATCATCGGAAAAACCACCAAGACTGGAAATGTGTGTTGAGCCGCCGCAAAATTAGGAAAGTAAAATGATGTTGAAAAGCAAAAGCAGTCGTTTGGTTGAAGTGAACAGTAAGAGAGGAGATAAGTGGAGAGGAAGGAGACGAGGAGAGAAGACGGGTGGACACAAGGATACGGGAGAGGAGACAAGGATACAGGAGAAAGCAGGAGAGGAAACAAAGAGGAAGACGAGATGAGTAAAGGATGAAAGGAAACATGGGGTAGGAGAAGACGAGAGGAAAGGAATACAGAGAGAGAGAGAGAGAGAGAGAGAGAGAGAGAGAGAGAGAGAGAGAGAGAGAGAGAGAGAGAGAGAAGTATAGAACAGACAAGACGAGGGTAAAGGAGGACAAAGAAAAGGAGACAAGAGGAGAGGAAACAAGGATAGAAGAGGTAAAACAAGGAGAGGAGACAAAAGGGAAGAGGAAGGCCAAGAAAGTAGAGAAACTAGGAGAGGAAAGGAGAGAGGAAACAAGGAGAAGAGACGAAGGGAGACGAGGACATATGAGGAACAACAAGGAGAGAAGTAAGGAGAGAAGAGAAGAACCAAGGATAGGAGAGGTAAAACAAGAAGGAGAGGAGACAAAAGGGAAGAGAACAGAAAAAGGCCGAGGAAGTGGAGAAACTAGGAGAGGAAAGGAGAGGAGGAACACAGAGAGCTAGGAGGATAGGAGAGGAGACAATGAAAGAAGGGGAGAAACAAGGAGAGGAGGAGAACAATCAGAAAAGTCAAGAGAGGAGAAAAGAACCAAGGATAGAAGAGGATAAACAAGGCGAGAGGAGAGGAGGTGAGGATAGAGGAGGAGGAACAAGGAAAGGAGAGTTCTGTGTTCAAAGCTCCAAAATAGAAACTTGGAAAAGTTGAGACTTGAGTTTTTTAGTTCAAACCACAAAATGAAATGAATTAGAAGTCAAAACCAAAAAAAAAAAAGAGATTAAGTGAGACCACCTTGTGTCTGACATGTTCTGCCCTTAAAGCATAATCTTACCTCATATTAATCCTGCTACTCAAAAGACTTTCTAGCCTTCAAAACAAACCTTCACTTCTCCTCCTCCTCCTCCCATCTTTTCATTTCCTCTGAAATTTTCTTTCTCTTTGTTGCTCAAACTTTCTCTGTCGTTCCAGGAAGCAGCGACTGTTACTGTCGCCCCGCACCCTCGTGCTTGTCAAAACTTGACAAGCCTTATCAGTTTGAAGTATTGTCACCCGCTTAAACCCTCACAACAATAATGACCACATTGAAGAAGAAAAAAAAACGGGGGAGAGAAAATAAATCAGTGCTGAGCGAACCATGCAGCCTGGCACCCCAGCTGTGAAAACCTCCAATAACACGAGAAAGAGTAAAAGATTCCTTAGAGTCCCGTTACTCCACTTATTGAATTTTTACAACCTGGTGGACCGCCAGGCAACTCGGCTCCAGCAACACACTTCGTGCCATTGCCGCTCCTCGTTCCAGAAAAACAGAAGACGGGAGCGACAGACAGAAAAAGACAAGAGGGAGCGAGACAGCCGCTTGAATCATCCTCCTCACCCACAGCGCTGCGCTTTTTATGATCCCTGTCTACTACTTTCAGAAAAGATTGTGTTGAGTGTGTGTGTGTGTGTGTCGGATGATTGTGTACCGCCGCGAACAGACATGTTTATCACATAAACCACATACGGGACCCACACACAGCTCGGCCTCGATTGCTCCGGTGTCAATGAGAGAGCTGTCTGTAGTTTTTGTGGTTTTTTTAAGTTGTATGTGGGGGGGATGAGCGCTCACACCTTGACACAGAACAAAGGTGCTACAGTTCCACTACTGTCTGTAAAGCGGTGGGAATACAGTGTTGAGATACCACCGATTACACAGCTGTTGCCAACAATGAATTCCTTTCAAGTGGCTCACAAAACAGCTATTCTGGAATCGTAGATTAGACGGCGCCCGAGAGAAAAAACAGCCACGAAGCCTGAACTCCAACCATCTCCAGCGCGGCCGCCGACGAGGCCAAATATCAGTCGACAAGTGTGAAAAATATGAGACGCGATCTCTCCAGAAAAAGCCAGATTTGAGAAATTTAAGGGGAGCTCGACGATACTGTCATTTTTAGTGCCGTGGTTTTCCTGCATAGTAAAAGTTCATCAACATTATGTTCATGTTGTCTATTCCTGCTGTGGCGGCTCATGTGTGGAGCCACACATTGAACTCACATTATTAATTAAAATAATAAGACTCAGCGGGTGCAGTTAAAACAATGTTATAACAGCTGATTTATTAAACTGGGAAAATTGGGAGTTCTGAGTGAAACGTGATGCCAAATTCAGCAGAGATATGTAAAAAGTCGTTGTCATTATTGGTTTTCACACACTGATTATGTTTATTATCTCACAGAATCTCACACAATCTCAGCATAAATGCATAAACACATAGTTCAAGCTTCATGATGACATCTCATTGGACATTTTACAGCTAGGAGAAATATCAGAAACCTTCTGACAAAACTAGGATAAAAAAAACAACTAGAATTAGAGACTAAAACAAAAGCTGAATTCCGCTGACAAAAAGACAAAAATGTGACTCAAAACCAACTCGACCAGACCTTCAAATGACGCACACTTTCCAGGCAAAACCTGCATTTCCCAACAAACTTTAGGTTGGTCCCCGTACGATGTAAATGGTGTTCCCGCCACCGATACCTCAGGTGCAGGAATCATACTGGTTCAAAGGTTTGTAGTGTTCCGCCATCGTATATTATCTTGCCATGCCACTCTTTAATTATATGCCCACACATTTTTACATTCTTTCATTCACTTTATGAGAGAGAGAGGGAAAGAGAGAGAGAGAGAAGGACAGAGAGAGAGAGAGAGAGAAGCTAACAACCTTTCTTGCATTAAGTGCAGTTGTCAACAAAGAGGGATTTGCTAAAGAACAGGCAGTTGAAGGATCCTGTAAGAGTACAAAACAAACACAGGGAACTGGTAGCAACCACGCAAAAGAGACACACTATAATCTGCCTTAATCGTGCTAGAAAAACACACTATATACATATATGTGTGACGTGTTTGGTTTCATGTACATTGTCTGTGTGTTCGCAACACAAGGAATGCAAATAACCGCTCGTATACTAGTGTGCTACACTATTATTTCCGAAAATAGTGTTTAAGTGATAAATCACGAAGGGAACTGAGAATATTACAGAGATTATACACAATATGTGGCCTTGATCTTAAAGTTGTAGCCTGAAAAGAAATGAGGAAAAATAGGTTTTCCTTTTCTGTTTCAAATGAATGAATGGTTTGTAGTTTGTTGAGAATTGGGTTCACTTTAAGCCGGGCTTTGTACGATAATGTAGCTGCTAAGTGGTGTGAGCAATACTAGAAACACTTAGCTAGATATATAATATTATATATAGATAGCTAGATATCTGTATCCCTGTTGGTGTATTCCTTTAAGCATGAGATAAACAACAGGCACCCGCTTGGCTTCTTACCGTGCCGCTAACCCTGACGTCGAAAAGCCGCCCCCAGTCGTCTTCGTGGCTGTCCACCATCATCATACTTTCATCTTCCTCCAGGAACCACTCGGCCTGTAGGTCAACCTTCACCTCCTCCCCCAGGGAATGCATCCCTACAGCTGGGAACAGCCCCTCTGCAGAGACAGGAACCTCCAGTGATCCCACCTGCATGAGGAAGGGAAGTAAGGGAACCACATTATACATGCAGATAGTGCAGAACTGCTGCTGATGCAGGCTTGAAATATAGCATGATGATACAATTCTGGTTAAAAAACACCTACCTCTTTGCCATTTTTGGTGAAAAAGACGATAGTAAAACCTGCTTTAATATTTTCAGAGTGTATTCCACAGCCAATGCGGTCACCACGAGCACACTTTGGGCCAAACTGCTGTCCAACGGGGTTGCCATTGTATAACCTAGGAAGAGTAAAGAGATGAAACTCTTCGTAACATCAAAGATAGCTAATTTATGCAAAAAAATAACCAATGCGATCAATATCTTTTTCTCAACTCCAATGATTTGCATGTGAAGTGACCAATAACTCATTTGGTCAGTTCCTGGTTCTCCTGCAAGTTCACAATACCAATATTTTACTATTTTCTGCTACTATATTCAGTGTTTCCCATTAATTACTTAGACTAAGTCTATTCCGCCCCACAACAGTTTCATAAATAGATAAAAATGTTGCTTGCTAAAGTTTGGAGGGTAAAAGTTGCTCATATCAGATCTGCAGTCTAACTATAAACTGCTATTATCAAATAAATCTAGTGAAATCAAAAGTTTAATAAAGACCTCTAAAATTAAGTGAAATAGAATAGAATTGCTTTTAAGTGATGTCGTCCTTTTATGTTTTTATTTTGATGATCTATTGTGCAGTTCTTTTGTCCCTATGGTTTTGTTTGTATATTTTTTATATATTTGTTTGTTTTCTACTGTTCTTTTTGGCTATTTGTTTGGTTTGGTTGTGTTTGTGCTTTTTATGTTGTTTGCCGCCATTTGGGTCGTGTCTATGCTTTGCAAATCTGTAAAAAAGCACTTTATAAACTCTGTTTTTAAAAGTGCTATACAAATAAAGATATTATTATTACTATTATTAAATACATGTTGATCTTCATTGACGTAGTCCATTAATTTTCCTGTCAAAATGCACTAATTTGATGCATTTAACTTTAAAATGTGAAAAATGATCCTCCATGAATTAAAGACCCCTAAACGGTCGGAGGTCCGGTAGGAAACTCTGATATTTATAGACTAAATGATGACTCAAAAAAAGTACTTGTAAGTCAAAGTCCTACAAAGAATAATTATGCACATCGGTGCCAAAAAATTCTATTTCTGTGACCAACACGTTTTGTGCAACGAGACATATAGTTATGTGTGGATGGAGCCCCAAACTGACCACAATCCATTTGCTCAAACCGTGCAAGAAACCAACGCCGCGCCGAAGCGAACAGATAAGACTGCGGTTGCACTTACTTGCCGTTGTCAGCATGGTACGCTACAGAGTATGGCAGCCAGCCAGGCTGGTGGTCGAGCCTGTAGAATTTGGGCACCAGGCCCACAGCGATGGTACCCCGAACTCCTGTGTCCACTATTGTCACCTACACACACACACACACACACACACAGAAAAAGAGAGTTTAAACACGTCCAAATCAAAACACAGGTCATATTATTGTGGGGAACTTCACCTTCAATGTAAAACTAGACTCAGCAACAGAAGCCCCCCAACTAGAAAATACCTTTTTATCCCAAATCCCTTGAGTCTGACTTCCTTTGCCGGCATACTGAGTAGAGATGTGCAGATATACTGTACATACCAGGGGTCAACAATATGGCTTGCCATATATATATATATATAGCTATATATATATATAGCTATTAAAAACATTGTATTTTGTCCGTATGGTGGAAGTAGCTCAAGAGAGGGCCTTCTTATATGTTGTATTTGTGTTTTAACGTTGTACAGAACTTATGTTCTACTTAAATGTTCTCTATGAATAAATGTAATGTAATTAAATTCAACTTTCTTCACATCTGTGTTGAGAGTGGCACATGCACGGTACTGATCGTGCACTCGCGTGAACATGGCGGCGGCTAAAGACGAAGTTTATCAGCTGAAGTGCAAATCAATCATTTTTAATTATCCTGAAAACGGGAGTTTAGTGGGTTGGTGTTGGGAATGACGTGGGCAAAACTCTAATGGGGATAAAAGACGACCATTAACTTTCTGTTGTTCGATAAAAGATAGATTCGACTGTTTGTATCGGGGTAAGTAAATATTTACGTCAAATTACATTCAAATCAGTGTTGCAAAGCTCACAAACAAATAAGTAATTATGAATAATGACTAACAGGTAAAGACAGGACTATGCAAAAGCCTCTTTGTCCACTCAGACACTCGCAGGAGGCATATTACTAAAAGATCACTGACACACTTTTTAGTGGACTAAAGGATACGTGTTGATTTGCATAAATAACTTACAAAGATCATAGATTTTTAGTTATTTACACGCAGCTGTCTAAAGTTTGAAACAACCGATCTGCTTTTGTATCTGTTGTTTTTTTGAGTCCAACAAAACAGCAGTACACAGTTCGCCGTTTAATTTGTTAAGTTGAATTAAATCCAATACAACCATGGTGTGGAGTAATTCAAAGGAAAGTTTGAGGATTTTCATGATAATACCGGCCACAAAAATCAAAGCATAAAAAATTGAGTACGGGCACGTCCCTCATCCAAAGCCCCGGTGACGGCAGTGGGAGAACCTTGACAATAACCTCCTCTGCTCTGACAAAGCACCAGCCTGGTAGTTAAGACCAATCACAGCTAAATGACACCGACAACCAAGCAGAATTAGGTGAGAGGCGATGCTGCAAACACAGAACGGCCCCATTTTCTCTATCGGTGACGTCTCCAAGTCTTCCCCTCCACCTCCCTCTAAATGTTCTTCCTCTTTATCATTCCTTGCATTTCTTTCTCCCCTTCCCCACTTACCTGCCTCCGTCCTTTCTCTACCTCCCTCTTCAGCCCACATCCCCAAATCGCTGCTCCGGCATGACAACACATGTGAAACCGAGCGTCTTGGGTTTCCTCGGACTAAACATTCCAGGTCTGACTCCTTTTTTCAGTCCAACACTTGAAGATGAACTGCTCACTTAAACATGATTGTTTTTTTCAGCTCTAAACTAAATGATATGACTTTACTTTGATGATACACATCAATTCTGGTGTTAATATTGCTGATATTACGAAATGCATAATGGTTTCGTAACCGCTGTGTAGCATTAAAATCTCAGCACACGCTGGTTCTCTCCTTTCTGTGCATGTGAAATGAAGCCATCAGCGCATTACAAAAATCTGAATCAGTGTTAATAATTAACGGGCGATAGCAATGTTCTTTCCTGAATTGTAACAAGAGTTTGTAGATGAAGCATTAAGTAGTTAAATTGTTCTCCAACAGCTGGCTAGTTAGCTATTATTGGCCTTGGCAGCTCCTCGCTGCAACATGTAAAATGTCTGTATGTAATGGATAAAAGTTACAAAAACATGTGCGATGAGGAAAGAGCAGGAATGTGCTCACTGGCGAGCCGTTAAGTTACGTCGATAGGATTTTTGTCTCGAAATCAATCTATTAATGCTGCAGATGTTCGGCTCCAACAGATGGAGAAAGAGGAGCAGTAATGGATTCCTCACGAGCGCAGAACAAGGAGAAACACAAGGGTAGCAGTGACGCATACTTCGGAAGAAGCCTGACCTTTATCAGCATAAACGCTCCCAAAAACTTGTATAGATATCTGGGAAACTGACAGCATGTGCGTCACACGGTGGAGAATAATACAGAATAAAACAAAATACATCAGGCTCCAAATGTGATTTTCATCTAAACAGAAATGTTGTTATCATAAAGATTTTCTTGCTGGAGGAGGAGAGGGAGTGATCTGGAGGTCAGAGGAGAATTTTGACATCACATTTAATGAAAATGGTCACGTCTGGCACAAATCTGGGACACCTCACAGCCACGATAAATAACGTCAAAGCACATTGTCGACCTGTTTATAATCTCACTGAAGCAGATCTGAAATATTTCAACATATGTCTGAAGTGGTGCTTCACGTCTCAAAATGTTGTTTTTTTTAAATCTGAAAAGAATAGAGGAGGAAGTAAATAATTGACGCTGATGCTGCACGGTCCCGTCTGGCTCTATTTGCAGCTCAGCAAAATGACGCAGGTTCGCGGGATAATGTATAGCCCCAACGTTTCCTTCCGACGCCAAAAAAAACCCAGACGAGGAAGTATGTCTGCCTCACCTGTCGTCTCATAAACACACGTCACGAGGCCTGCTCTGACGCGCACCATCGACAAACAAGCTGGCTCATAAATAACACACTGCAGCCTTCTACCCCTTATTTATGACTAACTCTTGCAACTTTCCTGTGCTAAATCACCCCAAAAAAATGTTTTGCCTCCAACTCTTCTGTATATTCGAGAACCATTAGGAACGGTCTGATACAGATTTGCTTCACGAATGTCCGATAATTTCTCTTTCTCTCTGCTGGAAACTAGTGTGTGTTAGACTAATCTTTGTGCTCAAAGATACCACCTAACCCACACCCTCTCCCTCATTCCAAGGCAGCTTGGACATTCTTGAGGTGGTGGTTTCGCACTGGTGAACTGGGACTGTAGGGGGGGCACTCTGAATTTAATATGAAGAGAGAAAATTGTCAGCAATGGGATTCCCGGGGATAAAATTGCTGGCTGGATGGTAAAGCAATCTTGGGCACACACACACACACACACACACACACACACACACACGCACACACACGCACACACAGGGATGACGGTGTGTGGTAAACCGAACATTTCCATTTCCAAAAAGAATGACTGTCCACTTATTTTCTAAAAGGCAACCACATAATAATCCAAAAAAAAAGCGGAGGAACAAAAAAGCAACAGTTAAGATAGCAGTTGAATTATAGATGCAAAAAAAATAATAATCTACGCTAAATTACAGCGTCACTATCAATGAGCCTTACCTCAAAGTAGCAATTTCCCTTTGATAAAGGATGGCCTGCCACATAGCAACCCACCTCTTCAGAGTTCCCTTGGTAACTAAAGAGAAGAAATGACAGGTTGACAATAGGTGACTTCGAATAGGTTTTAAATTCTGTATGCACGATCAGAAACACATCTTGAAGAACGACCTCATGTTTTCAGGGAAAGATTGTCGTGGCACGATCTGTATCATCAAATGCACCAGACATACGAGACTAAATATGTTCCCATTATCAACAGTTATAGGATAATTACATGATTTAGAGCCTCTCTTTAGTATGATGGTTAGAGGAAGATATATGAAATGACATGCACATGACTATTGGCTCTTATTGTTTTCAAACATATGATGTCCGCCAGATGTATATTAGAAGGAAAGGGATGTTTTGTTAAGGAAGGGAGGAACAGGACAAATAAAGATTTTCCTGAGAACCACTAAAGTGCCTGAAGCTTTGTACCAGAAATGTTTTTTATAAATTTTTAACTAACTTTCACACGTAGGTAGCTGCAGTATACATCTGAGGTTTACAGTCAAACAAGAAACTAAACTTACCCTAAACTAATTAAATTTTATTCAGTTACTAAATGTCTGAGACTACCATGTTATGCTGACCTAGAAACAAGCCTCCACTGACAGTGCTTCTGTGGTAAGCAGTAGACCTGTTTAGGTTTATTAATGTGGAAGACAAAACAAATGCGAACACAAACTATGTCTCTCAAGCTATCTGTTTTCCATCCACCAGTGTTAGTCAGTGATATTGACACTGTATTCTTTCCCCAAACACACACATTCAAAGTTTTAAGATGGGTACTACAAACTAGTAAAATCCTCTCAGAGGTCAAATACCTCCTGGCTAGGAATACCGGTCTGAAAGCAGATACAAACCTTGTTAAGTCACTCACATACAGATTTTACTTTGGGAAAAAGAGGGCATCTGTTTATCTCTATAATATAATTCTATACTATGATATGGTCAGCATGTTGATGCATAGCAACATGCTAAAACATAAGAATCTTCTGCACTTCAATCTGAGCATTTTAACAGATATATGTCTGATATTTTGCTCGGCAAGATATGCACAACAGAAAAAATACATACTAAAATGTGTAATAAACCCAATATAGCGCACACAAGTTTTGCAACTCCAAAAATAAAAAAGGCTGAGTCGGCAGAGGAACCAACACAATATAACACAGAAGCATCTTACAGCTGTGCATTGTAAGGCTGACCTGAGTGTGTCTCCATCCTTCTGCAGCCTCATGTATCGTTCCTGTGCAGGGCGCCCATCCCCAATGTCTCTGATTCGACGTCTCAGGTTCAGGAGGCATCTGTGGTGCAGGACGTCAATGTCATCCATCTGAATAAAGGAAATAATGGGACAATTGGTTGCCTGAGAGAAGAAAACACTGAAGGAGGAAACTGAATCACAGGGACAATACTATGTAGAAAATACCCAGCTCCTCTCAAGCATGTGCTGCTGAGTTTTCATTACAATATGTCCTTTAAGATTCTGATATGTTTATACTCTAATACATTCTTCTTGTATGCCAATTTTTATATTTATGTCCTGTGGTTTTTCTCACTACAACATAATATTTGCTGTTTATCATGGACAGCTGGACACTGACTGCTCTTGTAGTTAAATCCCTATGTGACTTCACACTTTGAAGGTACAGGTTTTATGGTACTAGAGCCATAAACCCTAGAAGATAATTGTAAATGTGTCATCATCATATTTTAGATTGATAAACAAAAAGGACAGGAAAGCATTCCACAAAAGGAAAGCCATGTTATGCTGTTAAGTATTTGAATACTGCCAATACACAGCCAACCTTGAAACCAATTTTATAAGACACCACTCAGAAGTACTAGTCAGTTATAGAACTGGTGGGTCTGAAACAAATATAGTTTGAGGGGCCATGTTCATGTAAGATGTCTACGTCTATGTGTCTGTTCAAGGTTATAACATGATTAGATTTGCTTACTGAAATTGGCTTTTGTGATAGGACATATCTGATGAACTGCAACTAACAGTACCATATATTGACCAAATTATATAAACTTTTACAGAATTAATGTAGTTGTACAGCCTCATTTTTACTCTATCCATACGTGTATACAGTGTATATTATATGTGAATTTTTTTTTTTTTTTTGCTGTATTTTTTTTTGGAAAAGCTATTAAACCCTTCAATATTTGTACCATGTATAAGATTTGTATTGATGCATTTATGATGCATGTCTGTGGTCTGTTCCCCTGACATTATGTGTAAAGATTTGTTTTGTGTGTTGACAATTAAACATTGAATAAATAAAAAGATAAGCGGGGAGGGATGATGGTAACTTGTGTGCCAAGGTACCATGTATATGCAAGACGAAACAGATGAACAACCCCAAAACACACTCTATGTATCGATCGTAACAACCCCTCGATGTATTGATTGTAACGACTCTTATATGCATCAATGGTAACGGTCGTATCCGGTTGCTTCTGATTCGGGACGTTATTCAGTGACGTTAGCTGATGTAGTGAGGGAAAAGTCAACACACTTTCTCTTAAAACCCCATTCAAGTATGTTTCAACCCCCCAGTTCAGTTCAAAACAACAAAAAACGTAAAAGTGCCGCAGCCCGGGGAAGGTGGGCGTGCCAGTGTTTACATCTAAGACTGCTGTGCTAACGAAGAAGCTAATTGAAATTAAGCTAGCATGAACGTTCAGGCGGCTAACTGCCGTCTTTTCAGCTTTCAAGCTGTCCGTGGCTTCATGTTAATCAAACCACAAATTAAAAAGGTAATTATTCATTCGTCAGTCGGTGACGAAAGCTTAATTTGTTCTCGAAGCTCCATTTGGGTTAACGATAGTGGCGGCTGACGTGATATCCTCCTTGAAGCTGAGGTTCGGTGCTGAGCGACTGTTCCTAAAATGGAGCGCAGAACAATGATTTATTTTAGGTGTCATTACCGATAAGTGGATTGCTTACCTGTTATTTTGGCGGCTAATACGACAGAAACTCACTTTATGCCTATCAGCTATCCATAGCGCCTCATAAAAACTTTGGAAACTAGAGCTCGGCGCATCCAAAGGACGTCACGCTCTCGATACTGGGAGAGCCAATCGGGTCGCGACCTGAGAAATGGTGACAAGCTTTCAGCCAATCCCGTCCCTGAGACTCTGCGCGTGAGTGTAGTGTGTCCTATTTAGACGTTGGGTCCAATAAGACTAATTTACCCGCATTTTAAACAATAAAAGACGCAAATCATGATTAATTATTTAAAACTCTATTTGTCCGATAAAGCATTTCTCACTGTGTTTCAGGCAATGGTGGAATAATTGGTCAGATATTTCATCTTAAGAAAAAGTAGAAATACCACAAGGTAAGAAAATACTGTACTACAAGAAGTGCATTTTTTTACTTCAGTAAAAGTAGCTAACATAAGTATGAATAGCAAAATATTCTTAAATCCCAAAAGTAAAAGTACTCAATATGCAGAATGGTTCACTTCTGAATCATATATTTAATCACTGAATTCTAATTAGTGATGCATTAATGTGTAGATTGCTTTAATGTTGTAGATGGCAAACGTGGGGCTAATTATTTGTATATTTTGTATACAAATCATATTTGCCTCTAATATGTAGTGGGCTACAAATATACACATCCAAGTTAAGTTCTTGAGCATGTTCTTAGTGTAACGTTCCCCCAGTGGTTTCATGATCCTAAACTGAAATGTCAACAGCTCAGAGAGATGCTTCCCATCAGGGCAGAGCAGTGTCCCATCACAAGGTTTTGTGTGGATTCTGGTTGCTATGTTGAAGTGGCAGAAAAGAGGCTCTCTGAGCCAGCTGGGATAGACTTCAGCCGGAGAGACAGACAGGAGGAAGAAGCTGATGGCTGGAGGAGGACAAATTAAAAAATCCAAGGGCAGTGTGGAAAAGAGAGCCCCCGTTGGTCTGGCGTGTGTCTTGGAACATTCTCCTGATGTGTGGAAACAGACTAGCTCGCGAGCTAATGGGAACACAAGACGGCAGGTGATTTCAGTCCTCCTTGCCAAGATTAATCAGAACAACAGGCTGCTGATGGCAAGGCAGATTTTGGCCTCATGTAGCCCTGCATTCCAGTGGGAACTACAGGCCAGTGGGTATGTCTGTGCGCTGCCATGTCTGTTCTACTACTGCTGGAGCAAATTATCCAGTGTAGGGCGACCTGCACACAGTGTAAATGTCCTTCTTATATGAAAGAAACCATTACAAGTCAGCATTGTAATGTTGATATCCAAATTCATTTTGTTTTTGTATGATTACATGTTGCATCTGTCCACAGAGCGCCCGTTGCACCAAGGCAACGGGGGAGACAATGTGACTCCAGATAAGAGAGGAATTCCTCAACACTCTTGAAGGATCCTCTGTGCAGATCCTTGACTTTGCTTCCAATTTCATCTATTTTTTGTGGAGCCAGTGTGCTGTGTGGATAGTGTAGCATCATTACTCATCGGTAAAAGAACAGCCAAACAAAACTTTAAAAAAGAAAAAAGAAAGTTACAAAAAACAAACCAAAATATTTGCTCAAACAGAACCGCTGATAGTTTACATGTTATTGTAGTTAATAAATCCAAACTAAATTTGCCAGACTTTTTTCACCAAATCACTTAAAAACTTCCATAAAAGTCAACACTTTATCAGGACTAACAGATATATAATTTCGTATAACAACATCCTTCATAAAAATGCAACACATAACCAGCATGTATGTATTCATCAGACTACAGAACAGAGCTGATCAAGTGATGTGTGTTGAGCAGACAGGTGAAGAAGTTAGTAGTGATCTTTTGAAGATGCATTAGTGTAGAAAGTCTCATTGGGTTGCATTATTAACAATCTGGCTCGGGCCGGTCTGTGTGCATTCCTGCAAAAATGAACACGCCTCCTCCTAATTCTCTAAATGATTATTCTTCCAATTCAAGCAACTGGTGAGTGAAATCCTTCATTGCCTTTACACTTCAACATTGTATAGAAGTCTCTGAGGACAGTTCATATCTTATGGCTGCTGAAATAGAAGTTTACTGCTTGAGCCTCCTTAAAGAGGCAATGCATTGCATATCTGACTCAGCAGGGATTTCATTATGCTGAGGAACAGCGTGCATGCTACATAAAGTAAGATAAAGTGAGAAGATTACTGACTTAATTCATTTTTTCCCTTTGATATATTTGGAAAACAACTCAAGAATTCATCATTCTTAAAACTTTGATGTTTGTGTTTGTGTTATTTAACAAACAAGACTCAGCTCTATCATCTGTCAACGGTGTATTCTCTAAAGAATCTAACGAGGAGATACCACACAGCTGTGGATGTACTGTATAGCAAACGGCATCGCAGTGCAGAGGCTGATGGACGCACATATGCATTTGTATTTGTTACCATGGCAAATATTCTTCCAGAAAGGTCTCTGACACTGAAAGAAAGTGCAAAAAAAGCAGAATATGACTACTACTGTTGAAGCATTTGTAATGTTAAGCATGAGTGAAAGAAGGACTGGATGAATGTGTTAGTGTATAACAGGAAAGGGTGGGGAGATTTTGATCATTTCTGAAAGGAACATAATCCACCCCCCACTTGCTCTCTCCCTCCCTGCCACCTCCTCTCTCTCTCTCTCTCTCTCTCTCTCTCTCTCTCTCTCTCTCTCTCTCTCTCTCTCTCTCTCTCTCTCTCTCTGAGTCCCAGCCCCTGAAGGTGTCATAACTATGCTCTCTCTGTCTCTCTCTCTGTCTCTCTCTCTCTTTCTCTCTCTCTCTCCCTGACTCTCTCCCTCACTCTCTATCACCGCCTTTCAGATCTTTAAAAGCTGGTGCTCTGCTGTGTCTCTCTCGATCTCCATTTGTCTCCTCTGGCACTGCAGGGGACTCAACCGGCAAAGCACCAAGGAAAGCCACAGTATAGAAACGGGAAGAAGACTGAGGAAAAGGGGATAGAAAGGGAGAGAGGGAGAGAGAGAGAGAGAGAAAGAGAGAGAGAGAGAGAGAGAGAGAGAGAGAGAGAGAGAGAGACAGAGAAATATACATCCAGAAATAGCATCAGCCAAATTTAACTGAGAGAGAGAGAGAGAGAGAGAGAGAGAGAGAGAGAGAGAGAGAGAGAGAGAGAGTGACAGAGTGGAGAACCTGAGACCTGGACAGAAAATGCCTATCCTTTCTAACTTAACAACCGTTGTTTTGTTGCTGATTGCTCACTGCGGATCATGGACCGGGGCAAACCGCTTGGGCCCCTTCAAGGTCTGTCCCTCCTGCAGGGATCCACTGGGGGCAGGCCGGCCTCCCAGGGACCATAACGTTGCCGGCAGCACGTCGGTCTTGGCCCAGGGAGAGCCCTGTGGCGTGTACACCCTGAGCTGTGCCAAGGGGCTCCGCTGTGTTCCCCCACCAAGGGAGCACAGCCCCCTGCAGGCGCTGTTGCAGGGAAGGGGCATTTGCGCCAAGCACAGCAGGACTAGTCCCACGGAGAGGCCCCACCCAACAGGTAAGATACCGTACATGCACGCACACACACACACGCATGCATGAAATCACGTATGCACACTTACATGCATGCACCTATATAACAGATAAATGCATGGACGCTGCAGGTACGGCTGGACAAGTGCAGCGGCACAGCCGTCAAATGTAATTGTGTTTACAGTGTCTCCTCAATTGCTGTGAATTGCATGCTGTGTCACTCACCAACAAAAAAAAAAAGAAAGAGAGGCCAATTAGTGTGTGACATTCAAGCCTGGATGCATTTGTGCACCACAGATGTATAATGCCAACCTCAAGCATCCAATACTGCTCAGCAGTGCCTCTGGAGCCACTGGGATAAAAATGTCATTTGTCGTTTATGTGTATTGTAAGCGCACTGTGGTTCGTTAATAAGAAATAATGGGAAATCACATGAAACAAGGAGCTTATATTCAGGGGTGTTGCACCAGTGTATAAGTGCAGAGGCATATCCCTTTCGTTAATATGATTTGTACAGTGTTATCTATTTCATCCACCTGAACGACAGGGCGCATGCCAATGATCTGTCCTACAAGTCAGCTTCTCTGGAGAGAATTAAGAATAAATGTGCAACTGTCACGGTGTCACCTACATCCTGATCAACCTGCTTTTTATTGCAGTGATCTCCATCTACTGTTCAAACTGAGACACTGCGATGAACTACCTGCAAAAGGAAACATACGGATGGAAATTCGGTCTCTCATTGAACGACCGCCTCACACATAGATCCCACCTGAGCGACGCTCAGCGATGCCTCGTTTAAAAAAGATAGATACCAAAGTCCAAACGCTATTATATTATAAAGATCATGTTGTAAAAATGTGACATTGGATGTAGTTTGATATGAACGGCTGCTTTAATGTCACATTCTCATGCCAATGTGTCGTTTCCTCTCAGGTCCCCATCCCTCACACAGTGGTGACATTGAAAAAGTAAGTTCATACTCTTAATTCACAGTCTTTTTAATAAGCGACGCTGACGGAGCGTCACCTAAATTATGAAAAACACGAGATGTGTGATGCATTTTATATAATACGACAATGTTAACACCCGTCATATGTGATGGAGAGGGTGGTGCGTCGAGCTGCATTGTGTTCGAGAGTTAAACCATAGCTTCTCTGCTGTTTGGGGTGTTGCAGTGGCATGTACACACACTGCCCTGAGGCCATGCATTATGGTGCATGATGTGTGTGCTGCTATGCGGCAGAACTAATTGAGCATGATGTGAATCAGGAAAGTTTCAAGTCGGCCGCTGCCGCCACAGATTTCTCACTTTGCGAGCCTGCTGATCTGCAGCGTATTTGAACTAATCTGTGTGTCATCATGGGGAACAACTCCGGGTTCACATAATTGATGAGAATTACACACATTAAATTTCTACAAATTGAAACCAAAAAAAAAAAAAAAACGCACAGTCACTTTCACAAACCATCCAGTGACCTGAAAAGCCAAAGCATTGTGTAACAATATGGTTATATAATGTTACACAATGTGTGACATCTGATATAAATATACATATTCGCTGCTTCTGGCTCCGATGCTGCGTCGCCACGTGAAATGCTTCGCCGGTTCACATCGACACGCCGGCGTAATCGGAGAGATTTCTGCCAACGCGACCACCTGAGGGCAGATAGCGGCTCGCCACTGCCACCCTCCAGGCAGGAGACAGGTCCTCTCTCTTTGCCACCAGCGATGTTTGAAGTCACAATGTGTGCGTTGGTGTTTCCTTTAGGCGCCCTGCCGCAAGCTGCTCAATACTGTCCTGAGGGGTCTCGAGCTGACGATCTTCCAGTCTGACCGCGACATCTATATACCCAACTGTGACACGCGTGGCTTCTACAGGAAAAAGCAGGTACGGTCACCTGACACACGTGAACTTTATTGGCTCATATGTGACGTGAAAATGTGTCTTTGCTGCGCTCCACTGCAGCTTTCCATGAGGGAGCTGAGAATAACTGACACTTCTCTCTCTCTCCCTGAGCCGCTCAGCTGTGAGCTCAGAGAATCAGTACTGCGCTATGATGACATATCTTTTTCTCTCTCTCTCTCTCTCGTCCTCTCTCTCTCGCCACCTATCCGACTCTCCCACTCAATCTCCGCCCTCCTTTCCCTTTTTCAAAAAATCTCCCTCTCTGTCTTTTTTTTTTTTTTTTTTTTTTTTTAATCTCCCACAGTGCCGCTCCTCCAAGGGCATGCAGCGTGGCCACTGCTGGTGCGTGGATGAACTCGGCACGCCCGTGCCCTCACGCGCCAGCGAAGATGGCACTTTACCATGCGACGGGGAGTGAGGGATGAGTCGCTTCTATTGCTCTGAGCCTGGAGGAAGAGGAGAAGGTGGAGGAGGAGAAGAAGGAGGAGGAGGAGGTGGTGGTGGTGGAGGAGCAGGAGCACAGGGAGAGGGGGTGGCTTTAGCATATGCTAGACACTGCCTGCACAGGAGGTAGCAGGGATAAACCACTTCCTATGGAAAATACACACCAGTTCACATTCATGTCCTCTCAAGAAGCAACACACACACACACACACACACACACACACACACACTCTCTCTCTCTCTCACAGTCCAGCAGCAGCGACAATAACATCTGCCTGAATGTTCAACAGTTGCAGCAGCGTCCTCTGCGTCGTCCGGTGACATGCTGCATGCTCACATTAACGCTCCTGGCTTTCTGGTAGATTTTATTTTGTTTGACTTTTTACTTTAGGATAGCTGACACTGCCTGTGTTTGTTCCTGATCTCAGTGGGCTGAAATACTGTTACGCAGGTGATGCGACACACTCGTTTGAAAGGTGTGTGTCTCCCTCGCCCGTCCTCTCTCTCCCTCTCTCCAAAGATACACTGATATCAAACATACCGAATTGACAGAATATTTCTTTTTTTTTCTATTAATTTATTTTTTAAGTACGTGTTTCCATCAAGTACAGCTTGAATCTTACAGTATCTTCTATATGTGTCAATTCAGAAAAACATAGTCACACAAATATTGTCCTGAATGCTTCTGTTCGTTTTATTTGTCAAAAATGGCGTTCTGACTGCTTATTAGTTGATTGTTTGTACATATGTTGGATTTTTGTGGTCGACTGTGTGTTCTGAAGTGGCAGACAAAAAGCTTACGGCTGTTACACTTTTCAAAAAGTTGTAAAGGCATATTTTTATACACGTCAATATAATATTTTCTATATGAATTGTTGGTTTATTTAATGAACTACAGTACAATGCCATGTATTTTTATATTGTCAGCAGTTTCTTATTTAAAGACAGAGATTATTTTATTTCATGTTAGGGAGAAGTGTTGTGCTTTAAAAAAAAAAAAAGCACTTTTATGGCTAAACTCATCACATTCATCAGAGCTCTATTCAACTGCTGCACATATTATGGTTATATCTCATGTTTTTAATTTTTTATTTATGCTTTTGTTTATTTGAGATTATGAGAATGTCCATGTTATTATTATGTTTTATTTTTTGGCACATTATACAACGAATTCTGATTTCACTAGAGGAAAAAAAATATCCAATTTGTTATTGTTATGTCTTTCCCTAGTCCTTGCAAAAGTCATGAAATTGTGTGCTATTAAAGTGTGATTAGAATTTATCTACTTCTGAACAATCTCGTTGTGCCGATGTGTGTGTGCCGTGATGAAAGGTCCATGCACAAAGGACCTGTAAGATTTGCAAATATGAAAATGAAACATAATGATAATAAAAATGGAGAAGAATTAAACATATATTAATATAACAATGGCTATTGGTTGTGTTTTTTTCATTGGATGCAGAATGATGATTATCATCTTTCATCGTTTGTATGTTTTTATTACCGTTGTTTATTCAGAAAAGCCTCATTGAGTGTTTCAAGATACACAAAAACAATATAAAATAGATTGCACTTTCTTTAAAGATGAATATGTTGCATCTAAAACACATCATCAACATATAAACATGATAAACATGTGTAGATCAATCTGACCAACAATTCATGAAACAGTTAGATTCCACATTAAAATGCTGCTTGTTTATAAATGTAAAGTAATAATAATAACAATAGATGGAATACTTAATAAAAGGAGACACTTTGCATTAGTATTATTGTGATACTTAAATGACAATTTCGCTTTTACTTTTACATAACTAAGAGTTTTAATCCAAGTATTTTACATTTTTACCAGAGTAAAGAATCAACATATTTAATTAATTAAATGAATTTCCACCAATGCAGATATTGAACAGAAATGCGAGCATGAATATGATTATTATGCAAAAAAACCAACCATAAAACAAGCGGCTCTGTTTGGTATACGAGCAGCAGTGCGTTGAGATAATGCTAACGCTAGCCATGACACATGCTAACACACGCACAATGCTAATGCTAACATATTGATGTTTAAGTGTTTACCGTCTTGGTTTAGTGAGCTAACATCCGCTAATTAGCAATAAAGACAAAGTTAGCGCTGAGGTTGAAGAGGCTATTTGGTCATAAAGTGATGGACTAGTCCAGATTTTAACTTGATCAACTAAGTGATTTCAATTCAAACCCTGTGGGATCAACACTTTCTGAACCAAAAGAGATCCAACGTCAATCCATTTCACTGAAAACCTCACATTTGACCTCCACAATGCAACAATGGTTTCAATTCACAGGCACCAAATTGCACAGTTTCACATATAGAACATCTAGTGGATGTTTGCAGAAGGAAAAGATCTCAAGAAGACATTTCTTTGGTCCTGAATCTGCAGCAGCGATGAGCAACAAGGCCTCAGAGATTGTGAACGTCTGTAGGAAGAAGCTCCATCATTCTGCTTGGCGGGCGACGTCAGTGACGGAGGTAATGAAGTGACACCACACCCGTTGTCTAACGCGTTAACACTTTTGCAGAGTCACTGCTGGATCCCTGCGTGGTGCTGCAGGCTCCTCTGGATCTCATGAACAGGAGCTCCACTGGGTCACTGGGAGTCTTCCTGCGCACATTAGCACACATTAGAGTCACGCTGCTTTTCTGCCATTACAATGCACATAAAGAAAGATGTTTTTTTCTCCAGCTGCTTCGCAGCACAGGGCCCAAGATACATGCCTGTTTCCAAGGTAACAGCATAGAATATCCCATTTGTCGGTGCGTAACATGAAATGAAGTCTCTTGCAGAAACTGAAGGAGGATGATCCTTTTGTGGGATCACCGCTCGTCCTACTTCTCTATCTCGGGTGGTTTGCTATTCTTGGAGATTCTTTTCTGTGCATTGAGCACGAGATGAAGCCGGTGATGTGTCTGTCGAGCAAAAAGCAAAAAGCAAAAAGCAAAAAGCAAAAAGCAAAAAGCCTCCACTTATCCTGCAGGGAATTGTAGTATTACGATGAAAGTACCTTGTGACATCACTCACAGGTGCATTATAGCACACGTTTGATCCGCACACAACTGTGATACAAACTTCTGCTTTTCAAACTGGTGTTAAATTAATCTTTAATTCCTTATCTAAAAATTATGGAAGCCCATTTCCGCCACAAAAAAAAAATTTAGGACCAAAAATTTTTTTTGTTGCCTTTTTTCTTTTTTTTTGACTTGAAAAAAGACAACAAAAAAATGTTTCCCGTTTCATTCCAGAAGAGAAGATTGGACTATTATGGGACTTGTACTTGTTTTGTTATATGAACAATACATATTTACATTTAAATAAAGGTATCGTAAAACCAAAGTGATGAAATAATCATCTTACATGTTTGTTGTTTTTATTTTCATCCACGAAAAAAAAGAAAAAAGTTAATTTTTTTTTGTCCTAATTTATTTATTTTTTGTCCTAATTTTTTATTTTTTTTATTGTCCTCTTTTTTCTTTTTTCTTTTTTTGGTCCTAATTTTTTTTTAAATTGTCCTTTTTTTTTTTTTGGTCCTAATTCTTTTTTTTCTGTGTCGGTAATGGTCTTCCATACAGTTGGTACCTATAACATTAATTCATTATCTGTGCAGAAATTTATATCCAAGCATATTGTGAAATGTTAACTAAAAGACAATAAGAAGAGATTAAGAAAGTCTGTGTTACAAACTCGAGATTTTGAGTTTGAAAGACGTGGAACTAAAATTGTGGATGTCTCAAAACTCATTTCTTGTTTTAATGAGTCTCACAGCTCCAACACCTTTATGATAATGTAATATAACATTGCCTCTCTCATGACAAAACTTAAACAATACAGGTTTTATAGATAAAACGTCTATAGAGGGACCTGAAAGCGTGAAGCTGAGACTTTGTTAAAGGCTCTTACTGCCCTCTAGTGGTTAGAAATCACCTTTGGCATCCTGCAAGAAAGCTGTGCATATTTCGGATATTATTATTATTATATATATATTTATACATGTATTTATCCTTCAGTTAAAGGTGGCATGCTAATATTTCCTCAATGGAATCAAACAGCTGAGGCTGAAAGAAATGTCCTTAGTTTTGCAGGTAGAGTTATGAATAAGTGAAAAGTTAAAAGACAATTCACACCATTGATAACCTCAAAACCCTAAAACCTCGACACAGAGAATTGATTATGCTTCACAGAAAATGCACATGAATATCAAACTAACAACTAACCCAAAACAAGAGGATTGAATCAAATTCTTTCGCAAAGTCCCAGCACACAACATCCCTCCACTTCAAGCCAACTTCAACCCGTATTCAAAGTGAAAGGAATGAATGAACTGAAGCTCAGACGTGATGATGCGGAGACAAAGTCCCGGCTCCTCTGGCATCATGTGAGCGAGGGCTGGACTCGGCCTTGGACTTGCAGCCGCCCGCCGCCGTCCCCGAGAGCAGATGGTCCTCCTCTTAGTCCGGTGTCAGCTGCTCACATGAGCACAGCTCACACAGCAACCGACACACACACACACACACACACACACACACACACACACACTCCCAGCCGAGCGCTCCAAGTCGGATTCACAGAATTGGGACAAACTACCTCTGAAGAAACTCTTTCATTTCTCACATTCACTCTGTGAAGATATGACTCAACCCAGGTAGGCCACTGAAATATGATTTTTTTCATGTCACGCTTTTATCTTAGAATGATTATTTGATCTTGTGGATAGTCCTTATTGCAGAAAAAAGGTTTTACAAAAGTAGAATATCACAAAACATGTCAAACCAATGAGAAAAAGGAATTATTTAAACAGCTTTTCATCCTCCAGAGAGCAACAGGAACCGGTCAGAAAGTGCAAGTGTGTTTTCTGCCGTTTCACACTCACCTTTACGAAAGGACACAGCTGACACAAACAGACAGGAGGATCGCTCACCTGCTAAAGCTCCTCTAATGCTATTTGCTGGCCAGGAGATCTGCCTGAACAGCTGATAAGGTCCTTACAGTATTAAACACTGGAGATAGACAGCAGCTAGCATGAGAGCAGTGTGTGCACATGATTACTTATTAGTGTCCTTTAGTTAATAATTGATGCAAAGCTGTAACCAGTGATGTCAAGTAACTCCAGTTTGAAATACTTCACATATTTATTCACCTTATGCTACTTTATACTTCTATTCCTCTACAATTGAGAGAGAATATTTGTTCTTTTCACTTCTTTGGTAACTTTTGTTTCCAGTTAACGTTGCACATGCAGATAAAAGTATCGCAGTACTTTCTTATTGTCTGTGTTGGGTTTTATAATATCTTGTGTTATTCTTGAGCTATTTTGTTTTGGTTATTTAGTACCTAAGCACACGCTCAGAACAATAAACCTGTATGCAGATGGCATGATGTCATCAGGTCACTTCCTCATCTGCATCCCTTTCTTTACCAAAAGAAGGACAGAGAGGAGTTAAACTCAGAGATCCCTGGTTTTCTTCTACGGTTCCTGACAGAAAGAGCAATGTTCTCTCACACTAAACAACTCAAATTAATATTTTTAAAGCATTACATCCCCTTGAAGATAATAACTCTCAAGTGAGCAGCCTGGAAAACAATCAGAAAAGTTGCAATGGAAGCTTGAAAAACACTCTTTTCTTTTTGCAGGTGCACAACAGGAAGTGCTTTAGCACAAGTTCTTCGTCCAGGAGCTTCCTCTTCCTCTGAGTACCACATGCAGGATGTTCTGGCTTTCCTCCTTCAATGAACAAAAGACCGAGCCGCACAAAGCAATACAAGTAATAATCCTCCAAGATGGCCGTCCCTTCATTATTTATTACTGAGGAGCCAGGAGCTGGCATGGTTGAGGTGAACATATGCACCCTTGAGATTAATATCAAGTATGAAGTCATCTCATCTGCTGTCTGCTCTGTTTGCCTTTCGTTCGGCCTCATCTTCACCTTTTTTGGTACGTATTCACGGAGCCAGAACTAATATTGAATAAATGTGAATGCGCACAAGTTATAACAGAGAGGATTACTTCAAATTCGACGTGTCCCTGCCGTCACCGTGCTCAAAGTCTCAATGCTTCTTTAGCTCACCCGGTGGCTTAAACCTGCATTCGGAGGTGTCTGAAAGCTGTTGGGGTTTTAAAGGTGGATAAGCACAAAGCTGGAGGAGACAGATGGGTACAGACCTCTGTCTGGTAACGTGCCGCCTGTTGCACATGTTTGACATCTCAGAGGTTTCATAGAGTTAGTTCTGACCAAAAAAAAGCAATATGAGGCAAAAGAGTCCAAGATGAAGTGTGTCCTATGGGCCTAAAACATGTGATGCTCATGCAAACACACACGCTGCAAACGTCCGTGTTGTCACAGTGTTGCCTGTGAGGAATTATATGAGTGTAACTAATGACTAATTTGGAGAAAAACAGCAGTTTTTAGTCTTGCAGAGGAAAGCATGAGCCTGATGTCAGAGCTCTGAGAACTGATGAATACTGGAACAAATTCACTTTTAAACTCTCTTCATGCAATATGTGACCTGTCAAGTGAAGAAACCAGTGAAAGTTCTGGTCCTCAGTCTTTGACCAGTGAGGACCTTTAGAATAAATCCAACACTAAAAATGTGAAGCAGATGCAAGCAGCAAGCTGCGAAATGCAAATGTGAGTCTCAAAATGTCATAATTATCCTCACACCGTTATGTTCATCACTGCATTGTCATAATTGGAGTTAAAATGAAACATCTATCATATAATTATGATAAAAAGTTTTTTTTTCTTATACAATTTCTGTTTTCATTCTAATTCCCTTCAAAAGTATTCAAATAGCTATGAAATATGTGTGTGTTAAATGATCTGGAGTCATTTATTTAAGTCTAACAAGACAGTTTAGCTGTTTAGTAGACGACGCAGCACTTTGTTTTTTCTTAAAAATGTGGTTTTTACTTCACTTCTCAGGCTACCGCTGCTTCAAGATGGTCATGTTCTTCTCTGGCTTCATGTTCGGCGCGACCTCCATCCCCTTGTTGTACTACAAGCAGCCGGGTCTGGACACCCAGCTGGGCTCGGAGGCGAAGGCGGCGCTCGGCCTGGGCGCGGGCGTCCTCCTCGGGCTGGTGGCCGCGCTGGTGTCCGCCGTGGGGCTCCTGCTCAGCGGGCTGCAGCTGGGCGGCCTGCTCTCCATCGGCATCCTGGTGGTCGTGGGACAGTTTCACGGCCTGGCCCCGGCGTGGGTGCCTCTGGTCGGCCTGCTGACTGCCAGTATGGTCGCTGCTCTCTTCACTCTCACGTGGCAGAAACTGTTCACCGTCGTCTACACGTCTGTGCTCGGGGCCACCGCCGTGGTGCTGTGCGTGGATTACCTGGTGGGGACGTTCGTGCTGCCGGATCAGGTGTATGATCTGTTTTGCCGAGTCGCCCCGAGTCCATTCTGCTGGTTTAACTGGGCGATCGCTGCGATCTGGCCTGTTCTGGGTCTGATGGGCGTGTTGGTGCAGTGGGGGGTCACCGCCAAAGGAGCATCACACACAGAAGGTGAGTTTAATTCAATCTGGAAGGTAGTTTTTCATGTTGAATATGATGTCACATACTCATGATCTCCTTCACATGTTTACTGCTCCCCAGCTGCATACAAGAAACACAAGAAGCACGTGAAGAAGCACAGATACAGAGAGTTGAGGAGCAGACCTCCACCTCATCGTCGGCGCAGGCCTGCACCGCTGAAGCGCTACGCCGGGGACGTCCTGGCGCCGGTAAGCGGCTGAGATTCAAATAAATCGCTCAGCTGTCACTTTTTCAAAGAGGCCCTGACAATCAAAGCCTCGTGCAAGAATCACACGCACAATAATGGGCTTGAACATGTGATTTAGGAACTTGCTGGATTCACCAAGTGTGTCCGATTTGGGATTTTCTTTTGTGTACGAAGACAATTTTGTGGTGGACTTGTGGTAGGAGACTAGTGGATTGTGTATTTGCTTCCTTTGGAGGAATTATGAGATTGGAAGTAATAGAAATTACACTTTATAATTACAACTTCATCCTGTTTGACTATAATCTCAATTATAAGCAACTATAATTAACCATTTCTTCATATAGCCTCACAATATCACCATGAATTTAAGTTAGCTATTGTATTACACTACAATATCAATATAAACATCTCAAACGTCAATTTTTTGTGGTTTTCATAGCCAATCATTTCTTCTTCATTTCAGTGACATTATACGACCCTCAGCTGACATTAAAAGCACGCTTTAGCCGGTTCCCTTAAGTTGCTAATGACATTTTTTTATAAGATTTTTTTAATGTAAACAAAGCAACATTTTTTTTTTAAAAAAGGAAAAAAAAAAAAAAAAGCTGTCATTTTAACATTAAAAAAACATTTTATTACATTTTTTTAAAAATGTAAACAAAACAACAATAAAAAATGAAACTTCAAAAAAAGAAAATTTAAAAAAAAAATATATGTTTTAATAAAATATACAAACAAAGAAAAAATCAAATTAAACTACACCAAAAAAAAATGTAAACAAAAATAAAAATGTCAACCGTTATCCGGCGGCGGGGCTGGACCCCCTGGCGGGCCAGATTCGGCCCGCAGGCCGTATGTTTGACACCTCTGCTGTACACTTTCCTTTATGGATCTTTGAAAGCAATTTGAGTCATATGGGCGTTCATCATGGTGCTGTACATTTCTCATGAACACACTCGTTGACACGTTTGCTGAATCCAGTGACACAACAAACATGTTCTTGCATGAGGTCAAAGGTTCTCCGTTGCTTCTGTTTGCATGGGGAAAAGCCTGAAAAGTACAACGTGGCGCACCAGGACATGACATGTTCTCCTGTCTGGCTTTCAGAGTTACCTGCAGAGGCTTCAGGAGCGCCAGATGGAGACGGGCTCGTCCACCAGCAGCAGCTTCACACACACTCTCATAGACTTTGACTTTGAGACGGGCTCCATGGTGCCGCTGACCGCCGCCTCGCCCGTCTGCGCAGTCTGAAGCAACACAGGACCAGACGATTGTAACCTGCACCTCTTTGATGGATGCATTACGTGTTGTTGAGAATTATACGTTTAATTGAAATGTGCACGACTGCCAGTGTGAATCCACCAGCTTCAATCATCAATATGAACACGGTGAGATCTTTCAGACCCTCGGAGATCATCCTCAGACTGACGACAACACGACATCAGTGATCACTCGTGATCATCACTTCCTTTAAAGACTTTTATCTCACAGACTCTGGAGCTGTTTTCTTTCACCGGGTGCAATAAAACACATTTCATTCTCCAAATACTATGAACTCCAGATACAGTTATAAACAAAGAAATTGATGTATAAGATTCAATTACATACAAAAAATGGGCAATGTTTGGATAAACTAGTGATATGAAAGGAATGAGAGAGGTTGATTGTCTTCAATTAATGTTTGTTAAAGCAAAAAGATATCAGAAATAATCAATAAACAAAACAGCCACTGTGGCCAAAGGTGGCAATTAGTCTTTTTTTTTTAGGGATAATGGTTAATGTCAAATAATAAAAAACATATTTATATGTGTGTATGCTTGATGTTTAATTATGGTTACAATGTGAGGTTGTCTCCCACAATGCAATGCACCAACGACGGTGTATGTGCATCAACACAAAGTAACAGCGTCCACGTTCATTGTAAATACTATAAGTCACCATGTGCAACAGTGCAGATCATTGGTGTATTTTATTGCATTTATTAGTTATAACAATGGAGCCGTATGCCACAGAGGAATAAACTCCATCTGGCGTTGGCTACAGAGACAATACTCATTGGAAGGATCAATTAATTAACTCATTTTATAGAATTTGTTGACAATAGGAAAAAATATACAATATTACCAGCATTATCCTTTAAGTGTATAATTGTTTGACACCAAAATATAGATTTGTTTTACATCCTGCCTTTCAAAATAAAACCTGCTGTTTACTCCACCACTAAACACAATCAGAGATAAACGTTTGACGCAGTGTGTAGTTTTAATGTAACGTGTAGACATGTGGCACAACATTAGTGCGACTACAAGTGGCCATCCGATCGCTGACAAGTCAACAAACTATATTCTCTTTCACAGAAAATATTGTCTGTGTCAGTAATACCTGATGCTATGAAAGGTACAAAATGGAAAAAAGGACAGAGACGCACAAAGCAATACACAATGAAGTCTTAAAAAGATACTAATACATGAGTGGCCTACAAGAGTATGAGCAGGAGTCACATTGTTATGGAGATGTGAAACTAGAAAACAGGTTCATCACTTTGAACATATGCTGCCTCCTCCTACGAGGACTTCCTGTCATTCTCTGCTTGAAAGGCGCTGAGAGTGTGTTAAAGTCCAGAGTTTATGATGAATATCAAATAGGTAGAATAATGTTTAATGGAAGCCATGATCAGAAAGCTGCAAAGGTCCCTTCCCAGTCGACCAGTATGTAGTTTGTACGTCGTCTGCGTCCTTTTTACTGGTTCAAGAATCACGCTCCAGCTGCTGTAGCTCATCCCGTAAGGCTTTAATTCGAAGCAGTTTTTCCAACTGATCCTTTGTTGGCTCTGTTATTTCCCCCGAGTCCACTTTCTGCTTCAACTCCTCAACTTGTCGCAGCTTCTTTTTCAGGTTTTTCATCTTCTTGGCCTTTTCGTCCGCTTCGGTATTGTTCGGAGACGAGACAGAAACCGCCGCCGCCGCCGTCTTGGTGGAAGACTCGGCGCTCTCTGAAATAGACACAGTCTGGACGGCGTCGCTCACCGAGTCCACGTCCAGGTCCCCCTGCTGCTTTCGTTTCTCTTTACGCTTCATGTTGCGTTTGGCAGACTTTGAGAGACCGGACGCGTCGTTGTCCCCGCAACCGGGAATCTTCTGCTGCTGCTTTGTCGCCGACCCCTCGGACGGACTCATCCCAGGTGGCAGGTCTGGTTTGCTCTTAAAAAACTTCACAAATTTGTTTTCATAGCTGGAAAAAGCAAGGAAAATTAGCTTTAAAAAAAGCCGTAAAAAGGAATAAAAATGTCTTCACAGTCGATTCTAATGATTTATTTATGGGCCCGTGGTGGAAGGAGCCAAAAACGTATATAATACTACTCAAGTAAAAGTAACAGTACTTTGCAAAGATAAGTACTTATGTAGAGATACAAGTAGGCATCAAAATAACTACTCAAGTAAGAATATAAAAGTATGCTGCATTAAAACTACTCTGACAAGTACAATTTACGCAAGAAGTTAATCTAACAAAGTAAATACATCTCATTACTACCGACCTCTGACCCCCAGCTATTTTCACAATAAGATTATGATCTAAATGTACAACTGTAAGGAAATAGGAGCTGCACTTACACTGGCACTTCTTCCTGTGGAGTATAACCATCCCTCACCCTCCTCGGCTTCCTCCACGTTCCATCAGGTCGCTGAGTGGCAGCGATGAATTTCCCTGAAGAGAAAACAGGTAGAACATTTTATTAAAGTTTTTCCAAACCTTTTTTCTGGAGATTCTTTTTTTTTTTTTTTTTTTAAATGAAAAACAATCGTTACCTAAGTCACAAAAGGCCTCATCTATAAATTGTGGGAAGAGCAAATTTTGCGTTAATGAACATTCTTGACCATCTCTCCTGCCATTTCCACATCATCTTGAAAAGATTAAAATCAGCCATTTTGAAAACACACTTTGATTAGATACATCATGAATGAGACTAAATGCATTTAGGCGGAGGTAACGGGCGATCACATCCTTGACTCATCGGTGTACTGCAGATATAAGCGTTAGATAAAAGACGATGGTTGAAATGCATGCTAAATCTCTCAACCCAGTGCCAATATATGCATGAATAAAACAATATCCTGTCAGCTTTGATTGTTATGACACATAAAGTAATTCAGTGCTCAACTAATTCCTACGTAGGTTTATCAAAACTATTCTATTGTTCATTTATTGCCTGTATTATTAAGATGCATTATTAAAATGTTTATTCTTCAATTAATGCAATTTTATAGTTTATGTTAAGTCTGTTGTCATGTAATCTGCCATCTTAAGCATGCCCCCCTTGTATAGGAGATATGTAACGTCAACGGGATTATCCCGCTTTAATAAATTACATAATACATGAAATGGT
The DNA here is from genome assembly GCF_023055335.1 of Clinocottus analis. Classification (NCBI taxonomy): domain Eukaryota; kingdom Metazoa; phylum Chordata; class Actinopteri; order Perciformes; family Cottidae; genus Clinocottus; species Clinocottus analis. Next base: position 23,983,481 of record NW_027176153.1, on the reverse strand, counting down.
TTCTCAATTTATGAAAATCAACAGTTTGACCTAAAACCATCTACAGTCGTGTAATGCAGTAAGGAATAGTATATATATTTTTTTTACCATCATAATAATTCACGGTACAAGTATTCTTAGTGATATTTTCTCAATAGATATGAAGTGATCGTTTGAGTATAGTTTTTTTCTCACACAAACCAAAAAGTTGCGCGTTATTACTGGCGTTGTGGATAACACGTCGTGATAATTAGAAGTTAACGTTACTTTGATCCCAACATGAACTCACTGACCACTGATTATTACAGCAGAAAGGGCTAAGTAGCTCATGCTAGCTACCTAGCGGTGTGTCAGATTGTTATACACAAGATAACGCGGATGATTTAATCCCTTGTACATCTAAAAAGAACTAAGAAACACATTCAACGTTTCATTGGCAGAAGAGTATATGTATATTCATATCCCAGTGTCAAAAACTAGCCAATGAAGTGCGCTAGCTAGCTAACCGTCTCAGCTAGCATGATCTAATGCTAGCTGCTAAAGAGAACGTCTGAATAAAAAACGCCGTAAAGCATGCCGGTGTTTCAAAAAGTCGTGAATAGACATAAAGACCTGAGTGTCGTCGCTTGGTTTAAAGCACTGGGTTCTGTTTCAGTTAGCTAGATAAAAAGGTCGGACACATGCAACAGCCCTTACCGGATTCATCAGTGACATAGGGGGTTGCCATTTTGGTGTAACGTTAACGTGTTGCTCCGCTCTTCCAGTCGGTGTCCACCAAACGTCCCCTCGCTCACTTTTATCCCTAATTCAACGCAACTGTGTCAAGTCGCTTCCCTCGAGGTGAAATGTGTCATTGCAGCTCGAACGGACGTCTATCACAATGTAAACGATGAGCAGCTGAAGAGGCGCCTAAACAACCGTGTGAGTGTGTGAGCGCGTGTGCGTGTACGTGTGTGTAATCGGGCGCTAAGAGGAAGCAAAACGTGCGAACCCTTTTCGTCAACTTCGGAAATGACGACATGGATAGGTTGCCAGGTCTGTGCAGTCAACGATTGTTTTAACGCTTGTTGAAGCGGGCATCGCCCTGGAATTTACTGTTACTAATTATCAATGTGACATATATTTTGGATATATACTATATTTCGGAGGAGAATATTGTGCTTTTCAGCTTTAGTTACTTTGTAATGTAGATTGTTGTATACAAAACACACAAAAAGATTGTAAAACATGATGCTTAGTCATTAATTAAACTACTCAGCAAGTATATAGCAGTGATGTCACAATTCATTGATTATTCAGCTTACACTATTTTAACCTTGTAGAAGTGTCACTTGGGGGTCTGAGTAATTTTGATGATTCTTCTCACTATTTGAAGTATTTTTACAAACAGAACAATCAATCAATGAAAATAATGAATTGGTTGAAATCTTATACAAAACAAATCTAATTATGCGTTTAAATTAATGCATGAGTAATACTAATCTGATGATATAATATATCATAGCATATTTACTTTACATACAAACCTATGTGTGTCTAGTGACCCATTCTGTGGATTGAAAGTTAGCCAGAATGTTCTGGTTGTCTGCTTTATTTGTCTCTTTGATCCATTTCACACATGCATTTTATCCCTGACATGTCCAATTACATTTCTTGCATTGGGTTATCATTTTCTGCAACTTTAAACTTGATGATAATAGTGCTAGGACAGAAGTAGAAATCTGTGAACCCAGTGGTACATGGTTGCTGATCTGACAAACAACGCCACTTTAATTAAAATAAATAAAATAGTTATTTGTCAGCGAGTTTTTCAAGAGTCATACAAAAAAAGAAAGATGCGTACACTTTTGTGCCATTAAGTTAGACTCTACTAGAGGGTTAAGTAACGTCTACTATGCACAGCAAGCTGTAATACAGCCAACACACCAATTAATTACTTATTTGTATCTACATTGAACGAATGATTGTCTTCGTGTTTTCATATGCGGAGCTTTATATACATAAACTTGGAAACCCTCGAGTTTTCATAACTGCTTGTTTAAAAGGGAGGTTCTTTGAATCAAACCTGGCAACCTCGATGGAGTCTAGTCGAGTAAAACATTGCCCACAGCAGACTGCTTGGCATTACAGACGGCTGGCGGTGGAGTCAGTGGGAACCTGTTTTCAGTATCTACTGTTCAGTTTTCTTGCCAGCACCAAGTACGTATTCAGTAATATGCATTTACTAACACATTGAGCTCATCACGGATCCAGCGAGCAAAGATTTAACTGTGACGTCGCTGTTTTAACGTTAAAGTTGAGCAGCTAACGATGAGGTTTGGTTAGCTTTCAACGTGAGTGACAACAGAGCGTTGACAAATAAAAGCTGTCCGCTAGCTGCGTGCTAGCTACGGCTGCGCTCAATGGTCCGTTCATAGAAAAGACGTGTATGGTTCATGATGCATTTAACCATGGCTTGTTTTGAGGATGTAACGGGACGTCACTTGGGGTTAGCACCGCAGACACAGGCTAATCACACAGACGTGAGGGGATGTTAGCAAGCTAACGTGAACGTAACCTACGGACTTCAGCCTAATAACGTTACGTGAACCCTCTCGTGCGACGCTCAGCTGGAAGGCTGCGAAATATTTGAACCAGTCATGTTTGTCACATTATTACTTAACATTAACATTAAGTTGGATTGTGTATGGTTTGAAAAAAATGTTTTGCTGTGATTGCAGGAAACCATGAATATCTGGAAATGTTTGTTCAGCTGTCCTGAGGCTAATTTGACCGAATTGCACTTTGAATTAACGTTTTATATATATATATATATATATATATATATATATATATATATATATATATATATATATATATATATATATATATATTAAAGATGGTTGCTAAACTGCGACGTGTAATGACGGGGATCAATATCTGATTAGATATAACTTTAACATTAACGTTACCTGTTTTTAATTAGGATGTTTAACGTTAGTTTTCTGGCCTGGATTAAGAAGTACTCAATTTTTAAGTGGACCTGGTTTGTTCCTGTCTGTTTATATATATATATATATATATATATATATATATATATATATATATATATATATATATATATATATATATATAACGAAATTGGATCTTCAATGAAAACTGAAGACTTGTTACTATGACTAGAGCTGCAACTAAACACACTTTTACAGGTGAATTGTTTGGTCTATAAAATGTCAGACAATTAAGAAAACTGTCCATCCTAGATTCAAAGTCCAAGCTAAACTCTTTAAATATCTTGTTTTGTCAGTCATATTCATATTGTGTAAAACAGCAGAAAGCTGAAAACATCTTTTTCTGTCATTTCGGAGTTACAATTTCTGTAATAATTAATCGATTGTCATAATAATTGGCGAATAGTTTTTTAACTAATTGTTGCAGCTCTAAATGAGACACAAGACCCTCTAAGTTTCACCTTATTGGCTAACCTCAAACTTTTCAGTCATCAGTTTTATTGCTGAGTGAGCACTTCTTCATGGCATTACAAGTGCACCTGGCACCCTCTTGAAGACTCGCGCACCATCCCTCTTGATAAACAAAATGCATCCTAGTGTTTTGCATCGGTCCCTTGTGTTGTGTGTCGCTTTGTTGAATGTGCGTCTGCTTGGTTTGACGTGTGTGGAGGTGTGGTGGAACCGGCACTGTGTTGCGTGCCAAGTGCTAATCAGCAGGGTGTGTGTTTGTATAGCTTGTAAGTTTCGCTTTTTAGAAAACCAGGGTCAGAAAGGGAAACCTAACAGCTGACTTGGCACAAAATTGGGTCCAGGTTGTTGGAGGTCTGGTTGAGGCTTTTTTTTTAAAGCAAACTACACTGTAAATAGTTTGGTACAGTGTTACTGTGCATGTGCAACTCTCTGGCTCAAGTTCATGTTTAATTTACGGGGCACTTTTAATAAGAACAAAAGTTGAGCAAAGTGCAGTACAGTGGTCTAATAACTATACAAGCCTATATAAGAAGGCTTTCCCCTGCATTATGTCGCCCGTACAGCCTCATCACCCGCCACTCCTGCAGAGAACTGAGAAAAAAGGAACTACCATTCAAAGATATGTTTCTCTAAAGTCCTGCTAACATCCTCCCTTCTCCCCCCCCCCCCCAAACTAAATGCTGCTTTTCTGCCAAGGACAATATTAACTACAGATTTCTTTTCAAGAATGCTCTGCCAGACAGACAATAAGTTCTCGAAATCTGTTTTTCATTTATAGAGGAAATGGATGTCATTTGCATTCATATGTTCAGATGTTTCAGAAGTGGATTTTTTTTGGTATCTGTTCATTCAGCATTGTGACAGTTATTTTGACTTGTTTTCAGTTTTGTTTGTCTCCCCCCTACACAGATTTGGATCGACTTGGTGGGGAAACATTGTGAGCCTTATTGGCATCTTCTCTAACAAGGAAAACAAAGTGCAATTGTCTACTCTTGGAGCCTTTTAGTTGAACACCATCTGAAGCACGTTTGAAGTGTGAGGAAGTACAAAACCAAGTGTTGCCTGGAGACTTCTGTGACACAACATGGCAAAGAAAAACCAGAAGGGTATGGCATTAACTTTCTTAAAGACATTAGCTAAATAAAAATCTATATGTTATTGAATATATTTACAGTACAATCACACGCATAACATGTCATTTGTTTCATAAATGGCTGCAGCATTGAGAAGAATGTTTTAAGTTAAGGTAAAACATAGTTTTAAGATAAAATATTGAATAAACTGATGCATAAATGACAATTAATTTACCCCTAATATTACAAGTGAAGTCTAACAGTCTGCAATACCTTTAGAGTATATACTGTACACACATTTAATTGAATACGTCGTCCACATTGTCACAATATCTGATCCTGCTATTTGAGCGGCTATCGGCTCGATATCCGTATCGGGTGCTGATAATGCTGCGGAGATTTACAGTAACATTAACCTACTTTCATGCACATGGAGAACAACTTTTACATGGCTTTTTTTTCTCCCAGAATGCTCTGCCAGCATTTTTTTTTTCTCCACCTGTTGTGTTTAAATGGCCATAGATTAACTTTGGACTTTCCCCTGACTCGTCATCCTCACCTGTCAGCAGTCTGTTGGAAATATATATGTATTTAAGCTTATTATACTATATTAAAGAAGGTTGTTTGACTTGCTAAATGTGTTTTTGAAAGCCATCGTTGCTTATTAGCTATTTACATCAGACCTTTCAGGCCAAGATGAGTTTCTTTTTATATCCACTCGTGTGTGCTGCTTTTGGACCAATGATGCTTAGTAAACAAATTAAATGTACTTTCAAAATGTTTTGATAAGTCAACTTGATTGATTCACTCAAGTTAAAAAAATTATAAGCACAAATCTGTCGTTATAACATGATTCATAAACATAAATCTTTCCAGGATATTTCTTACGTTGTTTGGTGGTTGTTTGTTTTGCAAATGATGCTGGAATTGCAAATATGTTTCAAGGCCTGAATAGATGATGATGATGATGATGATGATGACAATGGAATTTCTTTCTTTTGTGATGTTGTTCCAGACGCGTCGGGTGTGGTGTTTGACACTCGGTCAAAAATGGCCATGTCCCAGGGAGGAACAGCTGAGAGGATGAAGGAGAAGGTAAGAAGTACAAACACAAAGTCAGACTTTAAAAAAAAAAAAAAAATATCCATGGGTTCTGTTCTCTTTTCAAAAGTCAACCGTTTCCATTCTGTGTTCGTGGATTTGCTCCTCGGCCTCGGTTTTCACTTTCACTGTGACCCCGCTAGATACCTGCGACCCCGCTAGATACCTGCGACCCTGCTAGATACCTGCGACCCTGCTAGATACCTGCGACCCTGCTAGATACCTGTGACCCTGCTAGATACCTGTGACCCTGCTAGATACCTGTGACCCTGCTAGATACCTGTGACCCCGCTAGATACCTGCGACCCTGCTCCATACCTGTGTGTACCAATAGTTCGAGTCGCTCGAGTCCTGAGCCACTTTCTCTGATCTCTGGCTTTTGTTGGGAGCACTAGAAGTTGTCGAAGGGTAGAAAATCAGGGCTGAAGTTGTGTAGTTGAACTCCGCATCAGGAAAATGTGGTTTCATGGAAGATCTTGGTTTGTAATTCAATGTTTTTGTGGGTTTTTTAACCCACATGTTGAGTTCTATTGAAACACAGTGACAGTAGCGTAAAGCCAAAACGTGCAACTAAATTGTTGATCCTCAGTTCTCATCTATTTGCATTGGAGCTGCTGGTGAGTTTACATTTCCTTTTCTGTTTGCAGTAAATCTAATTGACATAAAATACAAACAGACGCATCCGGGCCTGTGTCCTTAAGGCATTTATTTCTCTGAGAAGCACCGGTGACCCCCTCTCTGCTTGTTTTGGCTGCGACTGTTGATCCTGAGCGTTATGATGTCATCAACACGCAGACCGAAAAGCTCATTTTGTGCGAGCGGATCGACGGCCGGACGCTGAATGTTGTGAGTTCTGTGGTTTTGGGTATTTGACTCGGATGGATCGTCTTTCTTGCTGTCAGATTGAGCGATGAGGAGCTCATCCATACAAAGTATGAGGGTTGGTGCCCGTCTCCAACACATAGACAGCATCCCAAACACATTATTAAAAGGAAATGGGCGATGCCAGTCTATTATACAACGTTGAATAGAGGTTTTTTTCAAAAGTAAACGTCTGTTTCTTGACGCCAAAATGTTGTTTAAAGGTCAAAACGCCTTGATTTGTAAATCTACACTAAATGTTGAATCACCTTGATATTAAAATCTGTTCATTTAAAACCTTTTTTTGTTGTTTTCTTTGTCTTCACAGATCAGCGCCGTCAGGGCGGTCGTCCCCAACAAAAGTAACAATGAGATTGTTCTGGTTCTGCAGCATTTTGAGAACTGCGTCGATAAGGCCGTTCAAGCTTTCTTAGAAGGTACGAAGATGTCACTGCTCGACCTCAATCATGTGAAATCATGGACCTCAAAGCCCTTTTTGTATAAATAGATGGAAAGATCCACTTACAGCGACACTTAAACACGAGCAACAGAACACCTCCATGTTGGTGCAGGTTTTTATCCACAGTACAACTATTAGAACAATTGTCATGATAAGTACACTACCTGCAGATATACTTGTATTTTCCCAGCACTACCTTGTGAGTTTACTACTTTGAAGTCGTACCTGACATGCCGCCCACATGAGATCATCTCATGCATGCCATGCTTTGCGTTCAGGAGTCCGGGCGTCGTTTGCATGCCTCCTTCAGTTGTGCAGGTTTAATTTTAGATCGGGGAGGTTGTCACGCGTACGTCACACTCCTTTTGTTTGCTTGTTTAGCGCCGGCTGACCTCCGGGACAATGAGATTTCGTCTTGAGTCACTTGTGTGGCACCTCCGTCATAATTGCTGTTTGCTTTGCGCCCTGCAGGCAGCGCGGTCGAGATCCTGAAGGAGTGGAATGTCACCGGCAAAAAGAAGGTGAGAACCTGAACGCCCGCGTCACGAGCGCGGCGTCTTTTGTTGCTCGAGCGTAACCGCGGCCGCTCCATCTGAAGGAAGTGGCTGCACTTTCACACGGCGCTTCATTGATTGTAAACTGTGGACTAAGTTTATCTTTCAACTTTATCTTTCTTCCCCCTGTGTGCACTGACATTGTTGTGACGCACTGCTCCGACTTAAGCACGATATGATGGGCAAAGAAAACGCGAATAAAGAGATTTCACGTTGATATTTTCCTCGTTCAGCCCAAGAAGAAAAAAAAGCCCAAGCCTCAGCCGGAGGCTTCGGCCGAGCCGGCTCCAGCCGAGGCCACGCCGCCGCTGGAGGAGGGCAAGGACGAGGTGAACGGCTTTCACGCCAACGGATCGGTCGCGGACGGAGAGTCGCTGGATTCTCTGAGCGAGCAGCTGGACTCCGCCTCGCTGGATGCCGTCGAGCTGGACTCTGAACCCGCCACATCGGAAACCACCGGTAGTCACAGTCGCCCAAATATTCCCGATCAACTCGTGGACTGATTTTTGTAAGTCGGTTTTGTGGTAAAGTCGTCCCGTCTTCGCGCAGGCGCAGAAGCAGAAAGTCAAGGCAGCGCTCCGAGTCCCCCCTTGAAGCAAGGAGGGAGGAATCAACAGGGTCCGAGAGGCAACAGGAACCGACAGAGGCTAGGCTCCAATTCAAATCCACCCACTTCCTCGTTTGCACCCACCACTGATGAGCAAGGATCATCAGGAGTCAAGAAGATGGGTGAGACATCAAACACCTCGTAGAAGATCTTGTCCTGCTTGTCGTCTTATTGAATTGCACCAAATGTGTTTCATAGCTCTTCTTCTTCGATGTGTAACTAATTGAAGATCACGTTTTTCTCTCAGCTCCCAACATTGACCGCTCCGTGAAGGACCTGCAGAGATGCACCGCCTCACTGACCCGCTACAGGATAGTGGTGAAGGAGGAGATGGACTCCTCCATCAAGAAGATGAAGCAGACGTTCGCTGAGCTCCTGAGCTGGTAAGCATTTTTTTTTGTGTGTGTGTGTAAAATGTCGCTTGCATGTTGAAGCGTCTCCTTGAGCGAGATGCTGTACAGCTTCCCCACCACGGGATATATAAAGGAATATAAATAGTGTAATAGAGTATTAAACGATGCAAAGGTTGTCATGTGTGCAGCCGAATCCGTGCACCCAGCTGGCTGTCAAACCAACACAAAAGTGCACACAATGTGTGGTCATCTGCTGTCCGGTGGCTTTATAATAAAGAGAGAGATCCTGACGTGTCATCGCTCGTCTAAAGCAGCGACTTCCAACCTTTTTCTCTTGTGGCCCCTGAAAATACAGCTGTGTTATCTCCACAACGTCATCACTTTGCACTTTGGTGGCCTCTTCAACTGAAAAGAGAGAATTTTTTTTCATATAATTAAAGATGAACCACTTTATATTTCTTCTGTTTCCCCAAATCTGTTCTCTCGTGACCCCGATTATTACAATAACTACTGTTGTTAGTACATCAGAACATCTGGTTTGTGTTCCTGATTGTCCCACTCGAGCTGTCACATGACCTCCTCCTGACTTTGTTACGCTGTCATAAATCTTTTTAAAAATTAGGCTAATTGTGCAAGATTTCTCTCCCCCCGAAGGCGTTTGTAGAGTTGCACGTGTTTGTACGCGCCGTCCCAGTCGTAGTTGTAAAGCAGAGCGCCTCAGGATGAAGGTGGACTCCTGCACACCTGGCCGGTCGCTGCGTAAAGCGGCGCGATCACGATGACGGAACGAGAGGAGAACGGACGTTAAACAGTTTTCTGTGTGTTCCACGAGTTCAAGAGAAAATGGCGCTCGGTGCCGTTTGGCTTTGGTTCACATGAAATGAATATTCTGCAGTGTAAGCCTAAAAGTTATTGCTATTTTATATTTTAAGATTTTTACTTATTTATTATGAATATAATTAAAAGTTATAACTATTTTATAATTTCATTTTAAAATTCAAATCTTTTTTTATTTTTAATATAATTAAAAGTTATAGCTGTTTTATAATTTAATATTTATTTATTTTTATTTTGAATGTAATTAAAAGTTAAAGCTGTTTTATAATTTCATTTTAAAATTTGAATCTTTTTTATTTTAATTAAAAGTTATAGCTATTTTATAATTTAATTTTTTTTATTTTTAATATAATTAAAAGTTGTAGCTATTTCATAATTCCATTTTAAAATTTTATTTTATTTTTATTTTTAATATAATTAAGTTATATTTATTATAATGTAATAAAACCGCTGATCCACGCTAATCCACGCTAATCCACGGCCCGCCACTGCCGTCCTGCATGTTAAATTTAATTAAATCAAGCTACTAAGATATTTTACATACACAAAAAAATACTATAACACCACAATTTACACTCCAGCATTAAAAAAAGTACTTTTTCAAAAGTATATAAGTATAGAAACAAGAAAATGTACTTAACGAACAAAAGTTACTGCAGACAAATGGACTCTTTATGTAACACATCATGATATTTTATATTATACGATTGTTATTATTGATGCAGTAATGTGTACGATGCATCTTTATGATATAGAGATATGCAATTTTATAATTTTTTTTGTCCTGTTGGGTGGTTAAATGTACTGTATAACAATGCGATGTACATCATATACTCATGATAGATATATGTAGTGAGGTTTAAATACAATATTTCCATATAAAATGTCGTAGAATGAAGAGTGACAGGACTTGAGTCAATGTACTAAGTTACATTTCCCCCCAAATATGTCTTTTACTCGGACAAAAATCGCCCCAAAAAATGCCCGATGTGGAGCGAAAGGAGCGACTTCATGCAGCCGAAAAAAACGCTGACGCAGCAGCGTTCGTCTGCAAATCATAAGCTGAAGAATCTCCAAGAGAAATGTTTGTTAAAAATAGTCATGAAAGCTTTCTGAGCCAGTTTGAAACTCGAGTGAAGGCTTGTGATGTCGTCCGCCCGCTGACATTAAAGGAGGCGTTTTATGCTAATTCACAGCTCCGCGCTCGTAAACATGTTCTAGAAACCCAAAATACTTTAATGTTCAGATACGCCTCACTTTTCTTTGCCGCTGTCTGAAACTTGACTTCCTGTCAGCTGGTCCTGTTTACATCTAGAACTGTCAAATAGTCTAAATATTGTATAGAAACCCGGACTTGCTTGTTTTAAAGGCACATTTTCTGAATGCGGTTGTTTATGTCGCCACAGATTGAGCGTTTTAATACTTGTACAGTGTTTATGTTTCTCTTTGACCTGTTTTATAATAATAATACAGACACTTTTCACCAGATGGGACCTTTAAGGACTCTAGGATTCCTTAGTTTATGTTCTCATAATGCATAAACTTATTATTTTATGCACAAAACTGTTCTTGGGACGTGTGCTGAATATTACAATCTAAACTTTTATTACATTATGAGCTGCTCCTGTGGACTTTTACTTACAGTTCCTCCACTCACACTTGGTTTCAGTTACTGCTTCTCCCGACAGGTTTACCTGTGTGTGTGTGTGTGTGTGTGTGTGTGTGAGTGTGTGTGTGTGTGTGTTTAAGCTCCGCCCTCGATGAAAAACAGCGCTCAGAGGAGAGTAAGGCTAAAGTAAATCACAACAAAACGAGACTCAAACTGAGCTGAAATGAAACCAAGCGGTCGATTTTATGTCGTCGCTGCAGAATCTTCTCGTCTCCATAACGAAGCATCCAGAATAGTTTAAATCAAGTTTGCCATCGGTACACTTTTATTTTTGAGGCAATTCCTGGCTTTGCCGCCACACTCCCTGTGTGTTTTCATCGTGCAGAGAAGTGTCGGACGACACTCGTTGCGTTCTCAGGATGTTTTGTTGTGTATGACTTTTGTGTACTTTAAAGCTTAAAGAACTGAAACCGCTTTTAAATCTGGAATGAAAGAAAAAGAGGTTTTCCTAAATTGTAAATGTTTCTTATATTGACTGTTTTAACTTGTCTTGTTGTGTGTTTTTATGCTGCTGCCTCTTGGCCAGGTCTCTCTTGAAAAAGAGATTATTTTTTAATCTCAATGGGACTTTCCTGGTTAAATAAAGGTTTAAGGTTTTCTCCTTGTATTGCACTTGCTATTTTGCATTATTATTTAGTGACGCTGCTGTATTTATAGAAAAATAGATATATACTTTATCAATTTGTTGTCATAGTTGAGTGCAGCTGCTTCTATAATTCATAATCTCAGTGCTTCTCTTTAATAAAACGTGCATGTGTCCTCTTCCTCTCTCTCTCTTTCCAGTTTAATGGACAGAGAAGTGACTCTACTGGGAGAAATGGACAAAGTGAAAGCAGAAGCCAGTAAGTACTGTGTTTTATTTTATTTATTTTAAAGTCTGCAGACTGAACTTAAAGCCCTGCTGCTCTCGAACCACCGGCGGCTGTCGGCCTCCTTCATGTAATCATCGCCTCATTCAGCCTGGAGAGTCTCACCTGAGTCACTTCCGGAGGGCTAGTAAAATAAATTGTTGTCCCAGTTCCTTCAAAAACCTGCAGCGGTGCCCTCGGGGTGTGTGTGTGTGTGTGTGTGTGTGTTTGTGTGTGTGTAACATGACAGAGCAAGACTGCATACTTGTACAAGTAGGCCATTCTCTCTTCTTCCGGCCTCTCGGCGTGGAGGGTTGTGTGTTCCAGGCCTGGAAGGAGTGAATAGTGTCGGGTGTCGAGCGGCTCAATGCCGTCTTTGTGCGACGTGATTCGGGGACCGAGAGCAAAGCAAAGGAACTAGTATTTCTTCGACATCACAAAAGCCAAGTTTCCTCAAAATGTGCCTTCTCATAATCTCCGTCTTGTGTTGAATTTGTGTGTTTTCCTTCATGACCTCGGCTTTGTGTGTAGACGACAACAATTTAATCACATGAAACTTTTAATGAGTCCTCTCTGATCCATGCTCGGAGGTATTTGTGTTGCCAAGAACTATTTGAAATGTTTAGATTATTTAAATGATCATTATTCTGCCTATTAGTTCCTCAATTAATTATTTGTTCAATATAGTGTCAGAAAAAAAGGAAAAACGTTTCCAGAACAACTTCTTTAGTGTTGAAAAGTAATAAATTCACATGTACTGCTTTTATACTTACAAATATTGTACTTTTGACTATCTGACCACTTTATTTATGATTAAATATACTTATTAGTTCCTCAATTAATTATTTGGTCAATATAGTGTCAGAAAAAAAGGAAAAATGTTTCAAGAACAACTTCCTTTAGTGGTGAAAAGTAATAAATTCACTCATGTACTGTTCTTTTCACTATCTGACAACTTTATTTACGATTAAATGTACTTATTATTACTACAACATATACTCAACAAACTAATTTAGTTGTATTATTTAAGTCTTATAATGAAACTAAATTAGTTTGTTGACTAATTGATTTTAAAGGGGGAATTGTCAAACTACTCAACAGTCTATGAAATCTAATTTAAATTCAACATTAACAGGATTAAAGTGATGAACATGCATCAATAATCAACATTCACTATATATTTATTATTTAAATACAGTATTTCCATACTGTGGTATTTCTATGTGACTTCCTTCAGACCAAGAAGACGTCGTCACATCGTTTAGTTTGACTCAAAGTATTAGATTTGTTCAAAAAGAAAATAGTTTCTTTTGATTAAATGATGGGTTAATTGTTTGTAACTGGAGGAATCTGTGTTTCCAGACGTCTGAATATCCGTCGACGCCATCGAGCTTTAAAAACCGTCTTTATCTCTGACCCGAGTTCATCTGTTGGATGCTGAGTCAGCTGCACTTTGCACTCGTGGTATCAGATGACAGCTGACTTCTTTCGGGGAAACTGAAACTTACTGCGACTGCAGGGAACACCTGTCGTGCAGAAATGGACTTTGAGAACTTTCTGATTGTATAATTTTCATAATCTGCAGCGACACTGATAATCGATTAATCCTTTCAAGTATGAAGGTGGATTTGTGTCTTTATTAGGCGAGCAAATTCATTGTTTGTAAGTAAATTATCTGACTGCAAATCCCAAATCTTTGTTTTCCAAAAAAAAAATCTTCGCACTCAACAAAAAAATATAAGCTCTCAAAAAAAAGAAAACACTCAAAAAAAAAACAACCTGCGCTCTCAAAAAAAACCTCAGTGAGTCCACCAATAGAAACTCATCCAGCAGCGTAGGCCCCGCCCACTACGCCCACAACTCAACTTGGAGCTTTTAGGATTGAGAGCAAAGTTGTTGATTTTTTGTTAGAGTAATTTTTATTTCATTTTTTTAATTTTATTTTATTTATTTATTTTTTGCGTTTTTTCTTTGGTGTTTTTTTTTTTTTTTTTTTTTTTTTTTGAGTGAGCATTTTTTTTTTTTCAGAACATTTTATTTTAGTGTTTTTTGTGTTTTTCTTTTTTGAGAGAATTTTTTTTTTTTTTTAAAGCGTTTTTTTTAGCTTTTGAGAATTTTTTTTGAGAGCAATTATTTTTTTGGAGAGAGTAAAGATTTGGGATTTTCAATCAGAGAATTTACTTACAAACAAGAAAGTTGCTCGCGTAATAAAGAAACAAATATTCTTCTCCGTTTGTTGATTTTTTTCGTGTGAACGCCTTCAGGCTTCGTGAAATATGTTCATATTTGTAAATTATCTCGTTTTCGTTCTGTGTCAGTGGGGAATCTGGGCGCCCGGCAGAAGCGAGCGGAGGAGCTCAGGAGGTTGACGGATCAGTCGGCGTCCATGTCCGAGGATCAGCTGACCGAACTGCGTGCAGACATCAAGGTGAACGAAGCTGCTGCTGCACTGCCTCTTCCTCAGTGACGAAGACCTTTTCACTGTTGAGCCTTCGTTAAAGTCTAAACTCGTCATTTAAAATAACACAATAACACATTAAAAATGCATTTAGTATTTTGGAGCATGCTGATGAATATAATCGGTTGTCTCTTCTTCTTCTTCTTCTTCTTCTTCTTCTTCCTCAGCACTTTGTGAGTGAGCGTAAATACGATGAAGACCTCGGCAGAGCTGTGAGATTCACGTTTGATCTCGAACCGCTGAAGACGAGCGTCCTGGCGTTCGGCTCAGGTACGGTTTCATTTTTAATGTTTTTCATTTGTGTTCAAAGTTTCATCAGTTTATTAGGTCGTCCATGAATACGGCTGCTAATAAACTAATTATTTTATGATCTAATTGGCCACTGAGGCGTTGGAGAAAGTCAAAGTTGACAGAAAAAGCTCCTTAAAGCAGATTTTCTTTTTACAAAAACTGTTTGAATTTTAGTTTAATTTTAATTCATGAAATGAAATGAATATTAACCTGTTAACCTGTGGAACCATTTTTGTCTCCAGACCTCTTTTCCCTGTTTGAGTCGTTGTAGGAACCCCAAATTAAATCCAATACTTGTGTTTATTGTATGTATTTGTTCAGCAAAGTCTTGAGAAAAAAATGTATATCTGCAAAAACAAAACACTTTTAAAAGATATTTTGATCGTAACTATGAACATCCAGCATGATATGAGCCAGATTCACCTAAAAAATGCCTCCTGGAGCGTCAATAAGACACCTTTATGGAAAGATTAGGACCTAAAGTCCTAATCTTTTTTGTTTTATTGTGATTTACAAAAATCACAATAAAACAAAGAATTGTCCTGTTAGGAAGGAAATTCAGTCAAAAATGATGAAGTTTCGGTTTAAAACTGGAAAAAATTACGTATTTTATGCCAAAAGAAACACACTTATGTTTTCATGTGAATGAAGATAATCAAAATTCATGCAACTTGCTGAGCTAAGTCACGGCTCTGTCTCGTAAAGACAGATTATTAAACTCTCTTGTAATGTTCGCTGAGTAAAAGATGCCTGAAGACGAAGTGATCGCAAATATCTTGCAGGAAGTCAGAAGTGTTGAACTCAACCGGATGTTTCTCTGACCGTCAAACTGCAACGGAGCAAACGGATAAATTTGCAGTCTTTTAAAAGTGCAAAACATAAAATAAACACTGCAAATGAACCGATGTGACCAATCTTTTATTCCAGTTTGCACAAGATCTCTAAATCATTGGCTGTACTTCAGAGGAGGAGCATTAGTTTTTGATTTCTCCACAGTTCTTAGACAGAAGTTGACGGTGTAAACCCTTTAAAACCTCAAACAGACCATAAACTAAATCTTTTCTGGGTTTCCTCGCGGTCACATTGAGGGATGATCCTCCTTGAGGCGGTTCCCAGGTTGTACTGACCCTCTGTTTCTTTTCCAGTTTACCATCCGCGTACAAGTTACTCCAACCGGTCCCGTTGTAGCTCCACGTCCTCGTCTGTCGCGGGCCTGATGGAGACGCCTCCTCCTCTTCATCCTCCTCATCCTCCTCCTGCTCAGACCCAAAGCCCCCCCAGCAGGGAAACCCGCCCTCCACCGAACAAACAGGTCAGGACGTCGCTCGCGTTTCACTTTTTTTTTCTTTTTTTTTAAAAGACGTCGACTCTCTTTGCGGTAAATAATTCTGGATTCATCTCAGATTTTCCAGGGCAACAGGCGCACGTTCCAGGGACAGGGCTTCCACTCGGGCGGGCCGAGGTACAACGGCGGTTCCTACAACGAGAGAAACGCCGGCGGCCGTGCGAACCACCGCTACCAGAGCGACGGCGGCTCCTCCGGTCCTTCTGGTCCTTCTGGTCCTTCCCAGCACTCTCACAGCTCCCGAGGTCCCCACCACTCCTCCTCTACCTCCTCTTCCTCCTCCAACAACAACAACAACAACCAAGACCGACCCTCTAACAACGGGCTTCCCCAAAGGCTTCCGCGGACGCACTGCCCTTGACATTGGAAACCCTGCGCTTGATCAAACCCGCCTACTAACCCTCGCACTCCCCCATAGCCCCTCCTCCCATAGCCCCTCCTCCCATAGCCTCTCCTCCCATAGCCCCTCCTCCCATAGCCTCCTCCCATAGCCCCTCCTCCCATACCCTCTCATCCCATACCCTCTCATCCCATAGCCCCTCCTCCCGTAGCCCCTCCTCCCATACCGCCTCCTCCCATACCGCCTCCTCCCATAGCCCCTCCTCCCATAGCCCCTCCTCCCATAGCCTCTCCTCCCATAGCCTCTCCTCCCATAGCGCCTCCTCCCATAGCCCCTCCTCCCATAGCCTCTCCTCCCATAGCCTCTCCTCCCATAGCCCCTCCTCCCATAGCCCCTCCTCCCATAGCCTCTCCTCCCATAGCCTCTCCTCCCATAGCCCTTCCTCCCATAGCCTCCTCCCATAGCCTCTCCTCCCATAGCCTCTCCTCCCATAGCCCCTCCTCCCATAGCCTCTCCTCCCATAGCCTCCTCCTATAGCCCCTCCTCCCATAGCTTCCTCCCATACCCTCTCCTCCCATAGCCCCTCCTCCCATAGCCTCCTCCCATAGCCCCTCCTCCCATACCCTCTCCTCCCATAGCCCCTCCTCCCATAGCCCCTCCTCCCATACCCTCTCCTCCCATAGCCTCTCCTCCCGTACCCTCTCCTCCCATACCGCCTCTCCTCCCATAGCCCCTCCTCCCATAGCCTCCTCCCATAGCCCCTCCTCCCATAGCCCCTCCTCCCATAGCCTCTCCTCCCATAGCCTCTCCTCCCATAGCCTCTCCTCCCATAGCCCCTCCTCCCATACCCCCTCCTCCCATACCCTCTCCTCCCATACCCTCTCCTCCCATACCCTCTCCTCCCATAGCCTCTCCTCCCATAGCCTCCTCCCATAGCCTCTCCTCCCATAGCCTCCTCCCATAGCCCCTCCTCCCATAGCCTCTCCTCCCATAGCCCCTCCTCCCATAGCCTCCTCCTATAGCCTCCTCCCATAGCTTCCTCCCATAGCCTCCCCCATAGCTCCTCTCCCATCATCCCCTCTACTAACTCCTTTGAATGAAGAATAGAATACAAGTTTACATATTTCCATTAGTCGAGCTGTAATGCCACCTCTCTAAAAATCTATTCATTCATCCTCCAAACTTGAAAAAAAAAGCTCTCGTCGTTCTACATTTGTTCTTCCTTTCGGCATTCCTCCCTTTTTCCCCTCGTTTACGGTAACGGCTTCTACCTTGTTAGGCCCTCTTTTGAGAGATCTCATCGCTATGCTATTGTCAGTCTCTGTCACAGATTAGCTTTTTTTTTTTTGCAGTTTATGCTAATCTGCCAGAGACTGACGCGATTTACCTGCAACAATTTGTGCACTATTGAAGTTGAACTCTTAGTACTATTTGTTTGTTTTTTTTGGACGTGGCTTCATGTCAGCTCACTGATTTTTGCACCTCCCTGATTTCTTTTCTTTAGTTTTGTTTCGTCACCCAGAACCATTTCAATGCCTTCACAATGGGGAAAAAGTGTGGTGACAGTGCAAAAGTAGTTCTAGCCGCTAGCGGATGTTTTTTGTCATTAGGAGAGTAGACGAGGAGCAATCGACACTACGAGACTATCCTTCAATCTAGTTAAAGGTAAGAAGAGTGAAACATATCAAACTGTAATCCAGAGCTTTTTCGTACGGCTGCTATAAACCATCGAACGTGTGAACACGAGGACGCCAGCGTGGTGGAGAGCGACTCTGGAAGCAAGAGTTTGACATTTGAGGAATGACTCATTTTCTTGCCAAAGAGCTGGATAAAAAAGATGGAAGCAGTCTCATATTTGAAACTATCATCAGTGCACGTTAGCTTAGCACAAACGCAGCTAGAAACCTCTCTAGGAATCGCCTAAATCCAAATTTCACTTATTCAAACTTTCTATCTTTTTGTGCTTTGTTTAGTAGAATAACTTTAGTGTTAAACTTGCAGTTCTGCTCGTGTGTGCAAAGCCAGCTGCAGCTTTTGTTTCCAGTCTTCATAAAAACAGCTGAGCTCCTCTTCTTCACGCGCTGACAGGAAGCGGCGTCACACGTGTCGTCCAACTCTCTGCAAGTATGAAGGTCGATTTGTGTCTTTTTTACACGAGCAAATTTCTTGTTTGTAAGTAAATTATCTCCAAATCTTTGCTCTCAAAACAAAAAATAGTTCTCAAAAAACAAAAATGCTCTAAAAAAATTGCTTCAAAAAAAAAAACGCTCTCAGAACTCAAATTTGTTAATGAAAAAATTGCTAAAACCAAAACAAACTGCTCTCAAAAAAAAATGGCTCTCAGACGTCAAATTTGTTTTAAAAAAAAATGCTTTAAAAATTTTTTTTTTTTTTTTTTTGAAAATTTATAGAGCAATATTTTAAGGGAGAATTTTAGTTTTGAGAGCGTTTTTTTTTTTTTTTTTTTTTTTGAGAGCACTTTCTTTAATTGAGAGCAAAGATTTGGAGATAATTTACTTACAAACAAGAAATTTGCTCGTGTAAAAAAGACACAAATCGACCTTCATATGCAAGAAGATGAACAATGCACCTTTCCCCAAAATGTCAAGCTTTTCCTTTTTTATTTTTAAATACCGGCTCCGACGGCATTGTGTCGCTCCTCCCGTGTGTGTGTGTGTGTGTGTGTGTGTGTGTGTGTGTTGGCTCGTTGTCCATCATGTTGTATCAAAGAGAGGGCTCATCACTTAACGATGAAAACCATCACAACACAAACTGTCCACTCGCTCTTCTATCTTCAGTCCTCCACATTTATTAGGGATGAGTTTTTTCTTCCACGCGCACGCGTTTTCTTTATGTTTCATGCACTCGGACGACATATTTAGTGACACGCTTGCCTTGAATCACGGAGAGACTTCACGTTTGCCTTTTTCTCGAGACGGTACTTGAAGAGCAGGCGATTTATATAAATGTGTGAGAATAATATCTTTTTTCTTCCTCTTCTTCTTCTTTTTTTAAAAATATATTCTCACTTTATCCTGTATGTGAACATAGAATCAGAAACTGATTAATGCATAGGAAGCTTGTATTGATTTGACCTTTTCTCGTCTCTTTTCTTTGCTTGCCGAGAGGCTTTGAGGCCGTTTTGTTGAGGTGAAGTCTCATCGTCGCGTCCGGTTGTTTTCTCTTGGTTTCCTCGCTGTCGCTCTTTATTTAAGGGATTCTTATCTTCTTGTAGTCGTGTTGCAGACAGTTTGTGGAGCTGCGACACCGTCGTCACATAACTGCTGCATTTACTTCATGACGTGTCGTATTCCTTCGTCTTTTTTGGAAGAAAAACATTCTCCTTCTTTTTATTTCTTCGTGGTTTTCTGATCAAAGGGAGATTCTTCTTCACATTTGAGATTTAAGTCTTTACTTTTAGTCCTTATAGAAGTTAATGTGGTGGAGAGAGGAGCATTAAGTTATGTTGGTAAACATGCATATGTTTTGACTGAAAAGAAAAGTGATATTTTGTGAAATACGCTCATTTTCCTTTAGCTATGAGCCAACTTAAACTCATGAACTGTAACTTTAATTAAGAGGCGCAAAGCAAAAAATGTCCAACTCTTTTATTTTATTTTTTTCCTGAAACGCTTTCAGAGGTAAAGACTTTTATCGGCGGGGTTTTCGGGGGCTGCAGTTTGATGATGAACACATGAGCTTTTATTTCACGCATCTCCAGCGTGTCGACTCGAGACTCATTCAGAGATTTAATCTGACTCTGTCGCCACTTTTTTCTTTTTGTTTTACATTCCAAACTGTAGAAATATTAGGTTTTCACCAAAGATAAGTATATCCTGTTTTAAAGTTTCTGCCTTTTTATTTCCCCCCGTCGGCCTGTAAAGAACTCCAAAGGGATAAATCCAACGCTTCTTCTTCTTCTTCTTGATCCCACTCTCCTTTATTTTCTGATTTCTTACTGTATATATACATTTATGTAGCTATATTTTGTGCTCACATGGAGCATTTTGTATGTGATATTCATAGTCGGCATAACGGAGGTTCAACATCTCGTTGGTTCCTTCTTTCAGTAGAAAGTTTGTCGTCCTTCTCAACACAACTTTTTTCCTGAGACAACTGTAAACTCAAGTGCCTTTTTCTTGTCTCCCACCAAATTCAACAACATCTCCTCCACCAGATTACGGACCAAAGACATCATCCACCGTCCCCGACGCCCCCGTCCTCTCTCTCTTTCTCCCCACTCACTGAATGAATTGCACACTTTTCATTTACTACGAATAAACAGTTTGCAATACTGACTGTATGCTTTTTGTTTTTTTCTCTCACTGGACTGAAGATGTGAAGCTGAGGTGTGCAGACCAGGAGGTTTTAATCTGATTACACAGCTGCAGTAATTCAACGTAATCCCTGCTTTTGACTCCATAAGCTGCAACTTTCTGTTCACTTTTAATTCATGAAATATGTCCAATACATTTATTTAACTCTTAAAATCAGTTTTCACCAGACCTTTGCAAATTAACTAGTTGTAAGTAAATTTACTTTTTATATTCTTCATGACTTATGTCATAACGATGTATACTATCTAGTATGTCACATCTTTAAGAAATATTAAATGACTTTTCAATGTTTATAATAACATAATACACTGTTTTTGTGACTTTAAGCACTTAATACACTGAGTTTTTGATGATTTTCTAAAATGCACTATACACTGACTTTTTATAAATGCTGACTTTAATGGTACTAGAACTATTGCTTTAATTGTTTTACATTATACTCATATTTTATGACATAACTTGTTTGGCTTTGCATGACCTACATCACTTTCATGACAAACTAAATTACCTGTGATGACATACTAAACTGTTTTTAATCGCAACACTTAACGTTTTAATTATTTCCATGACATACTTTGACATTTTTATGACCACATATTGTATTTTTTTTAACATACTATAGTATGGTTTTACTTTATGACGCTGTATTTGACTTTTTGCCACATTTTCAGTTGCAAATCTTTTTTTTTTTTAAATGCATTGCTATTTTTTAAAGTGTACTATATTGACTTTTTATTGTTTTTACTCAGAC
The DNA here is from genome assembly GCF_023055335.1 of Clinocottus analis. Taxonomy (NCBI): domain Eukaryota; kingdom Metazoa; phylum Chordata; class Actinopteri; order Perciformes; family Cottidae; genus Clinocottus; species Clinocottus analis. The sequence goes on along the minus strand of NW_027176153.1, from coordinate 23,962,156 downwards.
TTTGTGATGGTTTTCCATACAATTACATTTATAACATACTATACAATGTTTCGCGACTTTTTTGCCAAATTGTACTAAAACAGATTAAATTCAGGACTTAAATGACATTACATTTTTTGAATGTTTTATGACAAACTATACAAGACTAAGTGTGTGTGTAGCACTTCTCTGGTCTTCAGAGCACTTCAAAAAGCGCTTTAATGATTCATTCATTCACCCTTTCACACACGTAACGCGTCATGAAACACGCGGCCAGCAGGGGGCAGCGTTACTCTGGGAAAATGTTAAAATGTGATTTTTGGTGGAAGAACAGCTGAGATCTCTTCAGTAACAAGAATACAATATAATGACTTATTTACAAGTAAAAGTCATGCATTCATAATTCTAAAGGAAAACAGACATTTAAAGTATTAAAAGTTAATACAAAAAGTATATCAGCCTCATTTAAAGGAGATCCGCACTAATTAATTAGTCAACTAAAAATGTCTTAGACTTCTCAGAAATACCATGTTCATGAAAAAGGTATGAAACACACTGTCTTCTAGTGCTCATAAGTTTATTTACATGCACCAAAAAAAAAAAAAAAACATGTATTCTGTTTATATAAAAAAAACATCCAAAAAACATACGATACAAATTTTTCTTTTTTCAAAAATGTTTCCTGGATGAAAACTAAAAATGTCGACATGATTAAAACTTCGTCCGCTCGCTGAAGTGGACTAAACAGACAACAAAGACCTTCACGTACACAATAAAAAGTACAAAATGACACCGACTGAACGAGCGGATGCCAATCAAAACTCTTGAGTGGGCCGAGGTCACAGTGCAGCTTACAGCCCCATCACAGAGGGAAACACAGCAGCACCTGTTGAAGGAGGCCGCTTTTCAATCCACTCACAAGTTTTCCTCATGAACTCATTCACCGCATCGTTTCAACGTCGGCATTGAATTTAAATGTTACATCGTACTTTTCGGGCTACCTTGACCGTCTCCGCTTTCCGACTCCGGGGCTTTCCAGTCCAGCTGGCGGCCTTTTTCGTAGAGTCCCTTCAGGACCTTCCTCACCTCGTCGTTCCCGCCGCCGCGGCTCAGCTCCAGGTGTTTCCTGTACAGCTGCAGGGCGGTGCGAGCGTCCTCGATGCTGTCGTGGGTTTCCCCCTGGATGTTGAGCTCTAGGAGACGCAAAGGGAATTTCAGGCTCCGTCTCAACAATGAAGGGTCAGTTTACAAAGCCGCGTTGTAATCGTTAATGTCTTTCTTTCTTTGCACTGGAACTGAAATACCATGCAGTGCAACAACACAACATCTTCTTATGTTAAACCAGTGGTTTTAAAACTGTTTCTGTTTCCACTTTAAGGAAGCAAAATGTCCCACCGCCCCAACAACATGGAACAAAATGGTCCAACTTGTTGAGACTCCTCCATCCGTGCTTTTTTAATGAATAGATTAAAGAAAATGTAAATCCCTTTCAAGTGAACCAGATTGCTCCATCTGACAAGAACTAATAACATGTGCAATCACTTTATTAAAACAATCCAAATAAAGTTATACATGTGCAAAAAAGATTTGGCACAAAAAGATGAGCAAGGAAGCCGGTTGGATCCCTGTTTTCTCCCCATAGTTTCATGTTGAAGTGTCCTTGAGCAAGGCACTGAAGCCCCAGAGCTTCACAGCAGCACAAAGCTCCTTCATTACTAAGGATGATGACATGCAGAGAATAATCCCCCCACTGTGGGATTAATAAAGGATTCTTTAAAAAAATAATCTGCATCTCCCACCTGTAATACCTCGGCGCCCCACTAGAGGGTCGCGCCCCACAGTCTGAGAACCACTGAGTTAACTGAAAACACCGAACAGACTATCACAACACACTATCGGTGCTAAATCAACTAATCAATGAGCTGAAAGAAGCTTCAAAGCTCCGTACAGTTGAAGGAACTGTTCTGGTCTGATTTGTCGTTACGAGCCGACGCGTTCGCGTGACATGTCGTCGTGTGATCTGTTAATTATGGAGGAATATAGATGAATTACCTAGAAAGTACCAGGCGAGAAATCTCAGAGAAATCATCCTCTTGCGGGGTAAATGGAACAGGTGGACCGTGTCGACGACTTGGTCTTTCAGAACCTTAAAAAAACAACAAAACACAGGTTACTGAGGTCTGTTTCTTTCATTTTCATGTGGGTGAAATTATGAAGGTAGATTTGTGTCTTTATTACGCGAGCAAATTTCTTGTTTGTAAGTAAATTATTTGAATGCAGATCCCAAATCTTTGCTCTTAAAAAAAATCTTTGTACTTAAAAAATAGAAAACGCTCTCAAAAAAAAAAAAAAAGCTCTAAAAAAATTTTAAAAAGAAAACTGCGCTCTTAAAAAAAATAGCGATTTTTTTTTTTTTACTAAATTTTTTGGGGGGTTTTCGTTCAAAAAAAATTTTCACAGCAATTTTTTTTAAAGGTTTTTTTAGAGCGTTTTTTTTTTTTTTTAAATCAATTAAATTTGGTTTTCCAGAAAAAAAAACAATTTTGAGAGCAATTTTTTTTAAGAGCATTGTTTTTAGAGCAATTTTTTTGAGAGCAAAGATTTGGGATTTGCAGTCAGATAATTTACTTACAAACAAGAAATTTAATAAAGACACAAATCTCCCTCCATATGAAGAAACATACCTGTAAATTAATAACCCGAAAGTCCTTCTGCAGGCCGTGACCGACAAAACGAACTCCCGTGTCAATGAGGAAGCGCAGCTTCAGGTACGTGGACTTCAGTGTGGTCAGATGCTTCGAGGAGATCTTCGCGTCCAGGTCTCCCGGTTTGATGCCGGAGTATTGCGTCAAATAGTCGACCACCTGGAAGGACAGACGTCCAGAATCAGAACCATTTCATATCAAATTAAAGTTAAAATAAAGTGCACAGATAGAGCGGCTGTCTTCAGGGTTAATGTTTGACTTTGCAGCTTTCACCACATAAGAAATACAGCCTCTCCTCTCATGTTAGAAGTACTCGGTATAGTTGCTTCTTCTTAGTCTGTCGTCCTAATCTAAGCACAATTAAAAGGTTCAGGACATTTTCTGTGATGGGAAGCTAACAAAAGAAACCCACAGTTCCAACTATGTTCATGAAAAGCTAAACTTTCCAGAATTGATGTGCAGTCTGAACTTCTTCTTCTTCTTCTTCTTCTTCTTCTTGAATGAGCTCGTCACAGACGATCCTCCATTGTGTACGAGTGTATTATTCATCACTCACAAAAGGACACACTGTTTAAAGACAATGCGATAGAGGTCATGTTGGGAGTGTCATCGCCATGTAATAGTTTATTTGTCCGGTGCATCATGTTTCTACGACATTCAACACTTCGGTTGCGTTAAACGGGCTTTTCCCCCCCAGGCGGCGTTTTTTACGCTCACTTGCTCCTGAGTGGATATGTAGTCGTCGATGAAGGGAACGCCCTCGTTGGGGCCCTGACCCCTCACGCAGGTGATCCTGGCCACGGACATCTGACTGGGCTTGATGGTCGACTTGGTGCCGTCACTGCGAAGCTCCGCCTCTTCCTGCAAATACGCCACCATGAGGTTTTATTGAAGCAGGTGACTGCGTGCAGCCTGTGAGCATGCTCTCCCTGTGTGAGGTGAACAGACCGCGGCAACCAAACACACCTGGTTGAGCGTCACGAACTCTGCGTCCAGCCCCACCAGGTCGCCGGCCTGCGGCATCTCGCTGACCATGAGGGGGATGAAGGTGGCGTGGCTCTTCCTCTGCTTGCGAGCCAGCGAGGCCTCCGTCAGCAGCACGCTGGCGTCTATGGGGTTTTTAACTGAGAAGGAAAAAAAAACATCAAAAAGCGCGAGCGGGCGAATAAATGAACGCAACAAAAAAGGAGTTGTCGTCCCTTAAAACTCACTGCGGAGGTCGTATCTGGTGTGGTAGTTCCTCTTGGCGTAGTACAGAATGGCCGGCACCTTCCAGCTCACGTCAAACTGGGCCGCTTCAGTCTTTGACGAACAGAAACATGCTACGTTAGCGTGACTGGGAACGTAGCATTCATTAGCGAGAATTCGATCATAGTTACCTTGTCGATTGGCTCGATTAAGAAATCATTGAAGAGGTACCACTGCTGGTGTGTGACTCCCTGAAAACACACATTTTTGATCCGGATCAGAACCTCGACGTCACTTTGTCTGAACGTTTGCAGAAGCTGTTACTTTACTCGCCTCTTTTCTTTGATGGTAGGTCTCTCCGACTTTGATGTGCGCGACCAAGTTGCCGCCGGTGCGAGCGTCCAGGACGTGAGGCACGGTGACCACCAAGTCGTACACTGACGCACCTTCCTCCTCCTCTTCCTCGGTGCTCAACTGATGAGAGACCAGGGGGACAAGTCGTCAGCTGCATGTAAATCTTTACGCACGAATACAAGATTAAAAAAAATATGCGTTTTTTTTTAATGTAGCTCCGTCTCCGTTCACCTCCTCGCCTTCAGGCCAGCTGCAGATCTCCAGTCCCTGACTTTTGCTGATGCACATCTTGATGGCCGCGGGGATCCAGACGTGTCGCAGATCCTCCGCTCGCGTGTCGAAGGTGATGCCCTCCATGTTGCAAAGGCCCTCCCCGCTGCATGGGCATGCACAGTGACGAGAAAGTGGTGTATATTTAAATCAATTCATGGACACGAAATAGAGTGTCAATTGTTAAAATAAACGTTTGCCAGACATGTGAGCCTCTCAAATTTAAAGATTTGCTTCCTCATCTCTCTTTTATATAATTTTGGAAACAGTTCATTCTATCATTAATCAAAAAAAACAATGCAAAACTCTCTCTGATATTATATTAAAGGAGATCTTACTCCAAGCACCACTCGGTGGGCATCGGCGGAGGCGGTTCTTTAGGTTTTGGAGGTTCCATTTTCTCTTTCTGCATGGCCTTGTTGAAGGCGTACTGTGGAGAAAAAACACAAGACAATTACGTAACAACTATGACTTACTATAACATGTATTTGAAACAGTCGGGATGGAAATAAAAACCAAAACGAGTGTCATTTACCTCCGCCTGAACCTTCCAGAACTCGGCCTCCTTTGCGCTGTTCACCTCACAGTTGATGACCAGAACATCTGGGAGACATCTGATGTTGCGCGTCTGCACCTGAAGCGGCACACAAGACTTAAATAAGACGACCAAAAGCGTCGGCAGATACTCTGATGTGCCCGAACGGGAGAGCTGTGACTCACTGTGGGCTGATACTTCTCACAGTTTTCACACCAGGCCTGAGTGCTCTGCTCCAGACAGATGCTTTTCTTCAAGATCTCAACAAAGTCGTATTCTTTTATCGTTTTTTCTGAGGAGTCAAAAGTTAGATGAGTACATTATTAACAGTTCACTATTATCATGTATTTTTTAATTGGGCCACAGGTTATCTGTGGCCCAATAAGTATATTTAATATTTATGAAATATACTTAATTTATTTATTTATTTAAGTATATTTAATAAGTATATTATAAGTATTTTTTTTTATTAGTAGTATTTTTTTTTATTTTTTGCAGACAATAATTCCCCCACTGTGGGATTAATAAAGGATTCTTACAAAAAAAAATTAAACTCTATATATATATATATATATATATATATATATATATATATATATATATATTTATTTATTTATTTATTTATTATTATTAGTAGTAGTATTTTTTTTAATTTTTTGCAGACAATAATTCCCCCACTGTGGGATTAATAAAGGATTCTTAAAAAAAAAAAAAATTAAAAATTAAGGGGAATCTGCATCTCCCCACCTGTAATACCTCCGCGCCCCACTAGAGGGTCACGCCCCACAGTTTGAGAACCACTGCTATAAAACAGTATGACCAGGAAAGGGCACTTTGAACCCACCTTGTGAGTTGTGTTCAGGGTAATGCATGGTGAAGAGCAGCGAGAGCGAGGAGCGCACCGTCTCCTTGCCGCAGCGACACAAGCTGCTGTTCTCCACCTCACATCCGAACAGTTTTCCGATGGCGGACTCGCCAGAGGAACCCAGAGAGCTGCACGCACACATTCACGATCATCACATTACACAGAAGTAAGAAGTGCATTCAACCATGAGTACAAACGCAGAACAACAAGAATCAAGAAAGTAGAAATTCCTGATGGTCTTCCCTAAACTGTACCCAGAATACCTGCAGATATATAGAAGTACCTGCTGCTGGCTCCCCTGTAGGCCTGCGGGCCCTCCTGCTCCTGGGTCTCCTGGTGCAGCTGGGTGAGGATGAAGCGGTTCCAGCTCTGGATCAAGCGGCCGAGCCGGGCCTTCCCCGTCTGCTCGTCCGAGTCCGCGAGGATGAGACCCAGCGCCGAGGCTTCTGGGATGGTGCGAAACGCTCGGAGGAAGTTGCTGGCCTGTGAGGAGGCGGGAGAGGTTTGGATTGGTGAATGCACGCATGATGCAATGGAAGTAGTTATTTTAGAGAAACTTTAACAGACGGCTTACCTGGCAGGGATCTCCTCGAGACAGATCCAACATGTGGAAGAGGAAGCCGAGCTCACAGGCCAAACAAAACTCCTTCTGGCACAAATGATTCTGCACGAGATATCGTATTGGCTCCAGGAAATATAAAACCTGAAGGAAACAGGAGAACAACAACTGAGCAACAAAGAAAACAACTAGATAGATAGATAGATAGATAGATAGATAGATAGATAGATAGATAGAAAATAGATAGATAGATAATTTGTTGCAATAGTAGCGGCGCCACACACTTTACAGACACCAAATGGAATGAACTAAACACAAAATAAAATTATATATATAAAAAATATTATATATATGTATAAAAAATATTTATAAATACACAGGAAATTAAATTAAATGTAAACAGAGTGTGCAAAATATGTAAAATATAAATACACACTGAAATAAAAAAATCAACATAATCAACATAAATGTAAATATAGATGTGAGTGTGTAAAGTGAAAATTTGTCCACAGAGGATCTGTCCAGAGGTGATTTGTTGTCTAACTGCAGAGGACAGGAATGTTCTCCTGTGTCGGTCCTTGTGAGCGTAATGAAACCGTCCTGGTTTCCTACCTGGATCATGCAGTTGCAGTAGGCGTTGGGGATGTGAGGCTCCAGACCAGCGAACAAGGTCCTGTTGTAATGTTTGAAGTCAAAGTCCTCCAGTCCAAGTTTAGAGTATTTAATTGTGACCTGATGCAGCACCAAGAGCAAACATATGTTCATACACAGCAGAGATGACAAACCTTTCATATTAAAACCATGAAAAGTATGTCGAGTCCTACCTTTCGGTACTTTTTGGGCACCATGTAAAGGTGCGGCTCCTCATCACGTCCAATTGGTGATTCAGGGACCTGGTTGTAGTTATCGTAATCAAGCTCCACATCTTTAATTTTGTAAGGAACCTGAAATAAAACAGAATATAGAAGTTTAGATCATCAAAATGTCTGAATGAATATAGTGGAAATGTTGACAACGACTCGTATGTCATTCACACAAAGTGTTTTGTTGCATTTTGACGGCTTTAGAACAACAACATCAACGTTGTGTGTTTTTCACATGCCTGGTTGCGAGGGCGAGTGCGAGGATTTGCCGCGTAGCCGATGAACCCGACGGTTTTCATGGTGCGCAGGATCTCTGGGTCCACGGGAGGAGCTCGTCTGTTGGAAAGAACAAAGATGGACCTCATGCAAGAAGCACTAATACAAACAGATTTTGTGCATTTTGATTATATATATATATATATATATATATATATATATATATATATATATATATATATATATATATATATATTACACCACAACATCAGTATGAATCTCAAACTGAAAAGTAACTTAAAAGGATTTGACCTCCTCCTCTTGTCATCGATCGCTTTTCTGTGGCGAGACATTTTTCATATTAAAACATGTATTTTTACTTAAATCACTGATGACCATTAGGAGGGATACGACATTGACAGCAGCCTTAAGTAGTATCACCGGGGCGTTAATTTTAGTCAAAAAACTAACAAAAAGTAAGAGAAAGTTGAGATAAGAATACGGAAATGTTCTTTCATGAGGTCCAATGTTTTAAGATGAAACGTGTCCTTTAATAAATGGGAGGATTTTAGCAAAAGACTAAGAAACACTTAGAAAATGCTGTTGAAATACACGCCAAGCATAAACATATGCATTCTAATAAAGCAGCTATGCTCCCTTTTACTGAGAAATGTTTATAATATTATATCTAATAGTTTCAACTCTCCCTAAGGGGAAGCTTTTATTGCAGGACTGTTGTACTTGATAAACTAGAAACTTTCTTTGAGATGCTAAAAGAATGAAAAGCATAAGACTGAGCCATGAGACACTTTTAGACAACATTTACATTTTTGTCACATTTGTAGTACTTTTATTTAATCCGAGAAAACTAATAAGTCGGATTTTAAACCCATTTATTGGTGATGTAATCAATATGTGACGCTCAAATTGCGTTCTGCATTGTTCCAGATGTGACTCAAAGCATGAAGTTACACTGAGAATTGGTCAACCACGACTGCAGGAAATAGAAAGGAATAAGTTCCTAATGGTGACGCAGTGAGGTCAAACATCCTGGTTGGATATTTTACTATAACCAGTGACGTTGTTTAGTACTGCTATTGTCGACAAATCCCATGAAAAGACAAAAATCAGTACTTTTCCAACTTCCCTATCTTATCTGTGACTCTTAGTCCCAAACACATGGGTTCCTACAGAAGACGTGGATCTTTAAAAAGGTTGCTCACATATATTAGTCACATTTTTAACAAAGAAAAAATCTATTTCCTAAAACAGCTGAGAGTAAATGGCGTATTTCCTGGGAACAAATTTCAGCCACAAATTGTACGCGTTTTTTTTAAAGTTTGTGGACAACAATAGATCTTAAGCATGCAGAGGAATAATGTTGGTGTTGTTGCTTTTATGTAAGGTTGCCAATGTCCAGTGATATGCAATCAGATGGGGTAAAGCAGTGGTTCTCAAACTGTGGGGCGCAACCCTCTAGTGGGACGCGGAGGTATTACAGGTGGGGCGCAGGGGGAGATGCAGATTCTTAAAAAAAAAACCTATATATATATATATATATATATATATATATATATATATATATATATATATATATATATATACACTTTTTTTTTTTTTAAGAATAAATAAATAAATATTTTTTTATTATTTTTATATATATATAATTATTTTTTTTTTAAATTATTTTTAAGAATCCTTCATTGATCCCACAGTGGGGGAATAGGGTTCCTTGGTCATATTTTTAGCCAAATATGAGTTATTTTTTTGCACATATATAACTTTATTTGCATTGTTTTAACAAAGTGATTGCTCATGTTATTAGTTCTTGTCAGATGGAGCAATCTGGTTTACTTGAAAGGGATTTACATTTTCTTTAATCTATTCATTAAAAAAGCACGGATGGTGGAGTCTCAACAAGTTGGACCATTTTGTTCCCATGTTGTTGGGGCGGTGGGAACATTTTGCTTCCTTAAAGTGGAGACAGAAAAAGGTTTGAGAACCTTTGGGGTAAAGACACAGTGCTGCGTTACCTGGGGCTGGGTGTGGACTTCGCGGTGGCCCAGTCCGACAGCAGATGCTCAGTGCTGGTCAGCTGCGTGGGGATGATCGAGAGGGGCAGCAGATCGTGGTTCCAGTCCAGCTGAGGCAGCGAGTCGACGAGGCAGGGCAGCGCAAACTCGGTCTCCCGGGAGTAGTCGTTGAATGACACCTCTGGAGCGTCGGACCACAGGTGCACACACCCCGCAGAGTCCCCAAAGGCCAGGGCTTGTTTGCTGGACGATACGTCAAAACTCATCAGCAGCTGGCCCACGGTGTTGATGTGAAAAATGTCCGCCATGTTGGCGAGACCGTTGGGCTCACAGAACTGGCATTGACCTTAGACGAAGAAGCAGGAGGTGGAACATGATATATTATACATGCGCAAACATGTTCACTCAATTATCTAAATACGGATAAATGTAGCCTGGACAATCCACTTCAGGTAACACTGTTCAGGAAACTTTTTCGTTGTCATTTAAGTATTTGAGTGTGATGTAAAATACGACATCTTGATGTATTTTTTTCTCATGACTAAAAGAGATAACGGTCGACAAACACACAAACTAAAACAGTCATTTTAAAAAGACTGAGTCAGGACCCAGAGCAGCGGGGATTTTATCAGAGTTGCCCAATCAATTTGCAGAATTTCTGCCCATGTCTATTATTTAACATTTAATTCTGCAGTACACATTTGAGCCACATGAAGGAGCCTGAATGTTTGTAATGTTCTTATAATTGTAGCCTACTTATAATCTACAAGCTGCATCTAAAAGACAAAGCAAGCATACATACTGTCTGTTTTAGTGATGAGAAGAGCCAACAAGAGCATGCTAACTTCATCTAAAATTATGTTATAATATGCATAAAACAAAGTTGAAGTTTATTAAATGTGTATATATCTTGGAAGTGGCTGATTGACCTATTCAAGATAATATAAGGCGATGCAGAAATGGCAGATAAAATGGTCCGGTTACACACAAATTTGCTTTGTGTTTTCTCACAATTTTTAGATAAGGCCTGTTGTGAGTTCCTAAGAAAAAAGTTTGGGAAAACACTAGACTGCAGAACATTTTAATACCTGTCTGTGAGATGATCACCAGGCGTGACGTGTAGGTCGGAATGAAGCGCAAGAACAGGGGGTCCACGTGCACCTGAAGCGGCGTCACCGCTCGCATCATACGGAGGTCGTAGACCATGAGGAATCGGTCGCACGCCAGCCCGTTCATCCCCCGGCTGGAGAACCCGCACGCGGCCAGAAGGTTTCCATGAACGTCGAAGTCCGAAAGGCTGCCGGAGAAGGCGTCGAACTCGTGCTCGGTCTTGAAGCTGCGCAAGTCCCGAAGCGTGATCTGTTTTTCAGCAGAGTGAATGTGAGTGTTGTGCAAGTCAGAAGAAGAAAACAAAAACTCTCTCACAAACAGATTTGATCAAGTCGTCCTTACTTTGCCGGAAGTGTGTCCACAGTAGAAGTAACGACCAGTTTGGCGCATTATTGCCACTCCAGGAACATCGACAGCGAACTGTTGAGAACACATGACAAGAAAGTTAACAGTCAGTCACTTAAATCTACAGTCCCTTTTTGAAGAAACAGTTTACAACCTGACTTTCAATTAATCCAAGGGGTCAAATTTTGCAGACATGAACATCATTGAGCATGTCTGGGTTAGAATGAAAGAGGAAGCACCAAAGAATCTTTATGAGGCGTGTAAGACTGCTTTCTTTGCTCTCCCTGATGACTTCATCAATAAAATGTATGAATCATTGTCGAACCGCATGAATGCAGTCCTTCAAGCTCATGGAAGTCATACAAGATTTTAAATATGGATCTCACAGCACCACTGCTTATTCACTCATGTTATGCAACATATTTGTGTCTTAGAAGTAAATTATTTGTTTGAGCATTCATATGAGCCATTTCTAAAACCAATGGATTAATTAAAAAGTCAGGTTATAAGCTGTTGTTTCTACAAAATGCATAAGTGCCAAGACTTTTGTTAGGGACTGTATGTTATTTGATCCAAAGTGACATATCATGTGGTCCAGTGCTGTCTGCATAGATGCTTGTGGGTATTAATAATCTCTCACCTTTTGGGTTTCTTGAACAGTATTCAAGTCAAGTTCAACTGCGTAGTTTTGCAACCCACCCATGAGCAAGGTGTTGTTATCAGTCATGAGGAGACTGTGCATATCAGCTCCTTCATCCATCCTGGAATGTACACAAACACAATTATTAATTATTTGAGTGAATACAATATTTTACGACTGCACTTTGTCAACTATCTATGAACAACAGTCCCCGTCAATACTTGTGTGACACTCACGGGTAATCAAACATAACAAGGCCCCCTCGAGTGTGACACTTGAGGTTGCACTTGGAAAGGAACAGGACGCCCGTTTCCAAACTCTGAATGTGTCGGATGTCGTCTGACGCGTGCGCTTGGAAAGAAGAATGGCGGCCCATTGTCGGTCCAAAGAACGACGTTACGTGACCCTGAAGAGAACGATTCAAGAAATACGTTGGAATAACACAAAACATGAGGCAGACTGTGTCTTTCTGAAGCACGCAGGCTGGACTACGCATCGTCTTCGGCCACTTATTTTGCATCACAACCATATCATTGTCTTACTCTGTGGTTTCCCATCCAGATAATTTCCTCCTGCAGATCAAAGTGTGTTGCTGTGACCGGGATGCCAACTTCTGAAACGGCACTGTGGAGTTCTGAAAACATCCCCTCCATGAGGTGCACAGCCTCGGGTCCGGTCCCGGCGAGGCCCTCCGGGTCGAGCTCCACCCCCTGCAGTAAACTGGGGTTGAGGTGGGGGTCCATGGAGGGCTCCATCCCTGCATCCATAGTCCCGTGAAGGCTGGGTGGGTACTCACCCATCCCAGCGTCGAGACCGTCAAAGTTCATCATTAGGAAGTTAAATCAACCTGCAGATGAAAGACAACTCATGTAAATAAATAAATTAATAATAATAATAATAATAATAATAATAATAATAGCACCCTATCACATACACATGTTTCATTTGCGCATGTGTTTATAATAAACCAATCTCAAGTATCCGCATCTTCAGGCTTGTTTTAACATTAGCTAGCTATCAAGTAGCTAGCTAGTAGTTAGCTATCAAGTAGTTAGCTTCTATTGGTATGACCTAGATAATTGCTAAAAAAAATTAAAAAAAACAGTCCCCCAAGCCAGAGTTAGTATTTATTACTGAAATGTGTTCACGTGACAGAAAGATACGCTCACTGTTATTCACTCCACGAGCGTTAACGGTTAGCGGTAACTAACGGTAGTTAGCTGATTTAGCTAACATGGCTAAAGCTAGCACGAAGGAGCTGGAAACTGACGCCATGCGCACATTTCGTCTTTTTTTAGACCCACGACATTCTCGATAATGAAGAGTGTGTTTTCTCAGGAATACTGAAATAATTGTACATCTCACTATAAAGTTTACACCGACCTCTTCTTGTGACACGACAGGAGTCCATGCTCACTTCATTCACAACAACAATACAAAAACCAAACACTTCCGGAGCGAACCGTGGTGCGTTCAGGGGCCGCAGGGTTTGCGAGAGTTCACAAACTAAGTACATTTAATGGGGTAATTAAATGTACACTGCAATTTAGTGATATTTCACTTCATTGTATGACCATCTGTACTGTTTACTCCCAACATGGATCTGACAATGTTCTTTCAATAGAGTCACTGCAAATCTCATGCATTTGCTGGCTTCATCACTCTGAAAAATTGGATAATATTAATAATAAATAAGTACATTTTGCTGTCAATACATTTTGTTTCAAAACGGATGACTTTTATTTGTGATGGAGTATTTTATACCTTGGTGTTGCTACCTTATTTTTTGATAAAATATCTGACTACTTACATAATTTTATGAATTTCACATTTGTAGAGCTGAAACGGTTGGTAGATGAATCTATTAGATGATTATATCATATCCAGCAAAAATATCTGTGAGTTTTGAACTGGTGGTTGCACAAAAGAAGACATTTAAAGGTGTCACCTTGGGCTTAAGCAAATTGTAACAGTAGTTTTTAGTGTTTTCTGACATGTTGGACTTAACAGACACATGTTTAATGACTAGATTAGTTGCAGCCCTACAAATCAGCTTTGGGATTATGCAACATTCAAGCGTCAAATAAAGCATCAAATTAAAACCTTTAATACCTAAATTATAACTGCTTTTATGCATTGCATATGCCATTCGCTTTGATTAAAATACCACATACACAAAACAAACATGTGCAGGGATGGTATTCCAGCACTGCTTGATAGTTTTGTGGCTCAGGAAGAAATATAAAGGATCTGTTCTGCAGCTCAGTATCTTCCATGTGTTCAGCGTAACACAGGAGGAAATATGAAATATCCACTTTGTGTAGTGATGTAAGAAGTAAAGGTGTGGAGGTTGGGGCAGTGAGTAAACGTTTGACTTTGAAAATCTGAGTTTGTTACTGTTGCAAACCGAATGAATCCAGCCCTGGTTTTAACACTATAAATATGATCTTTTGTATAAAGATATAGTCCATGCACAACGTCTCAGTGATTGTCCCGTAAAAAAAGGATCAATTGAGCAACTTATTTTGGCTATAGGCAATTGTTCTGTGCTCAGGATTCAAGTACTCTTTCCACCGTTACCAACATTTTAAATCAACAAATAAATGCTGAGGAAGTATTGTTCCTGAATTTGTTTGATCATGCTTTACATTGTGGTTAGTTACAGACGTATGACCACAATGAAGAACGTAAATGGGGAGGATTCAGGAAGCAGAAAAATATCTTGAGCCTTCCCATTTCATTTCCTTTATCTGTAAAAACTAAATTTCAGTTGAAAGGCAAACGGTTTTCTTTGGTACTCAAGAGGGGCAGATTGTGGACACAGCTGGAAAGTTTGTCCAATCTGTGAGGAGAATTTCAATTCATTACCGTCCTGAATTGTAAAGGTTAATCTCACTTCCTCGACACACACATCGATGTGAAACCTGATTATGGAACAGATTAATGTTAATTGGTGCCTCACACTCGGGGTTTCTATCACACACACACTTGAGTTGTATCACAGATGTAAATCATTTCAGATGAGAATATTTAAATTGTTTAATTTAAAAGGTAGAGGAATACTCTAAATATACTAAATATAAATAGCTTTGTTCATAATATCCTACGGTTAATTTAACTTGTACTATTGTGATTACACACAATCATTGTCTTTGTCTCAGTGTTGGAAATTCATTTAGTTTTTTTTATGTACTCAAAATCCATACAATTCTCTATACTTGTACTTTAAGTAAAAGCATTTCCATTTCATGCTTTAATTCGACTCCAATCCACCTCATAGGTTGTACTGTACTACATTTATTTGATACTTACTAAAGTTACTTTTTACATATAAAAACATATATGCTGATATATGATGCAGTAATATATATTAAATGGATGAGCTAGAACATGAACAATGTTATGCAACAGAATAACAAAAACATGTTGAAAGAATGCATTCTGCATAAAAAAATACTTTTACTTTTGATATTAAGTACATTTTGCTGATAATAGGGGGATTTATTCTAATGAGTCATTTTAGACAATGGCATGTCTTTGGCTTGTATATTTTTCTTCCCTTTTTCTGTTAACCGACAATTATATCATCTGTAATTATGATGACCTCATATTGCGCAACAGTCGCGCAGCGTGAATATGCACTCGACTTGAACTCACCTGAGATTCCCCCCTCCCCCTCCTCTTTCCCTACACGCATATATAAGGGGCAGCTCGGCTCCACACTCTCATCACATCACCCGCAGGGTCGAGATCTCAACAGAAGGCGCCGGTCCGATCACAGCTCACTCAAACACATCCGAACACCGAACACCGAACATCATGGGTTCTGGTTCCGCGTCCGCTGCTGCTCTGTTCTTGCTCCTGGCGGCTGCGTCCTGCGCTCCGTCCAGACGCACTCGGCACGACGTGTGCGGGGACGTGCGGGGCAGCTCTCTGGAGCTCAATCACGTTGCCCGAACTGTTGCAAAAGAGGTAAGTTGTTGTTGTTTTTCATTGTATTTTTTATTATTTGGAATTATTAATGCAAAAATGCAAAAGACTCTACAAAACATTGGCAATAATATGTTTTTAAAAAGCCTCAAAATGTGTTTTGTATAAATGTAATTCTTTTTAAAAATGTGTTTTATGAATGTAAACACCTTTTGAAGTGTTTGCTACCAGCACTATATCTATGTTTTAATTAAACATCTTAATCAAAACGTCATATATGTAATTTAGTATTAAGTATTGGACAGTACACATTAATAAGATAAAATAAGATAATCCTGTATTAGTCCCTCAGTGGGAAAATTACAGGATTACAGCAGCACTGCTCACAGTAAATAAAGATCAAGTAATAGGAATAATTTAAAAAAAAAGAAGATTGACACCTTTACTCCTTTGATACGATGCAACTTTGTGACCGAGCGTGTTTGTTTGAAATGCTTTAGGCACGAAATGGATCCAAAGATGTGTCAAGTTTCACCACTGCTCTCCTTTGGCTGAAGGCGGAGGATAAGTGCGACCCCGAGAGCCTCAAACACAAGCCTGAGGTGAGCAACACACATTACATTAATGTGGCTATTGAATCAGTGACAGAAAGAGTCAGACAATGAGATCCCGGATTGTGACGTGATTTTAAAGTCTCCTTCTCCCTCCGTCCTTCCTCAGACGTGTCTTGAGAAGATATTCAACGTCCTCACGACGTACATCTCTGCAGTGGAGAGGGTCGCTGGATTTCCGAGCTGCTCGGCGTTCGTCCGCAAAGTGGAGCCGAAGATGCAAAAACTGCACAAAGACATGAAAACGTGTTTTCACCTGGTAAGCTCAGTTGTTTGAAATACATGTTCCACCTATCAGAGTCAGAAATACGTGCAGCTTTTTTTTCAGTTACTACTGAACAAAAGGTGTAATGTTTTCTTCTTCTTCTCTGGTTCTGCAGGACTCTCACACCGGTGGACAAGAGACCGATCGTATTGAAAACTGGGAGGAGGAGCCGCTGTGCCACTACACCCTGGACCGACTCTTCTCCTTCTCCATCCTCAGCGCTCGAGTCTTCGCCGCTGGGGATCCGGCTCATCACGCCAAGGCCTCGGCTCAGAAGTGCATGTAGTGCATGAAAAGTTTGCTGACGTGCAGCTGTTAAATGTACAAGACTCTTCTGATCACATTGATCCAAGTCTCAAGTACAGCCTTCAATGGCTGATGAATCTACAAGTGTTTCCACTCTTGTTCCTCCCATGTATACATGGAAAGTATTTCCAATGGAATTATTATCTATAACATATTTATTCTAATCATATTTAATGTATTTATTCATATTTATTCAAATCATTGTATTTTTTTTGTGTGTGCAGAATAAATCAAATATTCAAAACAGACAATATGACTTTCATCATGTGTTGTGGTTCATAAATGACATCATAGTATTTTCTTGTGCCAATTGTTCCTTTCATTGTGAAGGAAGGAAGTTACCTGCACTTTCTGTGAATTAACACCCCAAACAACATAAAGAGAAATATGCTGAAAAGGAAGCTGTTCTTTCCTAAAATATTCCTGTTGTGCTCCGGAAATCCACAACTTCCTGCATGCTTCCTCCCAGTCAGTGGCTTTATTATATGATTCTATTATATATATTATAACTCAATGGAAAACAGGAACGTGGGGGAAGAGGAAGTAGAGGCGGGCTCAGCGTAAAGGTACCAAATTACTCAACAAAGAAGTTTGTTCTTCGACTGACTTAAAATACAGAATTTAATTTAACCTCTCATCTTGTCTTTGAAGGTAAAAACTGAAGATAAGATCAGATAAGATGAGCATTTATTAGTCCCTCGGTGGGGAAATTACAGGATTACAGCAGCGTTGCTCACAAGAGAGAAAAAAAAAATGTAAATAAACAGGAAAACAGTAATAAAAAAACAGGTAGAAGAAGAATACAATATTATATTAAATACACAGACGGAATAAACAGTATATAAAAGTACTCCAATGTATTTATACTGCACCAGACGAATGTAATTAAAGTGGCCGAAGTGATTTAAAGTGGTTAAAGTGTTTGTTTGTGGTCGACTGTGAGCTCAGCTTGTTGTGCAGCATGACAACAGAAAGGAAAGAAAGGACTTTCGGTTGCCCTTCATATTTTTTGGGACCAATTTAATTAAATCGATCTCTCAGGGCACACTGGTGGTTGAACATCACTGATCCAGAGGACGCCCCAGCAGCTTGTTCAGTCTCCTCCTGTCAGCCGCCGTGATGCTGCCGCTCCTGAAGACCACTGATGCCACCACAGAGTCATGGAAGGTCTTCAGGAGAGCTCCCTGCACCCCAAAAGACTTCAGTCTCCTCAGCAGAAAGAGTCTGCTCTGTCCCTTTTTATAAAGTGCATAAGTGTGATCAGTCCTGTCCAGTTTATTGTTCAAGTGAACACCCGGGTACTTATAAGACTTCACAGTCTCAATGTCCAGTCCCTGGATGCTCACTGGTACCAGAGGAGAGTATCCAACCACCAGCTCTTGCTGGAGTTTATCTGCAGGCGGCTCCACTGGCACCACCCTAAAAAGTCCTGGTCCAGTTCTCTGTATTCGATTGCAGAGTCGTCAAGAGAACTTTTGCAAGAAACAGTGACTAGAGTTATGTTAAAAGCCCAAATTAGGTTTTCAGCCTCTATCTAGAAGCAGGGAGAGAATAATGATATGCTCAAATAAGTTGCACAGGCAAAAGAACATTAAAAAAGTGTATAAAGCATCCAGTAAGGCATGCCAGCCTCTCTGTGAAGCTGTGACGCTCATCTCTAAAGTTGTTGTTGATCTTTGAAGATGATGGTGATGAACCAGAATAACCTCTGATGAGTGTATTGTGAGACTCGGGATGTGCTGGCAGTATTACTGTAACTTGTGTTTGCATGTTGATGATGCAAGCGGAAATGTCTATGTGTTAGTCACCTGTGAAAGTTTATGATGTCATTTAAAGTGTAAGAAATCCGGCCTCTTGTGTTTCTGATCATTTAGATATGACATTGAATATGAAAATATAAGGATACTGTAAATTGTAAATATCATCATTATGTTTATAAAAAATAGTCTATATAGTGCTTCAATATATGACATCACTCAGGAAACCAGAGTTCCTCAGTACAAATCATCCACTTCCTATTTTTTACACAACGCTCATGCTGCGGGGAAGCAATGTGCTGAGTGCGGCGGTGAAAGGCTGTTTTTGTTATCCCTTCCTCTTCTGAATTAGTTATTGTCCCTCATCCAAAATGGTCCTCCGTGCTACATATCTTATGTAATAAATGACATTATTATCCCATGCTTTGAGTTTACTTTCCTCTTTCTTCTGGTGCAAAGTTAAACCTCAGTTCAACTCATGCACGGTGACTTGATTTGAACATGAAGATTGATTAGATTTGTGTTTTTTAGCCTTATAGGTCAAAAACTGGTGCACAAAATATAAAATTCAATCTCGGAGTGTTAAGTGTTAACAGCTAACTCAGGAAACTTCCCTGCATTACTGGTTTAACAGCATTGTTTTTTAAATGTGATCTTGATTTGACAGGTACATATTTTACTAGACACGTCAACAAAAGCACTCACTCCCATCGGGTTACTTTTTTTAATGTAATTTATGTAAAAGTAGAAATCATGAGTCTTGCATTAAAATTTTACTTAATTAGAAGTACAGTAATATCAGCTAAATGTATTGAAAGTAGGAAAAGTATTATTTTACCGAATGCTCCTTTGCAGAATGTGTTATTGTTGTTGGATTTTGTTGACTGATGTATTAACATATATCTTATGTTGTAAACTGCACAACAATGGAGCTCTTTGGCACAGAACATGTACATCAGGCGTTGACGTTACATTAATAGGCCACATGACTACAAAAACTTACAGGATGACATCAGTCATGAACCACTAACTACCTATAGCAGCTGTTTATACTTGTGTGTGGTGCATGTGTGCAATTAGTGTTAAATTATGAGCTTTGCAAAGTATCGAGATAATTACTTAAAAGTCCTTAATTTTCTCAATCCACTTTATCTTTTCAGTTGATCAGAAACATACAAAATCCACACTCATGCATGTATTAACATTACATTACATGTCATTTAGCTGACGCTTTTATCCAAAGCGACTTACAAATAGTGCATTCAACGGTAAGTACGAAGTAGGAACAACAAGAATCAAGACAGAACAATTTCTCAAATAAAGTCAAACTACAAAGTGCTATCAGTAAGAGCCATCGAAGTGCTGCCTAAGTGCTGCTGTCAGTCTTTATCCAAGGTATAGTCGAAAAAGATGAGTTAATTAACGGTGATATTAAAGCTATTGCTCACGTTTACTGGGGGATCCAGGGACTTTCTTGGAAACTAAGAATTATTTCCTAGAAAAACGGAGGCAGTCCCGTCCCCTCGCCTGATCACCTGACGCTGATGAGGACAGGTGGACGCAGACGGGAGTTTTGTCAGCAGCGAAACGGAACCAGCCCGACGCTGCCGAGGGCGGGGCCAAAGAAAGAACGAGGAATTTCCTGTTGAGCTGCGACAACACAGGAAGGTAAAGTTTGCTCTGTTTTGAAAAGTTAGGTGTTTAAACCTCAAAATACCGAATGGGCGAGGCAAGTTGCTCAGGGTTTAGCGGAGGCGTTTAACCTCACCGGCAGTGATGTCGAGAGCATCACGACTTACATCCCGACCAACGTCACGTCGATCGAACTTTAGCGCGTCACCCTGTAGACGGCGGCTACTGTTAGCTTAACAGCTAGCATGAGCCCGTTGTGTCATTTAAAAAGGGAACCGTTGAGCTGAAAGTTTAACCATGTGGGTTTTGTGTGAATGGTTTGCTGTTGTTCCCGTGTAATATTTAGGAATTAAACGTTATCGCTGCTTTGTTATTGTTTTTTTGTTTTTTGTGGTGCCGATTGTTGTCTGAACGTTGCGGTTAGTTGTAACGCTAGCTGAGTGACGTAGTGTAGTCCTGAGCGGAAGGAAGCGCGTGTTTCGTTGCACAGCGTAAATCAGCCGGGCGGAGTCTTCTTGAGTCTTTCATCCAGAGTTGATGTAACAGTTAAGACATTTCACTTGTACAAGAAAGGTGCATTTTTTATATATATTTTAAAGTATTAAATAACAGTAATAAATAGACTATATGACATGTGAAATCAAGTCATATATTGTTTTTCCTATGTATATATAGTGTTTTTCATATGTATGTATAGTGTTTTTCTCCATAGTTTATATTCTTCCGCGTTACTATTATAGTGTGTTTCTATTTTAAAAAAACTGGCTCAGAGCCCTGCAAAAAAAATTCCAATGTGTCTGGACTGTTGGTCGATGCAGAAATGGCAAAATAAAAAACCTTGAACCTTAATTTGAAAAGCTGAACAAGTGACATTAAATGGTGGTGTAACTTAATGATTGTAGAAATTAATCAGTTTTCTATTCATGGACATGTCGATTAATGGTTTAAGCCAATTATATATATATATATATATATATATATATATATATATATATATATATATATATATATATATATAACACACACACACACACACACACACACACACACACACACACACAGTTAGTAATAACAGTTGCAAAGTACGTCGTGCACATTAGTTTTTAATCAACTGATTAACCTTTGTTCAAGTACTTGACTAATCAATGGTCAGTTTTGAAGAACCAACTTCTCAACTGGGGATTTGCTGAGGTTTTCTTATGTAATACTATATTTAATATCTTTAGGGTTTGGGGAGTTATCAGGTTTAAAACAAGATGTTTCACGATATCCATTTGGGCTTCGGGAAACTGTTTGGGGGGGATTTTGACTAAATAAACAGTGAATCAAGATAACTCGTGGCTTGTTCTATCATGTAGATACCGTTCAGTTGGAGCATTGTTGGATCCCTCCAATGTGAGAATGTGCAGCTTTTCTTTGTTTTATGTTCATGTAAACATGTAATATGACTTTGAAGAAGTGAAGAAAACAATAGTCTGATTAATAGTCCTTCTAATGAATGCAACAGCTGTTAAAGAAGTGCATAGATCATTTGCATACATTCACAAATGCAACTGTAGGGATGATTGTAACTATACGTGTCTGTATTGTTTGGTGATGGAATGAGCAAAAGCTAAGTTTCAGCAGATCAATCTCATAACTACTAGCGCTAGTTTTCTTAAAAACTCTGCTGGTGCCTCTTGAAACTAGCAGACGCTTTGTTTTCTGCATCTTGAACGCTCACATTGAGCCTCTCTTGTGTATTTAAGATGAACGTGGGCGTGGCTCACAGCGAGGTGAACCCCAACACGCGGGTGATGAACAGCAGAGGGATCTGGCTCACCTACATGCTGCTGACCGTCGTGTTGCACATCGTCTTGCTCAGCATCCCGTTCTTCACCGTACCGCTCGTCTGGACGCTTACTAACGTCATCCACAACCTGGTCAGTGAAAGAGAGAGAGCTACCGAATGTATTGTGACAACAACCCACAGATATTTGTTTGTATTGATCTTATGTAGTATCTCTGGCTGTGTAAAGGACCACTGTGGGCATTGTTTAAAACAAACATGATAAGTTAAATGAATCGCTTTTTTCCTTTTGGAAAATGCAGTTATTCACTTTCTTTCCAGAGATACGACAAGTTCCATAAACTTTCACATTTAGCTGTTGAATATTAAGCTGTAGTTTTCATTTCGATGGACTTGCATTAAAGTTCACACTGACCAGCACTTCACTTTTAATAGGCTGAGCTTAGCTCAAAACAGGAAACGAGGTAAAAAGCTTGCCTGGATCTGTCCAAGAAGAGATCATGAATATCCACTTATGCCAATCCCTCTTAATCACATTGATTTGCACAATATTTGTAAATCAACAGTCTCCCTAAAATCTACTTAATATATATTGATATCATGATATTTATATTGCATACAGCCCTATGAACTTTCACTTTGTTCCCCCCCCTCCCCCCATATGCAATGACAATGATCAGCTCTGCAGTCTAAGCATGACTTGACACCTGTGTGTTTGTGTGTTTGTCCTCTGCAGGTGATGTACCTGTTCCTCCACACAGTGAAGGGAACTCCCTTTGAGACACCAGACCAAGGAAAAGCTCGTCTCCTGACCCACTGGGAGCAGATGGACTACGGTGTCCAGTTCACTTCTTCGCGCAAATTCCTCACTATCTCACCAATTGTTCTGTAAGTATGTTCAGAAAGTCTGCAGGGGAGGAGAGAGGTCTCTTCCATTATGATTGAGAAACAGCCTTTGTTTCACATCTGGCCTTTTTGTTTTGAGATTATCTGGTAGCAACTTTAGCCGTCAAGCTTTTTGTTCATCATGATGACGGAGAGTAAACATCGGCACATCTTGTGCAACCTGGCAATAAAGTCCCTGAGTCTTGTTGCAGTACAGCTGATTTAGTCTCACTGTGTTGAACTGCTGAATAAAATAAACGCCAGGTAATCGTATTAAACAATTCAATGTCCAGACTGAAGGCTTGCTTCATCTCCTACCAGAGCAAAGAATCATTCATAGAATCATAAGAATTATTAGTTCTTGTCAGATGGAGCAATCTGGTTCACTTGAAAGGGATTTACATTTTCTTTAATCTATTCATTAAAAAAACACGGATGAGGAGTCTCAACAAGTTGCACCATTTTGTTCCATGTTGTTGGTGCGGTGGGAACATTTTGCTTCCTCAAAGTGGAGACAGAAACAGTTTGAGAACCTCTGAGTTATGAGGACGACAAAGGAAACGTTGCAGATATTCAACCGGACATAGCAGGGACTTTGCAATTAAATCAAATTCCTCTGATCACTCCTCATAATATTCTGGAGCACATTTCCATTATAAAAACTGAGGCAGCAGACGGTGTGAAAGTGAATAGTTGTGTCATTCTTTTGGTCATGGTTGTTCATGGGTGACTGCATCAGGAGCTTCTGGTGACTCATCCTGCTCTCAGCGTTTATATAATAGTACCTGACAGAAAAATAAAGATAGGGAGATAAGAGATTGTTGGTATATTTATGCGCAAAAACCTGGTTTTCATTTCCAAATTAATTTGTTTGAGGTCTAATTGAAGAGCGCCAGCTTTTAAACAAGGATGTAAACGATGAAGGTTTAGTCACGTTTGTTTAACAACAAGGATTGACACAATTAGGGAACACAATCTCTAAACGTATCTTTAGTTTATGAAGTTTTAAACACAATAACTTCTTCAAACTGTCACAGAAACCGAAACTATGCTTTAACATCATACAGAATGAAACGATAAGATAAGATAATCCTTTATTAGTCCCTCAGCTGGGAAATTACAGGATTACAGCAGCATTGCTCACAATTAAATGAAGATAAATATCAAGTAATATAAATAAACAGTAGAAAATGAACAGTAAGAAGAATATTAAATATACAGATGAAACAAAAAATGTGTATAAAAGCACTTAAACCTGTGAGCTGTTGCTCGAATGGAGAGTAACATATTTTCGGTTGCAAATCTTTTATGCTTTTGTTGCTTTAATGTAAATGTTGCATCTCCATTCACACCTTTCTTCTCTCTGTGCAGGTATATTCTTGCCAGTTTCTACACAAAATATGATCCCACGCATTTCCTCATCAACACGAGCTCCCTGCTCAGCGTCCTCCTTCCAAAGTTGCCTCAGTTTCACGGAGTGCGGATATTTGGGATCAACAAATACTGACGTTGCCGCCGGGAGACTGGATTTTAACCACCAATGGACTTCTAGTTTTTACGTTCAGAGGTTGAGGAGAAGAGAAGCAGATGGATGTGTCTTAACTGTACGGACTGTGTGGAGTAATATATGATCGAAGTTGCGCTTTGTGCCTCTTTGCAGCCTGGAGAAGAAAAAAAAATAAATGCGCTGCTGCTGTTATAAAAGACGCTATGGCTTCAAGAAAAGATTGTGACGTTCATTCATTACTGATTCCTGTTACAAACTGCACTGGCTGCACGTCTGTAAAACCCTCTGTTTTGTTTGCCATAAATGTGAATGAATGAATTTGGTGTGGTTCATGTTCTGAACGACACGTTTCTGTTTTCCTCCTTTATCTTGATTTACTGTGAAGGGTTTCCTATGCAGCATGCCTTCACACGCTATCACACACACAATCATGTAATTTACTGTTTTCTGAACTTATAAAACGAGCAGTGAGAGCTGCACGGTGTGAGCGCGTGGTCGTCTTATCTCTTCCACGTGGTCGAGGAGAAGAAATTCCTCGTTTTTTGTAAGAATTAATTGTGGAGCAGTTAGTCAGCTGTGGGGGAAACTCCAGACACTTTACATGATGCCGCTATGAGGGAGCTGTCACAGCGTGTACACTATGTTTGTATATCCAAGGGATTCCCCATAGCCCCCTCCTCCTCCTCCTCTTCCTCCTCCTCTTGTATGCAATGCGGTGTTGTCAGTGCAGTGAGGTGTCCATGTCGGTGATGCATTTCGTTGGGGGAAGTCAGCCATCGGTGATGCATCGGTCGAGCGTGCCCTGGGAAACACATGCAAATGATGTTATCCGTCATCGGCCGCGTTATCTATATGGTTATTGGGTCGTTTCCCCTGTGTTTCGAATGCAGCGAGGACATTCACAGTAGTGGGGAGAAGCCGGTGGTGGGATGCAGAGGAGAGACGGGCTAAATGTCATCAGATAGGGCTCACGATGAATGCAGCGTCGTGCCAATATTTACTAAAATGTACCCGATGGAAGATGTAGCGCTGTGTTCGTCATCCACTGCAGTTTCATCCCAGTTGTGTAACTCAGAAAATGTGTCTTTAGGTGCTCGATATGCAGAAACACTGAGAGCCTTTAGTGCACAGGATGATTGTGACTCATCACTTTGTCTTTGAACATCTGAAGCAAAGTTACTCGGAGAGATAGAAACAGCAGATATGAGAAAGGTCACTTTAAACCCGGTCATGTTTAACAGAAGAGTTGTAACGCAGACGGTAAACACAAGAAAAATCACCAGCTGGATCTAAGGGGGGGGGGTTTTCTTTTTGGTTACTGAAGGAAAGACAAAAGATGTCATTCATAAAGCTGACGCATATTCACAGTGTTGGTCATTTCTTATCAAAAAGCATCGAGTTAATATCAATCTCTTTTTAAAGCTCTGCACTATCTAGACTAGTTGTTCGGTCATTAAACAAATTCGCCGTTTACAGCTTTTTAAATTCAAGGATTATGTTATATTTAATTATATGCTTAATAACTTCTTAAACAAAACAAAATTTAAAAAAAAAGAGCTGTGGAAACCGTTTGTGAGCATTTTTATTGAAATATAAATGTGTTGCAGCTGTAAATGTTAACAGGAATCCATTAATACTGAATTAAAATATCTTGATTGAAAATCTATCAAGAAGTCTTGTGGTAGAGGAAATAGTGATCAGATGTTTGACCTCAAATACAAGTAGCGGCCCCTAAGATAAAATTACAGAAGTGCTTGCAGCAGAATGACCCACATCAGTGTGATTTTTATTATTATAAAGCAGATACATCACTGTGTCGCGTCTTGTGTTTCACCTGAAGCTACTTCCAACACTGTTGGGTAGTAGAATATTTAAAAAAACATCATATTTTATAAATGGATCTTTTATTTTGTGAGTAAAACCTTGATCTGCAAAGTAAAAATAACTATTGCCCTCTGACATGTAGTGTAGTAGAAAGGTAAAGGACATTGTCCTGGAGTGAAGAAATCCTCTTTGCACCCAGTGTACAAAAATAAAACCTCCGTTTATTGGTTCAACCAAAGCCACGTGCTCATGTAATAAACGTCTCGCCACTTTTTACTTACAACAATCTCATACAATGATGCTAATTCGTGCATGCCAGAGTTCAAGTACATTTTTTTATTCTAAATACTTTGGGGACACTTTATGTCCATTAAAAATGAAAAACACTGAAATACAAACTTGAGCAAACCTTTTCCTCCCTGAGCAGAAAGATAGAATAACCTCCACCGGCTCGTTCTGCCGTCACAAAGAGGAGAACGAGTCACTTTGTGAACTGCACCTGTAATCTGGACGCTCTCATTGCAGCCGATTAATCCATTCAGAGGGTGTGAACACAACATGTTTCAGGAACTAAAACTTAAAACCCCTTTCTAAAGCTAAAGACAACACAAACCATCACACAGTTAAAAGTTAAATTGCTTTTGTCCTCTGAAAACGGTTCTAATCAACAGTGACGTGTACATGTTAGTAACCTCGCCTTTGTTCCCTAAACAAAACAAGAGATTTGGCTTTATCGTACATTCTTTGAAAATTACTTTGACATTTTTTTTATGCCGATAACATCTGACCGCACGGTCGTGCCAGTTTTTTTTTGTGTCTTTCTGACCCGATATCACAATCCAGAGGTTTCTTAATCCAGCCTCCACAGTAATCACTTTGTCGGTCTGGACGTCTGCGCTGAAGCCACGAAGAGCCGTTCTCCGGCCACCTTTTCCAAAAAAAAAAAAAGGCAATGATGTCATGGAGTCCATCTTGGTACGTCTCTTAACACGGTGCCGTCTCCCTCCGGTATCATCATCGGCTTCATATTGTCTTCTTCGTCTTCCGTGTCAAATAACTCGCCCTCGAAAAAAGCTCCTCCGAAGCCGTATTCCTGCGCGTGAACAGACACCTCGTTGGACATCAGGTGAGGAGAGCCTTCGATGAAATCAGCAAACCTGTTGCATCAAATGGACAATATCAACACAGCGTACAACATGTCCTGGTCTTCAGGAGAAAGTGATGTCTGGCTACGTTTAAAGGAAAAGCACGAGATGGTTTCAGATACCATTAATCAAAAATGTGATATAGTTGATCACTAAAATCAATAAAAAGACTAATTATCACCTCTCAACCCCTAAACATAACCCTAACAAAGCAATGCTACTTCTTCTATCCAGCAATTGTTAACTAATGCATCGTAATATGTCTGCAAACGTGCAACATTAATAGGCTAAAAAATCCACGTTGTTTTTAAATGGCCAAGGAATATAAAATAAAAATCAGTTTTGAGATGATTGTGATATAAAAAAAGTTTGAAACCCCTTGAAAGCTTTCATGTTTTACGTTGAATCAAAAATAGATTTGAGGTTTTTTAATGTCATTCTTCCAAAAAGGGAAACGTCGCCCACCTTTTTTTTACGTGGATGTCCAATCAGCGTTGGAGGTAAATGTAGTGAAGTGAGGCCTTTAATACCTCGGTGCGTGTTATATTGATCCAGAAAGCTGAGTTCTTCTGCCTACACGTACCAGGATGCACTGCTCTAGAGACGCTGACGCCTGGAGAGTCCCTGCCGTCTATTTCCTCTCGCTAATGCAGTGGCAACCCAGAGAAATCAAAGGAAAGTTAAAAATAGCCTGTAGTTCTTCCTTTGCATCCAACAACAGTCACATCAACATTTTTAAAAGTACAAATGTAACGACTTTCAACACCTTTTTACTACCTATACCTATGATGAAAAGAAAAAAAAACCATGCTGCGCGCATGCAGCAAACAAAAACTTGACTGCAGTTTATTGAATTTAAGTGGTATAAATATTTAGTGAACAATAGCTAACATAACTGCATTCTTATCAACAAAATGTGACGGTATGGACCCAGTATGGTAGAAAACAATGCCGCCTGAATGCACCATCACACATACGACTGCTCTGTGGAGACAACTAGGATGCAAACTTATCAGGGTGAGAACAACAGGGACACCGAACATCACCCTTGTGGGACGCCCCGTCTTCTATTTCAGACCAAACAATTGTGTTATAAGACGCAGGGTGACGGCCAAATGACGGCACTGGATGCAGAAAAAAATGATTTTATAGCAAACTCAGCTTTCTAAGTCAAAATCACACGCGCTGAGGAATTCAGACGTTTCTATAGTTTAGTTGCCGCAAATAATGTGCCACTGTTGAGCGTCTGAGCCTGCATTATAGTGGCTGGCCGAGTAATTAAATACTCTTTCATGCCAGTAGGTAGCGCCATAATTACCTCCCACATATGCTGTTTTATGCTACAACGTGACATTTTGTAACTTTTTTTGTTGTTGGTGTGACTCAAGATTTCTCAAAAAAGGTTGAAAACACTGCTTTAATCAACTAAATGTACCTTAAACACAGTTTTCACATTTCCCTTTGAATGACCTTTGTGAAATAGTAATTTCAATTAGTTTCAATTGATTCGAGCCAACAGGTGAATTTGGCGTCTATTCATTTCATTTCATTATTACCCCTGTTAATACTTTTTATCAGCTTTGTGTTGAATTACAGTATCTCTTCATGGTAACAGCTGGACCCAAGTGTAAAGTTTAAGTGTCTTTTTATTTTTGTGACACAAAGCTGCATTAAAGCAGATGCGTTTTAATAAATTATACATTTCTAGGAACAGAGCGTCAGGATCGGCACCTTTTCGGGGACTGGATCCTGGACACCGTCTTCCAGGGGCTGAACTCGGGGCTGTTGCAGTGCTTCCTCAGCTCATCCAGAGCTCGCAGAGTCTCTTCCTCCCCCTGCTTTTGATACTCTTCCTCAGTTAACAGGCGACGGGGCTCCGGCTTCCAGCGAACATACCGCTTCATTTTCCTGCAAAACACAACAAGAAAAAAACAGATAAGACATAAATATGACTACTTATTCTGAAAAGGGAGAATTCAGTATTATGTTTTTAAAAAAACACGTGGATGCAAGACTTTCCACACAATAAATGACTATTGAAATATAGATTATCACATACACACGTGTTATTATTAATAATGATTATGATATTGTGACACTGTTTACAACCATTGAGGTGCATTACACCACATAAGCCAACAATATGTTAAAAGTTTATTTTAAAGTCCCATTTATTATGGTACTCTTACGCCACCTCCTGGCGGCACTGTGAACACGCACCTCCATGCAGTAACGGTCAGAAAGACGGGGTACTCCAGATGTTTCGAGAACAAAGCTGCCACGATGATGGCGAATGCGACTTGCTGGATTTGAATCCCAAAATAAATCAAAAGTAGGCCGAACAGCTGCAGCGTCCACGACAAAATGTTGATGCTCTTCGCGTCCACCAGAGGACCGTAACGGTAGCACACGACAAACGTGATGAATCCCACCACTGCCACATAACCTGGCAAAAAACAGACAAAATGATGCTATTACATTATTGTATATGTCACATTTATGGTCTTAAAATTACAATATTGCTTATCACAATTATTTCTGGAACAATAAATCGTCCAACAAAAGTAGGTAAACTTAAAAGTCTCCACTCTTTAACTTATATAAGTCATTCTCAAGGTGACACATGTAGTGGATGCATATCTTTCTTTCATAAATAGCTATCTAATATGCTATATTAAGAGTCTTGCTCTATAAAGTATAGGTAACAGAGGGTCAGTACCTAATGCCAAGTTCCAGTGTTCTCGCAGGATTACGCCGAGGTTCCTGAAGACAAGTTGGATGGCGTACAAAGAAAACGACCAGCCGCCAAGAATCAAGACATAAAAAGGGCTTTTCTGCAGCAACAACAAACACAAAAGAGCACAATAATTAATTGGAGTACGAGGCCAAAAGTGATTTAACTCATAGAAACATGGATATTTGTGTGCAATGAAATTCCTTACCTTTGGCAAAAAGCGTGACAAAATAAAAAAGAGGATGATGAGCGAGGCGATCATGCCGGTGCTCATACCAGCCGAGTAGAAGAAAACTTGACTCCTTCATTTAAAAGTCAGGAAAAGAAATAGTTAAAACATTCATTGCTGTAAAATCCTAACAATGAAACACAAGTTGATAAAACTACCTGCTGAGTGATCCTGCGAAGATGAACAAAGACGCTCCGGCGAGGAAAACCAAAAACAGATAGAAATCAAACTCTGCAAGGAAAAAAAAAAGGACATTGTGTAGATTTTGATATCCGTCAATAACCGGCAGATGAAGTGTGTGTATTTGTGTTTTTACACTTACTACGAAAGGGCTTGACCGTGTACTTTGTTTGGTCCGCAGGGTCGATCTTGAAGCACGTCTTCTTGCTGAACAGATTGATGTTAATAGTGGTTTCGTTGTGCCGCTCACGCAACAAGCTCTGGAACCAGCCCCAGACGCTGAAGCGGTCCAGCTTCTGCAGCTCTTCCTCCCCTTCCACCATTTCCACCTTGAACACGTTTGAACTCCACACTTTGACCTGTCAGAAATATTCATTAGTAACGGTTGATATAAAAGTGCTGCATTAAATACACACCAAACATATCTGAACTCAACTAACCACTATTTGTGTGACTCACCTGAATTCTTGTCCATGTTTGCCTCCAACTCGGGGCCACAGAGTTTTCGTAACAGAACCTGTTGGACCCCGACATAACGTATAGCTTTCCATCCTGGAGATCAGTTACGGGATGTTTATTACCTGCGTTTGATAAGAAGAGACATGCATGTAATACTAAGATTGTGTCACGTGTTGCTTGATAGGTTGGGCTCTTTGTGACATGTGAAACATGTTTCTTAAAGCAAGGGTTTGTGTATTTTTTTGGTTTGTATTGTCAATAAGACCACCCCGTAAATACGCCCTGACTTCCTTGTCTGCTCCAGGTTCTGTGATTCTTATTGGAAATCTTACACTATGTGCCACAAATATATACTTTCATTTTTAAAAAAGGCAGCAAGACTGGGGAAGCTCCCATCTTAATCCGCAGTAGATTATTACAATTAATGTCATTATAACCTGTGTGTTATTATTGTCACATACATATAGTCATCATTTAGTAAAACCCTAATAAACAGACTATAAAACAACTGTTTTGTAACTGTGATGTACTTTTTCAAGTTGATCAATGGTCAAATCATCACCTCCCAACAACATAAAATAAGATAATCCTTTATTAGTCCCTCAGTGGGGAAATTACAGGATTATAGCAGCACTGCTCACAAGCGATAAGATTTTTTTTTAAAAAGAATCAAGTAATATAAATAAACAGTAGAAAGTAGAAAGTAGACAGATTTTTTTTTTTAAATTAGCAGTAAAAAATAAAATTACATTTACAGATGGAATAAAAAAATTGCATAAAAGTTCTTAAAGTGAATATAGCACCAGTGCATGAATAAAAGGGGATTAAAAAATACTATATCATATGGGTAAAATAATACAGTAATCATAAGCGTAGCAGGTGTTACTATATCATTGTTATTACGTCATTGTTTTCACTAACTGAATACCTTTTCAGTGACGCTCGGGTTCTATAATTAGCGTGACAGCTATACGCAGCGGGCGGGTCGGGCTCGTAAACTCAGCGGTAATTCAGGTTTCACAGATTTGTTTTTTCAGCCCAATTAAAACAGTTAAATACATGATAGCAACTGATTAAATGTTTCCCCTACACAGAGACAGAATGAGAGAGCAGTCAGCAGCAGTTGGGCTGAGAGAAAAGCTGAGCATCAAGTCACTTATGCACAGTTTCACTTAGCTTACCTCAAAAAAACAAAACACGAGCTAACATGAGTTAGCCTGATCGATGCAACTTGTTTTAAAATATATATCACGTTAGTGAAGTTGTCCGTTATGGTGGTCATCGCTGCTTCTTACCTGTATCGTGGTTTCCTGATGTCTGAGGTAAACAGAGAAGTAGCGCCATGAAAACCGGTAGATTAGCACTTATAGAGGGGAAGCCGTTTGCCATTTTCATGCATCCCGCCATGATGAGCCTCAGTGTTGTTTTGTCCCGCCCATTCCGCTTCTGACAAGTTCGGTTGAGTTACAGGCCGTCGAGCCAATCACAGAGTCACACGAGATGTCGTCACCGTTGTTGTGCGTTCAACGTCTCTCAAAGTGAACCGTCGGGATAAACTTATGGCTCGATCAATCTATACTTACATTTAGTATAAATAGACCAATCTCTACACTATATTTAGGATAATTAGCCTCTATGTTGGTGTTTTTTTTTTTTGTTTAAAAAAATACATTAATTAATAAACAGAAGAAAAATGTCCCACACACTGTATTTTTCGCTTGTCTTCAGAGATATGTATTGACAACGTTTTGGCATATCGACTTACATTAGTTTACATTACAAAACAATGTCTTAAATAGGTTGGTGACAATACACAATGAAATCAGTCAAATCATAAACATCACATAATGGCACCAAAGGCCAACAATATCAGCATAATGCATGCACATCCACATAATGAAGAAAAGCTGCAATACCAAGATAAATCTTTATAACGTGTAGTTTAGAATTGTTTGGCGCTTGACAAATAGGTATTTTAGAGTCAGTTTTTATGAAGAGTTAGATTTGAAAATGACAAGTTCCTTTTGCATGAATTACTGTTAATTACAACGAGTTTCAACTTACACAATGTTGAATTAATCAAATTAAAACACTGTATTGTCAAAAGCTGGGTCTACTGCATCATAATGAAATGTTGCATTTGACAGATTCTCCCAAAACATAATTTAAGTGCAAAGAAAAAAAAGCATCCAAACATAAATAAACCTGTGTCGCCCCCTTGTGGACAATTAGAGGATGTTCCATCAATTTGAGGACATTGAGAGCTTTGTAAAACAAACCAACATACGTTTAATATAATTTTATTTTGACCTTTCAGTACATGTACAAGAGACACCTACACACGAGCCCCCACCATGACGCAAAATAAAATAAAATAATATAATAAAAGCGAAGTGAAATAAACACACAAACCCCAAAGGTTGCCAAGGTATCAAAGCATTGCCCATGCATGACCAGATACACTGTGTATACAGTGTCTTCAGTCGTGTGACCTGAATGTCCAAACAGGCGGAAACTGTCTGCTTATTGACACGGGCCCGGGTTGAACAATGAAGATGATTTGTATCTAATCAAATACACTTTTCACAAAGCCACAACATCAACAACTATAGGATGGAACATAATACATGCTAAACATCATTATTTTAGCATTGTCATTGTGAGCATGTTAGCCTATAGCTCAAAGTACAGCTGTGTGTGTAACTACAGCCTCACAAAGCTGCAAGCCCGGTTGTCGACTCTGAGTTGTGTTACTTTACCACTGCCCTGAGCTGCAGGCCTGTGGTGAACTCATGGCTTAACCACATGACACAGCGTTTTAGCTGCGCTGTCATTGCGGTCTGACAGCTACAGGAGGATTCAACATAACCCTTCTGCTATATGTACTTTTTCATAAACCAGCCAAATGAAAATGCTATTTCAAATCCAGTGTGCGTAACTTGTACATGCAGTGAACATATACAGTAAGCTGATATTAATATGGTTTTCTCAGACGTGTGCATGTTTACTGAGGTGTTTGCTTTTGACACTTGTGGTACAATAAGCGTGCACGGTGCAGTGAGACAAACCTGAGGTCAACAATTAGCTTCACTGGATTCAACTTATCAGCATGAATGTAAGAAGAAAAGTAGTTTGAGTCCTCACTGCTTTTATAAATCATAGCACACAGAATCAGAAGGAAAACAAATTCAGTAATTCAATAGGTCATATAAACTTTGCTTGGTCGATCATTTAAAAAAAACATAGAACAGTGTTGCATTCAAGTTATATGTACATGAGCTTTAAATACTGAATTATTTTGTAGTATTTAGAGAGACTTGATTTTTACCGCTAGAAGATAACTAAAAGTTCACTTTGTCCAGTCTTAACAATTCAAAATGAGAATACTTACTTTGTCAAAAATGAGCACATTGACAATTTAAACGCCTGTTTAGAAATGTTTCTGCATTTGAAATCTTTGAGCATATTGCTAAAGAAGACAGTTATTCATCAGTCTGAGGATGTGACTCAACAGATAGAAGAGGAAATAATTGAGAAAGTCTGTTTCTTCAGGCCTTTGACGAGTTCACAATGCCTTCCTTCCTGTTGTGAATACCAGTTTCTATGTGTAATAAACATGTATAGCTATGAATAAAAGAGAAAAAATAAACTGATCATTCCCTTAACTGATCTATGAGGAAATAGCAATGTTTTTTTTTTTTAATTTACAGGTTTATGAACAGGTATGAGGGATGTGCAGTGGTAGAAAGTTACAACCTGGCTGAGTTGCACCAACAAGGATTAACTCTTAAACTAGGTTTAAACCAGGTTTGTTTTTTAATCCAGTTGCACCAAACTTCAACCATAGTTTAACTTTAACAATTAATCCTCTGCAAATCTAACCCTTTGGCAATCTCTGTTTATTTTCCATTTTATATCTAGGTTAAAATCTGTTGCACCAGTTAGCCCTAATGTCGGCCTACTTGAGTACAATTTAACTTTTTTTTTTTTGTATTTTCTTCAGTACATTTCAGAGTAAAATATTATACTTCATCCACTCCATTTGTGTTAAAACTTTAGTTAATCATCATTTGCAGATTCAGATTAATAATTCAATATGTAATTAAAGTCGCTGAAATCTGAATTTCTCAAGTGCAAATACTTCTCACAATTGTACTGAAAGTAGCCTACACTACTTGAGTAAATGTACTTTTACTTGGTCAATATGTAATACGCTTGTTAGTTGTACTTATAAGTAAACCATCTGGATACTTCTTTACAATAGTACCAGCTAGCAGACGGAAAGTTGTGTGTTTAACGAGGAGACCTTGAAGGCGGCATGAAGCGCTTAGGTCAATAAAAGGAGAAGTAGAGGAGGTGGGAAGTGAAGGAGCCAAGGGAGGAGCGACTATAAACCGCACAAGTTAACGTTTCAACACTTTGTCGTCGTCTTCGCAGCTCATCGCAGGATTTTACAGACTTCTTCTCCAAAAGGTACGCCTCAAAAAGACCATTTCATTCTCTGTTAGTCACCGTTTCGTTTAAAAAAAAAAAAAAAACACTATTTAACAAAACGCGCGTTAGTAAAAAAGAAAAAGAGAGGATGTTTTCAGCTTCACCCTTTGGTGATGATACGTTTCTAAGACTTAACTTAGTTATCAAATTTCACAAATTGAATAAGAGAAAGTGTCTTTGTCATTATTTGTTTGCTCGTGTTTCGGGGTATTTTCCGGTGCTTAACGGTCCGGGGTCGCGGCTCCTCTCGCGGGGCTGCGCTTCTTCCGCAAATCGGTACTTTCAATCCCTTCAGTTCAAGTGGGCCCAAGACTATGTGTCACAAAGCCTGAACATTTCATTTAATAGTATTTAAAAAGGACCGGCCTGCCTCTATTTAAGGGCTGGTTAACTCCCATCGCCTTGGTTGTGTTAAATTCAGTCAAGTTATAATATGTGTGGTTCACTGACCTACTTACTAAAATGTCTCGATGTAAGGCTTTTTTTTATTATAGCTTAACCATCCACCAGAAATCAAATGACTCATATCTTCCAGTCTGCTTCTGCACACTTTACAGTGGGATGTAATGTTCACGACACTATGCCCTGGAAAGAGTGAATGTGTGTGTGTGTGTGTGTGTGTTTTCAATACATGTTTATGTGTTTGATCCAGGAAACAGATCCGGATCAGCCATGGTTGTCGAGGGGGGAATGAAATTTGTCAAGTTCCTGCTTTTCTTTTTCAACTTCATTTTCTGGGTGAGTATCTGCTGACTACCTCTTTCAGTGTTTACAAGCTGAGGCAGCAGAGTGAACGCAGATGGCAACGAAACATATAGTTTAGTTAGGAAGTGGAGGCCGAAACTGAGGAAAACAAACACGAAATGAGGCCACTTATTGTTGTCTGGTGTTGATTTAAGTTATCAACGTGCAGGCTGAATTATAGACTAGTTGTGTTGGCATTCCTCCTTTTTCTAGCCCTCGTGACTCTGGTTTTATTGCCCAACTTTGAGATATTCATATGTTACATATTCATCTGTAAAATCAGCTGATGAGCAAACATACAAACCTTTTTGGCATCACCTCTTGATTTATTCTACCTGAGCACTACACCTGGCTCACATCACTGGTTTAATATCAAATGCATGAAAGCAGAGAAGGGACGTGAACACGAGGACATAGCGAGCACATCGAGTGTTTCCTGGCTGTAAAGCGCTTTGCAGTTTCCTCGTTGTGTGTGTGTGTGTGTGTGTGTGTGTGAGCTGCACAGTGAGCGAGGCGGTGATGATGATGGAATGTGAATCTTATGACCAGGTTTGAAAAAGTGTGACAAACGGCATCATGTGACGCGTCCAGATCAACACCTTGTTTTTTTCTCTGCAACAGCTCTACGGAAAATTTGACATCGTCAACTCTGATAATCGTTTCACATGAGAGGAAGTACAGAAATAGGAACATTTTATTTAGTTGAATGAAGGAAAAGTACTTTATTAATCTCCAAGGAGAAATTTTTTGTTGCTTTACATTTATGAGACTTCAAGCTAACATTAGTTTCATTGCTGATGATCGTAACACTTTTATACAACTTTTTTTTCTCGTTGTTGCTGTTTTTGTTCGTCTCTTTAGACTTTTGGTTGGATAAAAACAAAAGATTTGAAGATAACAAAAACAAACCAAAACAGCAGGAGTCATTTTTAACACACTATATTGTTGTAAGCAGATATATGTGTGTACTTATGTGGTTGTAGTATAGACAAATACAATGGAGGCTAATGATATAACAGGAATGACATCGTAAAATCATGACATGTATATAAGATAAAATAATCCTTTATTAATCCCTCAGTGGGGAAATTACAGGATTACAGCAACAATGCTCACAAGTAATAAGTAATAAGATAAAAGAAAAACAAGTAATATACATAAACAGTAGAACGGTAATAAACAGATTAAAGATTCAAGAATAACAAATTTGCAGTAAAAAAGAAGAATATTAAATTCACAGATGGAATAAAAAATATACAGATGATATAAAAATTGTATTTATAGATGGAGTAAAAAGAAATTGTAAGAATATTAGAAGAAGTTATTAATAAACATGTACACATATATGTTTTATCTGCTCACAACTACAATACAGTGTATTATAAATTACTTATTAAATGTTCAAACTGCTTATGGATGCTAAGTAGGAGGGTGAAAGCAACTTGTTATATCTTTGATTTATTTTTGTTTAATTAGATTATATTATAATATACAATCTTTCAGCTCTGCATAACTTTATTAAGAAATGAGAAAGTCAAGCTTAATGAAAAAACATAACTTGGATAAATATATAGGTTTTTTCCATCATTCTCTCTGTTGTATTCTCTTTATGGCGGGTCTTTGCGCTGTTTGCTCGGTCTTTTCTTTCTTTCATGTTTTCCTACGTCAAACATCGGCCACGTTATTTGACTCGAGCTCAAATATTTACACTGGTGTTGCCAACGAGGAGCTGCTCGGCCGAGACGAGAGCTTAACCTGGAGAACAAACAAGTACCTTTGCAGACGTAAAGGTGACTCTCAGTCTAAATATTTAATTTTATGATTTGAGCATTTCTAGTGTTTTTACATTAAAATTAGAAGGTCTTAGTTCATTTGTTTATAGCAAGGCGAATAAGCTGCTTTTTAAAAAGATGGTCAGGAAAAACTAGTATTGAGAATTAACTTATTTAATGAAGAAATAGCTCTACAATAATAATAATAATCTGTCTCCTGTGCTGCTTTCTGCCAGGGGGGTTTTGTTGAGTGATAAAAAAGAAGTCTGATTGTTGTTCGTTGTCAATATATCAGCCTTATCGAGGTTATCACCACATTATTATTATTTATCAACAAGCTGAAATAATGATTTCAACTAAATAATATTGATAAGCCGCAATGTTAATCCTGTGAGCAGTGATATGTGCTCATATTTTCAATTATGATAAAATAATGTGATTATTTTATTTGTGAAAATAAAGTTGCAGTTCGTTTTGCTCATTTTAGTGAATTAACCAACAATGAGTCCAAAGTTAAAGTCACTTGATTTTCCAAACTGGTCATAGATTCACTCTACTTCTCTTCTCTTCATTGTCTTCATGTGTCACTTGACCAGTGACGTCCTCTTCCTCACACCCTGATTTGATGAGGAGGATGTTTTATCACATGAGCTGCTGTCTGCATCACTCAGAGGTAGTGCTAGCACGTTAGCATGCTAGCGTTGAGTTGCAGCAACTGCAGAATATTTTCCTCATTGATTAATCAGCTTTCTTAATGAATCATTTGGCAATGCAACTATATTGAATATATGATATTATTAGGCATATATTTCTGCTGATTGACTCCCTTCCTGGTCCCACGACACAGTTTTTTAACTGATAAAGTAAAGGAGGTGCAGTCAGTGCAGCGTGAGATTTGCTTTGGAGCCAGTTGATCCCAGCTGATCCCAGTCAAACAGTTCCCCCCTACGCACTGTTTGTAAAAGATGAAGTGATTAGTTCTCCTCACCCCACCCAGCGACACGCTTCATCCCAACACAACTCATCATCTGGTCGTTTTCACGTCAGCCTCCAGGAACTGAAGGATGTCGCAACTTCCTCTCATCTTTTCTAGAATGAGTGCGTAACCGTTTGGTTTGAGGGATGTCTGTATATGGAAGTCTGAATCACGTTTGATAGTTTGTGTTACTTATTTTTAAAGTGCCGTACTGCAGCTCTGTATTGTGTTTCCCTTCTCCCAACATATAATGACGTATTGTGTATCTTATCTTGTACTGTTTGCTCGTGTTTTATGTTTGTTATGGTTGGTCGAGGGACTGCAGATGCTAATTAGCTCGAGCTAAACTCTGGTACAGAGCATTGAATGGGGACATTTATGTTTTAACTGTACATGGTCCCTTTTAAATAAAGATACATACATATATATATATATATATATATATATATCTATATACATATATACACACATATATATATATATATATATATATATATATATATATATATATATATATATATATATATATATATATATATATATATATATATATATATATAGTTCGCCTTCAGTCGCTGCTAATTAGCACACAAAACTGAAAAGGTGGACATAATACTCATCATTTACCTTCTGAACATTAGCATGATGCCAAGGTGAAGAATGCGTGTATAATAATTACTGAGTACTGGTGTCCAATATTGGTACAGTAGTGTTATTCCCATCATGCAACAGGCCCAGCCAGCATGCTGCTGCACAGCAGTGATGTCATTATTTGCAAGTTTTTCAAATAATAAATCCCATGACTTAAAATATACAATACAAAGAGTAATAATTAACTATGTTTATGGATGGAGATGTTCTGTTGAAGGCTCCATTGCAATAGCGACCAATGGGAAAAATGCTTTTTGGGATTTTTTTTATTGTCATATGATGGCCATCAAAACAATACCACGCAATTTTTGTTTTAAAAAGATAAATTTGTTTTGGGAAGACTTATTTTAGTGTATTTCAACATTACAATAAATATTTAGCAGCGGTTACATTTCAAAATTAGGTATTCAGTTAATGCATAAAACTAAAAATATGGCGGTCTCTCTTTGTGTTAACGTTGTGTCGGCTTAAAACAAGACAAAAACATTCGTATTACATGAAAAGAGATGCCAAAAATCCCAACTTGATTCAACCTCCTTCTCTTCCCTGCAGCTATGCGGCTTAGCGTTGATTGTCGTGGGAATCCTGGTGCAAGTGGGAATCCACAAAACCTTGCTCATGAAAGACGTGTCGGCCTCGGCGGCTCCCGTCGTCATCATCGCTCTCGGCGTGGTGATTTTCTTCATCGCCTTCTTCGGCTGCTGCGGCGCCTGGAAAGAGAACTACTGCATGGTCACCACGGTAAACCCCTTTAGCGTGGCGCTAACACGTTGAATTCACTTTGTGGTGCAGATGAATGAACAGCGTGTGTAGAAAACCTGTGTTGTGTAACTTTCATGTCTGTGTGTGTCCCAGTTTGCCATTCTGCTCTTGCTGATCATTCTCGTGGAGATCGCAGCGGTGATCGTCGGCTACGTCTTCAGAAACAAAGTGAGTGTCCAATATTTCTTTGTGTGTGTGTGTGTGTGACTGTGAGAACATGCAGAAAGGTGTTTGCTCACCTCCCATGTTGTGTCTCCCGTTCAAGCTGTCCAACATCGTCCAGGACAGCCTCACTGACATGATTGCCGGGTACGCGAACGGCACGGATGAATTCAAAAGCACCGTGGATAAACTGCAGGAGGATGTGAGTGCGGCGTCAATTTTCACCTATTCACTGTTTGCTGACCGCACCTTGACATAACACCGCTGCATCCTGTTGGCCTGCACTGCATGACACACCACTGCTGCCATCTGTTAACACAGGCACTGCGTCCTTGTACTGCACATCGCAGATGAGTCCATATTCAATGTTTTCCCACTTGACCTTTACTTGCAGTTGAAATGCTGCGGCGCCAACAGTTCCTCTGACTGGAGAGCCTTCGGGATCGATGGAAACTCGGTGCCGGACTCGTGCTGCGTGACGCTCGCGCCCGACTGTGGAAAGGGGACCATGACAGACGCTGCCAAAGTGCACCAGAAGGTAAACCCTCCGGTTGAAGTCAGTGAAAATGAGATATAGAGTTCACATCAAACAGACGACACACACAGTGGGACATGCAGGGTTTGCATTAGCAGTGACTTAATGCAGTAAAACTGTTCACATACATAGTTTACTTCCTGCTATCAAATAAAGGCATGCAAGAACAATTATAAATAACAGAATCAAATGACTGCTTTATATAAATATTGGTCAGAGTTGTACTTTCTTTGTTTGCATTAACATCATTTAGTTTATTTAGACTTGTAAACAGAGCAGGACATTTTACAGATGAAGAACTAATCCAACATTGCAGTTATACGTTGCTTTCAATCCTCTTTCAGCTCATTATCTGAAATTGATTAAACGTCAAAGATCTACAAAGCTAAATACTAAATAGTTGCGATGACATAAAGTCCATATTAGGCAGAAATTCAATGCGATAATAATAATTCACTGTGCAAAATATAGACTCGCGACACACTTGTGTGCGTCGCAAGTCTATATTTGGTGCATATATTTCCATATTTGGGGTAATAACGCTTTGTTCATTTCCGTATTTTGTCGCCTCTTTTCAATGTGTACGGTGTTTTGTTTGCTAAGTGAGACGTGACTAATTCAATACTCATCGAAGACGTTAATAAGGTCACAAGAAAAAGAAAAACGATTCCAAGAAACATAGTTAGATTTTGCAATAATGAGTATTATCTTTACACATGCAGCGATGGAGCGCGTTCAAACTATAAGAGGAACTGAAGCTAAAGTCAACATTTTACCATAAAGCAACCCCAATAACTCAACTATTAAAAAGTTCCATATTGAATCTAACTTTAGTTTTGTGTTGTTGTTGTTGTTGTTGTAGGGTTGTCATGATGCTTTGGAGGCTTTTCTGAAGAAAAACATCCTGTGGGTGATAGTTGCAGCTCTTATTATTGCCGGCCTGCAGGTACGTAACATCAATAATAAATATAAAATAGAACATTTTACGCCCTAACATGATTTTATATGAACGATAGTGTTAATGTGTTTGATATAATTAAAAAAAACTTGCCTTTTTCAATTTGATGTTTTAAATGTTAGGTTTTTAATGTCACTAGGATTTTATTTTGCTTCTCCAAGTGCAACAGGATGGATTTTATTCCATCTGTCAAACATTTTTTATTGCCGGCAGATAATCAGACAGATCTTGTCCTCTCCTTCTTGTGCTGTTATCGTTTTTTAATTCCAGATTCTGGGCATCGTGTTCTCCTGCTTGTTGATGAGAGGCATCCGCAGCGGCTACGAGGTCATGTGATTCACCTTCACGCCGGAGAGGAGCCGTCCGCTCGCCCTCACTGGGATCTTCAATTGGAAACCTGTAAAATGTTCATTTTATACTTTGGATATAATGCACAGAACAGTAGAGTTTCTCGTGTTTTGATTTTGGATTATATTTTCATAGGTTAACAACATTTCTGCTGCGTTAATGTGTTTGTAGGAAATTATGTTGTCCGTTTCTGTTGGTTATGAGGAATCTAACACTTTTAGTTGTTCTTAAGATCTGTTTTTATGTTTCGCTGTTTCTGTTTTTATTAAAGACTCTTTAACTTATTTCTGAATTAATTGAAGCGTAGATACAAACAGGGGAAATAAAAAGCACCATGAGAGGTTTTTATTTCAGACAGTTCCATTACAATGTGTAGAATTGCTCCAGCAACACAACATTTAAAACATGTTGAGCAAATTATACACACATTGTTGTATATTACACAGAAAAGAACATTTGCAACTCGTATTTCAGATGTGTTGTGCCGGCCGAAAAGGCACAGGAAAGAAATGATATTTCATATTTTACACTTTTTAACACCGAAATTCAGCTGAAGTGTATACATAAATTCAATTAAAGTGCCATCACTACTTTTTTCCAGATAGCTTGTGGATGCTGTGCTGCACAACC
Organism: Clinocottus analis; assembly: GCF_023055335.1. Lineage (NCBI taxonomy): Eukaryota > Metazoa > Chordata > Actinopteri > Perciformes > Cottidae > Clinocottus > Clinocottus analis. The sequence continues at coordinate 23,919,209 of NW_027176153.1, read as the reverse complement.
AAAAGTAACTTGCATTACATAATAATTGGGCTTTTTTTTCAATCTCAATAAAGAATCAGTCAATATGTTTTCTTTTTACAAGGTGCCTTTGTCTAATTAATGTTTTTTCATGTCGACGAGTTGTTGCGTTTGTCAAAATTATTTCTTTCCCTTGAAAACTCGCCTCTGACCTCCTTTACAACTTGTAAAGAAGTAACGCTGGACCACAAAGTGAGGTAAATGTATGAGAAGCTGCATGTGTCTATGTAAAGACACGCAACATGCCCACATGATAGAGATTTATGTTCTTTGTATTATAATGTGAGGAATGAGTCTGAACAACTCCACAGTCCCAAAGTCAAATATTAACAGCAAACAAAGTGCTGCTGAACTTTTCCTGAACAATGTCCTCTTTGTCTCTGTCGGCGTGTAAAGATGTGTAAGCGTAGCAGTAAACAAATGACGAGCCTGAGCTTAACAAGCTCGAGATGAAGCGACGGGTCCGACCTCGACACCGCCGCTTCTTATGGTTCAGTGCATCAAAACCTATTTAAAGTCCCTTTTGAGGGTCTGAATTACAGAAGAACGGCTCTAAGCAAGATTCTTAAGTACATTTTTGAGTCTTGTAGAAGTAGAATCTGATACCACTACAGACAGAATAGATTAATCCTATTTATCCCAAATTAATCCTGTTTCATGGGAATATATATATATATATATAATATACTTTTTTTTTGGCAAACAGGACAGTTTTAAGCCTTCATGATTTTCCTGGATTGTTAAGTTTTGGGCTTAAATATATATTTTTTTTCTTCTGAAAAGCTGAAACTGTTTTAGGCCGAAAAACAAGAAAATACTGTTTCTTCCGGGGCAAAAGAGAGATGTTGACATCTCTCAGGAGGCCGTGCTGCCCGGTGCACAAACGGGAACCTAATCACAGAAGCAGATTGCTGCCGGCTTCCTGTCAGTGTCGGCGCGCCCCGCTCGGGCCGTTGGAGGAGAGAAAGACAATGCAGTGCAAGAGGAGCGACACTTCTGAGTCTGCAGAAAATTAAACAAAAGAGACACAAAAACAGTGTTGAATTTTAGAATAGACACGTTGACAAGACGTTGAAGGAATCATACGACATTTAGCAATAGCGGGAGTTAGATGAGAAGATCAATACTAATTTTATATTCATGCATTACATGAGATCTCCACATAAAACTCTGGTTACAGATATTATGGGCTACTATTATGGAAACGATTGCATGAAGCCAGACGGTGCTGCATCAAGTCTGATAAATTGCCCCAAGTGATGGCAGAAGAGTCAGCACTGGACAGGTCTGAAGACTACAAGTGCATTGTGGGTAATGCAGTAGGAAAAATAATGCATGAACTAAAAAGAACAATATTTATGGTTCTGCTGCATCGATTTAGATTCTTTTATAAATGTTACAAGGCCAGCTGCTATCTTGATTTCTTTATGTTAAGCTAATGAGGTGCTCCATATTTAAAGTACAAACATCTCCAGAGTCAGGAGAGACCTTCTCAACAAACATTAAATATTAGATAAAACAGAATTAGGCTTAAATCACCAAATTACAAACAGCCAAATGGAAATACCTTTCAGTGAAGCGGACATCTGAAGCCACTGGGACAACCACTCGCGGCATTGATTAACGCTAAGACTATTAGAATGGAGACCCCGAACATAACAAGCCTGAAAAAAAAGAGACAAATATTGTGTACTTATAATGCAATATGCAGCATTCCTCATGGACATCAATATGAAATGTTTCCAGTTGTGCAGAGTGACTGACATGTCTGAGCTCGGACTCATTCAGCTGGTTGGGGCCCAGCCGGCTGAGGGCCCGATCCAGCAGGAGCAGCTCGGTGGCGTGGCTGTTCAGCCGCCGGCCCATCAGGAAACCGGGGAGGCGAGGAGTCAGGAAGAGCAGCGGGCTGACGTTCCTCTGGTGAAGACAAGCGGGAGAGGTTTTCAAGAGATGTGCGGTTCACTGAGCCTCGAGCTCCTCACGTCAACTGCAGGAGTGTTCGTTTGTGCAGACGTTGTGTGACGTCAGTGAAGAGCAGGCATGGGCATCGTTTGGGGACTTTTTCCGATACCGGTGCCTGAACCAATGCAATTTTATTTTCTTCTAATTTAACAATATATTTACTGTTTAAAGCAGGGGCGTCAAACGCATTTTAGTTAAGTGGCCAAAAGTTAAGGGGACCACCAAAATCTCATCAACACCACGAATGAATATGGCCAGTTGAGCAATTTATCTCCAGTAATATCAGCGCTGCCATCAATTGTCACCGTGGCTCAGTGGTTAGCACACCTGACTTTAATGACTTTTGACTTTTTTTAAATATTCTTTTTTTATTACATTTTTTAAATGTAAACAAAGCAACAAAATTTATTTTTTTTTCATTCATTTTTTTTTATAAAAAAAAAAAATGTCATTACATTTTTTTTATTATTATTTTTTTTGCATGCAAACAAAGCAACAACAAAAAATGTAACTTAAAAAAAAGTAAATTAAAGAAAATGCCATTTTAACATTTCTTTTTTAAAATCTTATGGAACTTTTTTTTACAAAAAAAAAATTCATTACATTTTTTTTATTATTATTTTTTTACATGCAAACAAAGCAACAACAAAAAATGTAACTAAAAAAAAAGTTAAAAAAAGAAAATGTCATTTTAACATTTTTTTTAAAATCTTATATAACTTTTTATAAAAAAAAAATTTCATTACATTTTTTTTGTATTACATTTTTTTTAAATGTAAACAAAAAAAAAAAAGTAAAAAAAAAAATTAAAAAAAAGGCATTTCAAAAAAATATGCCCCCTTGAGTCCCGCTGCATGCAACGACATGAGAGGAAGCGGAGCAGCGACTGCGCTCTGATCTGCGCTATTTTAATAAAGTATTGATACTAAAAATATGCAAAATCCTATCGTTTTTAACGTACGGGTACTGCGCTACCTTTTCAGTATCGGTATACCGTGCAACATTACAGAGTAGTGTAAAAAAAAGGAAGCACCGAAATCTGCGTTGTGTTTCGGTCCGGTAGGTACCGGGCGTCGTGGAACCGGTGCCATATTAGAACCGGTTCTCGGTCCCCAACCCTAGTGAAGCGTAGAGGAGTGTAACTGACCATCTGATCCACGCTCATCCTGTGAATACCCAGAGGCGGTCCAGAAAACAGGTTGCGGACTGCAAGGATTTCAGACACTTGAGGATTTGCTCCGCTTTGCACCTGAAAAATGCAAAGAGAAGTCAGTTGATCCCACTCTGATGGAATACTGGAGACAGGTTCAACCTTGTTTTACTTGTACATGAAACCATGAAGAATGGTGTATTTCAGACTTAGTAGTATACATTTACAATAAGCCCTTAAACTATTTAGTATTTATGTTTGCACTGTTTTTTTCTGACTTTTTACTTGGGGGGGATTGTATTTATGCTTCCAAATTCATAAAAGTGGTTTTCCTTTGTGAAGATCCTCTTGCCACAGAGCTTATTTTCTGCAGAAAACCAAAATAAAACAGAAATATCTAATTTGCTTTTTGTTGAGGGAACTAGTGCGATTGGGGTGGGCCTACAAAAACACCCCTTCAGCTCTTTAATTGTGTGAAAGAAGAAGAGATGATATTTTCTGCCCACTGTGACATCTTATTACAGTATTCCTGTCACCAAAACGCTCTGATGCGTTCACTTACTTTAGCACACAGGTCCTTCAGGCCCCTCTGTAGCTTGCCGTCTTTGACCTGCTGGCTCGTGTTCTCGAGCCCTTTGAGCACTGTCCGGTAGTGCAGGACCCTGTTGGCGTGGTACAATTCCCGAAACTCGACTCGCTGCTTCGCAGTCCAGAAGTAAGGGACCAGGAGCTGGCGGGGGAAAAAGTACCTGGCAGTGAACAGGAGAGGTTGGGAGCAAAGAGAGGGGGGGACACATGGAAGGATGGTAAGATATACATCAACTGGGACACACTAAGAAGGAAATTCAAACACTAACATTGAGGGACATAAACGAACAACATTATCAATCATTTAAAATTGCCAATTGAAATGAAAAGATGGTCATTTCAAAGTAACTCACATCAAGACAAAAACCAGGTAGTTGGCAAAGGGAGGGATCGATATCACCACCAGCGGAAGGGCCTTCATTACGTCTCTGCGAAACTGTGAAACAAATGTAAATTAAGTATTGCTTCTATGGGATAACAAACATTACATAGCTGAAATTAAACAATTAAAAGGCATTACTATTGAAATACTGCTCACTCGTGAGGAAATAACATAAAGAACATAATTATATTCCTGTGAAATCTGTTGATGAACTTCAGAAATCTGATTTAATCTGATTACTTTCCTTTGTCATTTCAAAAATGAATGTCTAAAACAATTTGTAAAATCTTCTTTTATACCTTTAGTTGGCATCTTCTAAAGTAACAGTCTCCAAATGAAAATGTACTTTAAAGCTCAAGGGGACCTCCTGTAAAATCTAAATGCCATCGACACAAAAGGAGAAGCTGCTGTTTTATTAGTTATTAACATTAATTTACAACTTGACACTTTAAACATAGAGTTGTCAAAGAAAAGTGCCTAGAAAATCCTTAGAAAAGTATACAAACATGATCAATAATCCATCACAATCCTGGTATCACATGGGTTTGACTCTAGATCGTTTTACACATGTAACAACATGTGGATATGGTTAACGGTGTTGGAAGAGACTCACCTGTCTGAACTTCTCCATCTCCCTGTAAGGCAAATCCTTCACCTCCAATCTTTCAGAAAACATCTTTACTCTGATCCTCTGCACTTCTTTGGCATCTTGGAACAGTAGTTTAAATCCTGGAACGATGAATTAACGACGCAACATTCAGACTCCACGTGAGATACAAAACGAAACAAGGTTCAAATCGTGAAATGCAGGACAACTACACAAGAGTGACACCAATTGAAAAGTATAAATATAAGAAAGAGTGTTTCACGAAGCAAATTTTACATTGTGTTCCACTTACTGTTTAAACCTGCAGCTGCACTCAGTGTGCAGTTTAACATAAATAACATGACATTTGCAAAAAAGTATCTAGAGAATATAACATTAGAAATATAGTCTTCAAGCTGCCAGAGGTGAGTCAACGGTGGATCCTACCTTCCCTAAAAGTGTGATAGAGCTGATAAAAGCGAGGAAATCGCCTTTTGAGGAAAACTTCATATTTGGCATTGACACTCTGGAACTTGGAGACGACATATCGACCGATACCTCGTCTCACTTTGGATGAAGAGTAGTGTCTGCACAGGGGCAGCCTGTCGAGTAGAAGAGATAAACATGTTCATTAAATCATACGGAAAGACTAGCAATTAAAGGCCATTTAGTTTTGTTTGCATTGAACACACAATAACAGAGATGCAATATCTTGCAGGCAATATAATACCACACTATAGTCACTTTTTATCTCAATAAAAGTACTACAAGATACAATATCAAAATAGGGGGATTCATGGGGAACATCTATTAATTGTATATACACATTAATAGACATTTCTTAATCACTGTGCAAATATTTAAAAAAGAACAAAGAGGAAGGAAGACTTAAAAAATAATTGACATAAAGCAAACAATGAGGAAATTAGATATTTGGCCACAAATTTTCTACTAAAATACATTGTGATGCGAAAATAAAGATTTTAAATCATGTAATATCGTATAACCCAAATAAAGGAGGACTCACTATTTTCCCACTTGCTACAATGAATATGATATTTAGCCTTACGAAAGATTAATCATCGAAATAGACGAGCTTGAGTTAACCATAAAAAAGAAATGTCAAAAGTCGGAATGTCATTTAACTTTAGTCATAAGCATTTTAAATATCCATCTTTTTGACACAGGGCATAAAACACCTCCACACTCAGGTGTTAAAGACACACAATCACAGGTAGTTTTATACTGGACGTTTTCTAATGACACAGAAAAAGTATTATGATTGAAATATAAAGTCGACAACTAATTTGACTTCATATATCCGTTCAGATATTTCTTATGAAACACAAACGTGTGAGCATGTCATGGTATGCAGCTAGCTTAAATTAGCGAGGCTGCAAGTCACACGCGAGTAAGACAAAGTGACAAGTCGTAGACAAATGAAGTATAAAGCGTTTTAAACATACCTGGACTGACATGACACGTACGGTGAGTAAAGGCCATTTGTTATCGCGTTTGTCCTGAGACCACACAGTCGGGTCAAAGACAAATGGCTACACAGACTGGAGCTGAACAGCGCCATGTTTGACACATGCAACATCCGCGTAATTTACCGTAATGACGCTCAAATACCGCCACGCCAAAAGCAGGGCAGTTACCGTAATGTCTGCTGCAAGGACTCAATGATTTAATAATATAAATTAATATATCTTTGGATTTTCTTATGTAGTATTATAGTATGTTGTAGTGGTATCGTAACTTAAGACCATTGGCGGGAAATAACATTACTTAAGTACTTTACTTAACCAAAAATATATTATAGTTGAAGCTGATCAAATATACTACAACAATACAGTACAACTTCCATATTAAATCATGAATAACGAAAACACTATACAACTGATAGGTATTATTAGTACTGTTTATTTAGTAGTATGTTGGTGCTTTAAATACACGTTCTTGCTAATACCGCTCTACTTTTTAATTTTTTTTAAACATTTTTTTTTACATATTGTTGAATTACTACTTTTATCGTAGTAAATTATTTTAATATTTCTTCATCTACGATACAGAAACTGTCATTTATTTCACATCTTTGGATTCTTAATTTTTTTGAAAACTTTTTACAGATTTTTAAGCAGGACAGTCGTTTCTGGCTTGGACCGGAAATCACGTGACCCCACGACGTTCGCTAAAATACGTTCGGTGCGCGTGACGACGAAATTATCGAACCGGTCGCGTGATCCAGCGCTATTTAAAGGTAACCAGACGCGAAACAAAGGTCTTTATAAGATTTATATGCATGAAAATTACATTTGTTAAAAAAGTAACGATCTTGTTCTCATACCTTTTAATTGGAATTAGCTTTTTTTTGTGTGGCTAATTTAACGAGGCGTCTTGCCAAGTTAGCTGCTAGCATACTTTTTTTTCCCCCGCATGCGCTGTTTAAAGGCGATATTTGACGATTTTCGCGAACTATTTCCAGTGCAACGAATGTTTTCTTTAAACTCTGCTGCCTTTACACCTATAAAGGTCTTAAAATGTACCTGCATTTACAACATTAAAAAACAGATTGAACAAAAGCGCAGAACTGTGACTCATTGCATCACTTTTTAGATTAAAACCAATAGCTGGTAACTAATACATCTAGTTAGATAATTAAATTAGTTAGTTAAATCTGGTGGGGAAATTCTTCTACACTTTTACTAAAAGATTTGGCCTCAAAGTGCAAATAAGTTGCTTCAAATTCAGGTCAGGGTTGTCATAATTGAGCATCTTTCTATGCCGGTCATGTGACTTTTTGTCTTGTTTCATTTGGCATTTTCTGGTGTTCTTGTAATGTGTTTTGTTTTTTTGTCTTTTTGTGCACTGTGAACCTTGAATGTTGTGTGTATGAGTCTGTTAATGTCTAAGGTGACAAATGAGTATCCCCAGTCCTATCTATCTATCTATCTATCTATCTATCTATCTATCTATCTATCTATCTATCTATCTATCTATCTATCTGGTTTGTTACTACTATGCACAACAGTGTAACTATTAGTAAGTTTCTCATGATAAACTTTAAAACCACATATAAAATATCCGTATCTGCCCTTCAAGTTTACTCTATGATCCTGTCTTACTATTCTGGTTTTGCATTGCAGTTGTACTAAAACCTCATGTGCTCAAGACCTTTAGGTATAATATTGAAACTACACTTGCAAACACTTTCAGGAGAGAAATAATTTGGCACACCTGGCAGTTGGACAGAATCCTGCAGGTAAATTAATCTGATTGGTTGTCATGGTTCTGCATTTTTTTTTTGAATGTAGTTGTTCTTTTGTCTACATTGGTTTTTGTATCTTTTGACTATTCCAGTTAGCGTATCTTCAGTAAATCCCAGCTATAGAGATGGCGACCACTATCAAATTTGGTAACTCTTGCTCTCCGTGCAACATCTCAGCTGGCGAGAGAGCGGAGTGGATCGAGGAAACCGGTAATATTCAAGACCGATATTGACTTTGTACTAATCTACTTGCATGAACGCATAATCCCACACTTGGTGTAAATGCAGCATTATATTTTTTTAACATCTTAAAATATATTTGTTAATATAAAAGGGTGAAATGTGTTAATTTGTTCTCTGACTTTGAAGAAAAACGAAACTCTGACCCGGAAAAACTTCTGCAGTGTCCTTATGACAAGAACCACCTGATCCGGAGCTGCCGCTTCCCTTACCATCTTATAAAGTGCAGAAAGGTGAGTCTGGTGCTTGTTTGCTGCTAACATCAACACCAGTCTTGTCATGCGTGAACTGTAAATCTCCTTTTTCACTCATGGATGTAGAATCATCCAAAATTGGCCAGTGAGCTTAAAACCTGCCCTTTTAACGCTCGCCACCTGGTCCAAAAACATGAGCTGATGCACCACACTGAAACCTGTGAGGACAGGATATCCGTGGACACTGAAGATGGTAATTAAACTACTATATTATCAATTGTTTTACCCTGCAGAGTCAACAAGTGCTTATAGTGGTCCTGAGTGCATTATTATTATTCTGTTTACAGAGAGAAGCACAAATGGGCATTGTAAATGGCAGGTCCCCGTCAGTACTTGGGAAAACCCGGACATGTCTGAGGATTGGGACACAGGTGAAGTTATTGATCACAACTTATTGTTTTTACACATTTTTAAATGAGTGAACAAACATGTGTGTGAATTAGTGAGCTTTGAAGGTGCTGGTAGCTGGATGGTCTTGAGTTGGGCTAGTTAAGTTGTTTTTATGCTAAGCTAACTGTTTTCACATTAAGCGTACAGACATGAGTATTCATCTCATTTAATATCGGCAAGAAAGCGTATTTAAATGCGTTTTTTAAGCAACAATCTGTGCTTGTTTGAAATATTCAAGACACAGTATTCATTTTCTCCCCTTGCGTACTCTGAATCTGACTTTGTACACGTTAAATTTGTCTAAGGTAACAGTTTTGTCTTGCAGAGGCTGATGATGCCGCCGTTCCATTTGTGTGGGGTGTGAACACGGCCCTTAATCAAAAGTAGGCGTTGTCTGCTCTTTTATTTTATTTTTTTAGCACTTTGTGCATGTTTTCGTTGTAATCAACTGTTTTGTCTCGTTTCCCTGCAGACCGGAGACGAGGCCCACCAACAACCTTGGTCCGAGTTTCAGAACTCCCAATACCCTCCCGTGGTCTGGGATGTGAGCCATAATGTACGAAGTATCCACTCTAAAGCTTAATGCTCGGCCTCGTGGATATCATTTTTGCACAAAAAAAATATCTCTTAAAGTTTGTTCTTACCTAGTTTTTCCCCAATACCTTTTTTTAACTGTGTAGGACTTGAGGGCATCTACTGGTGAGGTTACAGATAGCACCCAACTGAAACCTTCAGCCAATAGATCTCCCTTTTAAATTTGCAGCACTAATCCTTGGTGCTCTGACGTGGCCCTAAATGTATAGTAAAAGTGAACTTGCTTCAAAACTAATGCCTGATATTTTTTTTCTGGCTTGTCTTGCCTTCCCTGCTATTACAGTAACAAATGCCACTGTTTGAATATTGTGTTCTTTTTCTATTAAAGGTGTTCATTTAAAAAAAACTAAAAAGTCTGTGGTTGATTTTATAAAAAATGTTTGCTTGATTCAATCGCAATGTTTAAAAAATATCAAATTGACTTTGTGTTCGTGGCAGAACATGGCAACGCTGTCATCACTTGACCACTGGATGGCAACACTCGTCCAGCACTGACATCATCTTACTGCTTCCCTTTGAAACTTAAATCCTTTTGGTTTATCGCCTTGATTAAAGCGGCTCTTCCGGTTATCAAACTATTTCAATAGACACATATTTATGCATGAAGTACAACATTCGGCATGTGCCGCACTTGAGTATTCAGATCCTTTACTTGAAAGTACTACTCTGTAAAAACATTCTGCAAGTAAAGTTCTGCAAGTATCAAGGTGACTTTTATTTTTTTTTTTTTTTAAAGCGTTTTACCTTTTGCAGTTCCAGTTTTTTAAATTTATTTATTTGCACACTTCAAACAATAAAATTAAATTACATCAGAGATAAATGAATATAAAAGTGTCGGAAGAGACAAAAAGCCAATTGGACTTATTTGAAGCCTCCACCTAATAAAGTTAAAACTGAACTAATAACGGCTAATACAAAACTAGTAACGGCTACTACAAGAAAGACACGATCAGGTTGGGTTATTTAACTAAAGGTTTTGTTCCTCGTAATCTGCTTATTTTTGTTAAATTCATTTAGTTTGGCCCAAAGCGACGCCTCCACAATGCTTTTGTTTGTGGAATGAACAGAGCAACCCTCAATATTTCAAATTATTTGTTAAATTTGAACCATGAAATCTTTTTTTAAGAACAATGATCAAAGTAATTGCCACATGGCTAATATTTCAACTGTACATTTACTGCAAGACATTTTATATGCCAAACAAATCATTTGTAAAGTAACTAACACTTTTAGATTAATGTAGTGAAAGAACATCTCCCTGTGTGGGCCAGAGGAGAAAGTTCAAGTGCTTGAATACTGTGTGTGTGTGTGTGTGTGTGTGTGTGTGTGTGTGTGTGTGTGTGTGTGTGTGTGATTGGGTACATTCCAGCAGCGAGCAGTTGGCATTAAAGTTGATCTTGAGAACACGTCTGAAAGCCGAGTGACCTCAGTGTCAAGTGTCAGGATAATCCCGGCCCGGCCCGGCCAGAGAACGCTGTCATATCTAAGGGGCATTATTGATTTCATGTGATGACCGTCTATTTTAGTGGCGGCTATTATTAGAGGTGTTCTGTGCTGCTCTGTCACTATCTGTGAGGATGAGAGCAGAGTACATGCAGGACCTGCTCTTAGACGTACTGTACTTGTGTTACTTCCTGTCTGAGAGACATGTGGAAGCTTGTGTTGGTGCTGAACTCTGTTTCATATGTTAATTGGTGCTCAGGAGAACCTAAACCTCATTGTGTGCCAATCCGGCTGCAAGGAACTCATGTTACATGACGTGATTGCAAATGTACATACCGTACCTCTTTAGATGTTTTCCCATTTTTTAAATGCAGTGGGTGTTTATTGATGATATTTCCTCTTGGGAATCTGATGTGGAAGATGCTTTTTCTGATTTACAACAAAAGGTCTTCAAACAACATATTAAAGTTGTTTAAGTCGCAAAAAAAAAACATAAATAAGGAATACATTGAAATAGAAGACAATTTAAAATAAGATAATCCTTTATTAGTCCCTCAGTGAGGAAATTACAGGATTACAGCAGCACTGCTCACAAGTAATAAGATAAAAAAGAATCAAGTAATATAAATAAACAGTAGAACGATAATAAGACAGAATAAAAATTCAAAAAAATTGCAGTAAAAAATAATATTTACAGACGGATTAAAATATACAAATGGAATATATTTTTAAAAAAAAGAATAATACGCAACCACAACCATTATAGCCACAACATATTATAATCCTGTAACCAAAATAAGTCAAAGTAAAGTATGAGCCACTCAATGTACATATAATGTTTAAAAAGCAAAAGTATTCATAATGCAGAATGCCCCTGTGCTAATTTTATATTATGACATTACTGGATTGTACATGGAGAGCACGGTTTTACTTTTTGTGTATACTGTTTGGTTTAATAAGTAATACTTCATCAGCTGAGATTATGTTTTGTATGATAATTCATAATCTGAAAAGCAAAAGGTACAATATTCTCGTTTGAAATGCAGTAAAGTAGCAATGGAAATACTCTGTAGCTTTCATACAAAGTGTACTTACAGTAAGTCCATGTCTATATTATGCATATAAACATACCATTAAATGTCAATGATCATGTATATGATATATATAAATATCTGTTTGTCTCAACAAAATCACTAATAGATCAGTAATAAATCATCATTGATTAAACTGTTGCCAACCAGCATCGTAAAAGGAAACTAAATAGCCTCAGTACACCCCGTCCCAAACGGAGTGTCCAGTACAAGACACTGTCCAGTAAGTACTATACTTAACAAGTACTATACTTAACTTACTGATGTACTAAAGACATTTCCATAAGCCTCTGCTGCCTTTTGTTAGGATGCTAATGTGCCAACATAAACATATTGATGAACATCAACGTGTTAGCATTGTCCATGCGAGCATGTTAGCATATTAGCATCTTAGCATCTTAGCGCAAAGCACAAAGAAGCAATTTTATAACAAGGCTTTCTGCCAGTCTTCTTCTACTAAAGTGACATTGTCATATTCTTTTGAACAGTTTGGTCTCTGCGCTGTAGCCATAATCTTGTGACTCTGTCTGAAGCCTGATCCTCTATTATCACCTCCATGTCAGACTCCACTCACACAAGCTGCCTTCAAGTTGCTCTCGCTTTCCCCCGAGGCATGATGGGTAGATCAAAAGAGAGCTGCCCTTTTCACCTTATCGTCATCGGCGTCCCATCGCCCACGTGAAGCTCGCTCTGTAATCAGAGCGACGCTGGCTTCAACCGCTCTTGTTGCATAAGTCCGACATTTGCAAAGTTCTCAAGTCCTCCAGCTTGTTTATGAGGCCGACGGCTCTGTGGGCGTTACGACGTGGCTGCAGCTGAGCAACTGCGATTCTGAAGTTAAATATACACCACAACCCAAAATGTGTTGTTATTGATGCCTTTTAAGTAATCTACAAAGTCATCGTTCGAGTAAGAAGTGTACTTTCTTGCCGAGCTGTGTGGTCTCTGCAACACGTCTTCTCATGCTGTTGATGATGACATGTCTGTTACAACAATCATATTGAGCTTATAGTTACAATAAGTACAGTTTAAGGGCAGCTGAGGACGACTTGGTTAAGAGAAAACTATTTGAGTTTACTTTGAATCCCCTCTGACCCTGAAGGAAAGCACGAAGAGGAAACTTAATTGTGCTCAGAAGTGACTTATTAATACAAACAACCACGCCCTGAGAGCACAATGAAGCTAACTGGATTGTCCACAATTAGTTAAACTCAATTAAACATTCCTTCCTTAAACTGATGTCATGTAATCCAACAAGAAAAAGGTTGAATGTCCACCCTGAAAAATGTTAAACCAGAAAAAGCAATAAAATAAAATAAATCTCCAAAAAGGAATCAAACTCACTGGATGTTTGGGAAATAATACCTGTCTTCTTTTGTTGCTCCAACTGGTTTCCACTCAAAAATCTAGCTTAAAGTGGGATTGAAACAAAATGGTCCAACTTGTTGAGACTCCTCCATCCGTGCTTTTTTACTTCATAGATTAAAGAAAATGTAAATCCCTTTCAAGTAAACCAGATTGCTCCATCTGACAAGAACTAATAACATGTGGAAGCCGGTTGGATCCCTGTTTTCTCCCCATAGTTTCATATTGAAGTGTCCTTGAGCAAGGCACTGAAGCCCCAGAGCTGCACAAAGCTCCTTCATTACTAAGGATGGTGACATGCAGAGAATAATCCCCCCACTGTGGGATTAATAAAGGATTCTTTAATTTTTTAATATATATATATATATATATATATATATATATATATATATATATATATATATATATATATATATATATATATACATATATATATATATATATATATATAAATATATTTATATATATAAAAATTAAAATATATATTTTTTATTTTTATATATATATTTATTATTATTATTTTTTAAAGAATCTGCTTCTCCCCTGTGCCCCACCTGTAATACCTCCACGCCCCACTAGAGGGTCACACCCCACAGTTTGAGAACCACTGAGTTAATGTGTTCCCTCACATGTGTGGGGAAACCTTGGTTATAGACACACACACACACTCACACACACACACACACACACACACACACACACACACACACACACACACAAACTCACAAACACACTACACGCTACACAATGATGAAGTAGTCTGAGTCACTTGAAACCGAACTGGGAATTCAACCAGATTCTAAATACAGACCGGCACATAACTAGGAGGGAGGTGACTGAGGGTAGATTTTTTTCAGCAACAGTTGCCAACTAAAGAATTTATACTTCAGTTCGGCTTACAAGCTGCTGGCACACCAACACACACAATGGATACACACAATGGGAGAACAAACAAGATACTTATTTAATGGAAGACGTGTTGTTGTTCAGCGTTTACGTCGTTTACAAGTGAGGACGGAGAGTAAAGACGACAGAAGCTGTTGGACTATGCGGTTGTGCATTTTATTTCATGGTTTGTTGCAGTAAAATATAACTTCTAAGTATGTAAAAATAACCCCAAACAAATGGCATTTCCCCCAAACTGCAGAACACCAGCAGGTTTAAAAACAGATTCAAAATAATCTACATACGAGTCCAGTGTATAAGACCATACACAGTATATTAGCTGCACAATGTGGATTCATGATACATGAATGATGCCACTGAAGGATTCTGTAGGTTCAACCTACTGCATTATCACCAAATCACGTTGGTGGCATGAGATATACAGCAAACTGGAGCTCTCAGGGACTAACGCTTTGTGTAGTATCTGAAGTATTTAATCTGAACTTAAATGCAATACCTTTTCATTGTTAAACTGAAGATATAGTAATGCTTTGTAGGATATTTGATGTGCAATTTACAGTCAAAAGATGATTGCATTTATCAAAACCTTGAAATGATGATGCATATATAATTGGCAGTTAATTTTGTTTTACTTTTTGGGCACCTTCTGGTATGTAAACAGTCACTTTTTGGTCCATGAGCTGGTCTGTCTGCAGAGTACACAAGTTTCCTGGAAAAAAAACAACTAAAGAAGAGCAATTTGCGATGGCTCCCGCACTCGTTTGCTTTATAACTCATGTGTCGGCCTTTTCCTTTAGCGCTGCATAATCCTTTCAGATTGTTTTTCATCAGCATCCTCAGACTGTCCTCTCTCAGATTATATATACACACACACATCACAGCTCTCCCATCGCGCTCTCAAAACGGAAGCGTATCCATGAAGATTTTGTCCACAATCTGTGGCGGGGGAACCAGATCCTCTAATTTCAGGTAGAACATTCGCTGGTAGCCTTCGGTGCACAGAGTCCTGAGCTCGGGCAGCTTCCCGAGAAGTCGGGACAAATAATTCGGCCGCAAGGAGTCGGAGCCGCAGCCGGAGATGTGATCTTTGAGGCAAGTGATGAGCTGGTTCTGCAAGTCCTCCACGCGCTTGGGCTCCTTGAGACCATGACGGTCTGCAGAAAGAAAATCAGACACATTTGAGTCAGAGACACTTTAAATTATGCTGGTTCATTTTGGAAAATCTTTATATAAAACATTTTCTACTAATAGTGGAATAATCCGCCGCTAAAGCGGACACCGGGGTCGTTAGAAGTGTTGCTGCGTTGGAGTAATCCCTTTGGCTTTACATGTGCACTAGCATTGTGGTTATGTTTAGTGTGCTGTGATATAGTACTTCTTCTGTGCACTATAGAGTACATGAGGTCGTGTTACACACTGTCACACCTGTCGCGTCAATCCTGTGTTGCGCAACCGGCCTTGTATTGTCCACCAATGAAACCTTGTGCAAACTGTTCTTGTTCTTGAAAAAAGGAGTGCGTTAAAGCCTAATATCTCCACTTCTGAAGGTGGATGTCTTACCAGCGATAACGACGAGCGCCGTGAGACAGGAGCAGGAAGAAATGTCGAGCTTCATGCGATGGAGACTTCTAGAAAACTCCAAGATGGAGTCGATCCAGTCGCCGAAGCCTTGGACGCACTGCGTCCTGTGAAGCACGGCCCCATTGCAGAAGATGAGCGTGTTCATTTCAGGATTGGAACTTTTAAAAAAAAGAAAAAGCAACACAGTTTATTGATTTCATCCACGGCATCGGGAAAAGGACACGTAAGCTGTGTGTTAAACATGATGACGTCCACTCACCGATAAGCGAGACGCAAGATGAAGAGTTCGACAAATGCGGACTCCAGCAGCAGCTCCTGGTCGTCTGAGCAGAACTCAGAGAAACCCGGGATGCCGCTCGCCCACTTCCTGATGGTCTCCATGGAGGACGTGAGCAAGTCGTAAAACTGTTTGACGTCGCCGACTTCGACTTTCTGGTTGGGACTGACTTCGGTCTCACCGAACTGAAAGTTGCAGAGACAGCAGAGAAGTTCAGACAAGGTGCCCAAAGTGGGGAATAAAATATTTCCAAAAGCATAAAAAAAAGAGTTTTGTTTGTTATTTATTGTTTTTTTTCTTTTGTCTTTACCTTGGAATAATCTAGTTTCCCAATGCCAGGGTTGGAGTCGATGTGGGCCCTCACAAGTGACGCGATCATGCTCACTGGAGACACCGCGGTCGTCACATCCTGGACCACTTTGGGCTTCGAGGGCAGACGACCCCTTCGTCCTTTCAGGCTGTCCGTTCTCACGACTGCAAAATCGGAGACGTCAAGTGTTATTTTCAGAACTGTTTATTGCCAAGAAACAAGGAATGTGGCGAGGTGACAAACAATAAACACACTGTGACAGTAAGTTCACGTTTATATACGGCGTACAAACAAACGACAGTTCGTTAACACATTCATCTTCCACCATTCTGACTCCGGGACGTGCATTTGGGCTTCTCGTAGACTCACCTTCCCTCACCATGCCCACAACGAGGCACTTTTGGAAACGGCAGAACTGACATCGATTCCTCCTCCTCTTGTCTACGGGACAATCTTTGTTGGCGAGGCAGACATACTTGGAATTTTTTTGTACTGTACGCTGTGAAATGAAGAAGACGAATTACTCCTCAAAGACTGACGGATGACATGCAATCGTCTTTGACCGCGTGCATCGACAAGTCCGATCTTATTACCTTGAAAAAGCCTTTGCACCCCTCGCAGGTGCGAACCCCGTAGTGCTGACAGGAGGCGTTGTCCCCGCACACGGCGCAGCAGCCCTCGTTCCCGCTGGAACTTTGCAATTTGGGCGATGAGCTCCCGTCGGTGCCGTCGAGGACGTGCGCTTGCTCCATCGCCAAGGCGGGGAAGTTCAGCGCCGACGGTTGAGCGTGGGGCAAAGCGAAGGGATCCTGCTCATGGAGGTGCGGTTGGCCCAAATGAGACATGTCCTCCACAGAACCAAACGGGAAGAAAGTGGGCTCCTGCGGCACCGAGGTGGTGTCCTCCACCGCCCAGAACCCAGGACTGGGTGAGTACGGCCCGAAGGCCGAGTCCCAGTTGGACGCGTGCTGGCTCTGGAACCGGGGGGTCGAAGGAGACGACGTGGACGTCGGGCTGCCAAAGTAATCGGACCCGCAAGGGGACGCCGCCTCATCCGGGTAGCTCAGCGTGAGCGCTCCGGGGTAGCAGCCGTAAACCTGGAGGTCGTCCAGCTTGAAGGGGGTCTCCTGGCCGGACGACGGGGTGGCGGTGGCGGCGACGGGGGCCGGGGTGGCGGTGAACTGGCATGAGTATGCGTCGAAGTCGCCCCCGCCGTGAGAGTCCACCAGGGAGCTGATGCTGGGCAGGGAGGGAGCGGACAGGCGGTCCCGCGGGCCGCCGGCGTTCACCGTCAGCCTGGAGATGAAGTCCGTGCTCTGGAGCTCAGAGCTGCCGTGGCCGTTCTCGTAGAGCTGAGATCCGTGCTGCGGGTGGATGCACGTCATGGCTGCGAGACTGAAAGAAAAAAGAAGTAATCAAAACTGTTAGAACCAAACTGATTTCAGATGTTTTACTTTATCTTTAACTCAATCCATGGCCCAGTATCCCAGTAAGGTGTCCCCTATGGGGCAGAAATGAGCAGCTGGGCCTCTTCCTCTTTGTGCGTTAGCGTTTAATACACCCAGTCGCAACAGGCTGATTGCTTTGACTTGCATCCACTTGCAATGCTATATAGATTATGTGCATGACTTATGCATGTAACACTCAATATATTATATATTGTGTTCATATTCCACTACTAATAAGTATGCATCCTAGATCTCAACGGCTTACACTAAAGTATGCACCTCTTTGGGCAATAAACCCATGAAGTGTGAAGTCAATCGGATGAACAGTTGTCAAGACTATCAAAGGACGGACATGCATGCATGCATACAGAGACTTCATCCATTTTAGTTGATAATTGTAATAAAATTTTACTCTAAGATACATTACATACGTTACTATAATCCCATATAGTTGCACGAACAGAAAACCTAGAGGGTGTTCTGCTCTAAAAAAGCAACCATCGTAAATCTTTGCATCGTGTAGTAAATATAGTCACGGTCACATGACTACAAGGTAAAGTGGGCGTTAACTTTCTGAATGGGGCTCACTACCAACCCATGAGACACATGTTAGACACATGGATGGAAAACAGTTTAATATCCAAATTTCTATCACTTTAGGGACAATATAATTTGTATATTAATTCCACACTGTTCATACTGTATATTAAAACACTTTCATTACTGTTTATAACTTAGTTAATCTTTACCTCGTTAATTCCAAATATCACTCTGCACTTCACTGCTTTTAGAGGCTGTTTAGATGTGTGTGCAGTGACAATAAAGTTGACTCCAATCTTATTATGATTCAGGTCTATTGCCAAGAAGTGTTGGTCCATAACAATAAACAGTGTGAGAAAATAAAAAAGTAGCAAAAGTTAATAAATATTCACAATACAACATTGTACTATACAAATATTCACAATATAAGTTTTAAAATAAAGACTTGTACGGTTTTGTGCGGGAATAAGTTAAATATTAACAAAAGCTAATCCGATATATTTGTATGAATAAAGTCATGCACGAGCTGTACATACTCCACTTAGCTTTCTGCTAAAACGAGGTGGCAACTTTCTCTTTATACTCATTGTAAAGCTCATGTCACTTGTACTATCTAACAGAAATGAGAGTCCGAATTCACGTACAACGTATTATTTAAAAAAGAAAGAGAAAAACAGACATATTTCATACCTGTCTGGACCGTCTACAAGTGTTTTGAGCTGTCTGTACTCCGCAAACAGCCGTCGGTCATCGTCAGTGTTTCCCAGCTGAGGAGCGAGTCCCCGCAGCGCATTTATACTCTGCGCAGTTCTGCCCGTGACGCCGCAGAGGTTTCCACACAAGGCTGCGCGGTGGGCGGGGAGATTTCCAGCCCGCCGACCAATCACAGCGCGCGCTCGAGAGAATAGACGCCGCGTGACGCACTTCGGGATTCCGTTGACGCGCGTGTGCCGAAGAACCGCAGCATTGTCCTGCCGAGACGCACACACACACACACACACACACACACACACACACACACACACACACACACACACACACACACACACACACACACACACACACGCACACGCAAGAACAGCGCGCAGAGAAAGACACACACAGCTAAACAACTCAATAAAACGGAATATAACTTCATATTTTGTGCAGGAGGAAGTTGACACACCGCCAGCTGGCATCAGTGTTCCCTTGTTGTATAATACAGTACAGTTTAGTATTGCTGATGATCTGAAACATGTTTTTTTTTATGATATATGAACAGGAAGTCACAGCATCAGATGCTTATATATATGTATAAATAGAAACTGTTTATCAGGGGTGTACCACTGTGTCTCACTACTGCATTTTATTTCTTAAACTGCACTGCAACTTTTATTCATTTGATTTTTTCCTTGACTGTTTTTAAATCTGCTTTTAATGGTTTTATGTGAAGCACTTTGAATCGCCCCGTTGTTGAAATGTACTATACAAATAAACCTGCCTTGCCAATTGATGTGAAACAGTAGTTCACTGCTTCAGGGTTCAGGAGGTTTGTCATGTGTGAGCTGGCATGTGCTAATTAAATTGAACATTTATTTGGAAATGTGCAAAAAGCACAATAGGGTCCTGCTGTGAAGGCCTCTCTCAAAGAGGTGTGAAAAGTTGGGTGTTTTCTGCTTTGCATATTTCTATATTTATTCTTGTTTATTCAAATGATCACACAGTAGGTATTCTTATAAATAGGAAAAATGTACATCATGCACAGGAAGTGGGAAGAACAAGTGTTTACAAGGAGCAGATTATTTTATCAAGGTATGTATTAAAGCCATGTTCTTCAGATTGTATTATGCTATTCCTAAAATTGTGTCTGAGGGTGGAAAAGCTTTTCACAGAGGAAAGCGGCGCAAATGAAATTGCAAAAAAAAAAAAAAAAAAGCAGGATATTTGAACAAAGGGCCTCGGTTTGGTGTCACATTGTGATCCTTCTCCGTCCTTCTGTCTGCTCACAGTCGTAGTGGCAAGAAGATCTGGCCGCCATCTGCTTCGTCACAAAATTCTTTGATGGTACACATTTTTTGGCTCGCGAGCCCTCGGTAGTAGACGGCAGAGGAAACTAATCACCGTCGCAATGACGAGGCATCTGTGATGTCACGCCAGCGCTGGCTGAGCCTCCCTGCTGCACATAAACTGATTGTACTGATTATTTAATCTGGGTTACAAGACACAGAGCAGATTTTTTTGACAGTAGCATCCTTTTTTAGCGAGGATTCGAGCAGTTACTTGTTAGAGTTGTCACTACAGACTGTTGTGGTTTGTGCATCTGTCTGTGTTTGAGTAAAGTCTGACGTGAGAGTTTCAATGTGGCCTGTGTGTGCAACTGTTCTCCCACACACACACACACACACGCACACACACACTGTACTCGTTATGTATTATCACATGAGCAAAGCCAGAGCTCAACCCACCACCTGTCGCTCCTCCAGAGTGCTATTTTTGAGTTGAGAAGATGTTTGTCATTGTGGAGAAATCCTCTAGTTCTTCGGGTCAACGTTGTCAAACCCTTAAAAAATTTGTCTCTGCTTCTTCCTGGTGATGTTTCACCGGCTTGACGTTGTATTTTAATTCTGCAAGAAGCGACCAGGGAAACTGTGAGGGAACCACGAGGGAGATCAGAAGGATGTCGGACACAGGCCGACTCCACCGCTCTAACTGTCAAGACCGGAAAGTATTTACAGTTGCTCAAGTCATTTTGTCTATTCGATTCCTGGTTTACATACAGATGTAAATGAGGTAATGTGATCCTTTGCACCGCTTGTGCAA
This sequence comes from Clinocottus analis, assembly GCF_023055335.1. Lineage (NCBI taxonomy): Eukaryota > Metazoa > Chordata > Actinopteri > Perciformes > Cottidae > Clinocottus > Clinocottus analis. Next base: position 23,898,017 of record NW_027176153.1, on the reverse strand, counting down.
AGATGAGTAAATTAACAGAGATTATGGTTAGTTCCTTAATGGAATCTTTTGCTATTTTCATACCTAATTGTATACTTATGAGTGTCATGACATTCACTAATAATCTTCCCATTGGATATGCAGATATATCTCATATAAGGCAATATATCAGTGCACCAGTCTGATCAATGCAGTCAATGCAAAACCATGCGATTAAAATGTAATTTCTTAAAAACTGTATTTAAACAAGTTGAGTTCTTCTCAGACGTACGAGGTTTTGTCACTGACTTAAAACACACTGTGCACGTGACATCAGTGAAGCAACACCTGATCCTCTGCATCTACGTCTGTTTTTGGACTTACTTGGTGTCTGACTCAGCTCATATTCTGCACCCAAAATATCAGCTTCTCCAGCGAGTGGAATTTAGGAAACTCCAGCGCAAGGTGACCGGGTTTATGCATGCCTTTGTGCACGCTGGTGTCTTCATGCTAAGCTGTCACATATAGATGGTTTATTGGGTGTGCAGGGTGGGGATCATTTGGAGCCGTGCAACATGATATGAAGCCATGTTTGTGTACGTGTGTGAATTTATATTCCCCTATGTGTTTTATTTACACGTGCACTTCATCTAATAATCACTTGTTCTTATGCATCGAGTGTCCTGAAGTATAAAAACACCTGCATGATGCAACGCAACGCAGAAACTTTGGTAAACGCTGACAAAGTTTAGTTTTAGTGACATGACATTGACATGACATTGGCATTGAGACGACGCAGCACTATGACAAACTGCAGCCTCCAAAATACCTTAAAGTTGAACATTTTGACGACTACATTTAAACACCTAAAGTAACTCAAACTGACATGTTTTACAACGGTGGCGTTCAAAGGACTGTTTTTCATTCATTTTCTGCAGGGGTGTCAAACATACGGCCCGCGGGCCGAATTCGGTCAGGGGGTCCAGTCCCGCCTGCAGGATAACTGTTGACTTTTTTTTGTTTACATTTTTTTTTGGTTTAGTTTAATTTTTTTGTTTTGTTCATATATTTTATTAATATATATATATATAATTTCTTTTTTAAATGACAGATTTTTTTTGTTTGTTGTTTTGTTTACATTTTTTAAAAATGTAAAAAAAAATTATTAAAAAAAAATGTTAAAATGACATTTTTTTTAAATTTACTTTTTTGTTTATTTTTTTGTTTTTTTGCTTTGTTTACATTAAAACATGTAAAGCAATATAATAAAAAAAATATTAAAAAAATGTTGAAATGACAGATTTTTTTTTAACATTTTTTTTATTTAAGTTTTTTGTTGTTGCTTTGTATACATTAAAACATGTAAAAAAAAATGTAATAAAAATATATTTAAAAAAGTTAAAATGACAGATTTCTTTTTTTTTGTTTAATTTTGTGTTGTTGCTTTGTTTACATTAAAAAAATGTAATGAAAAAATGTTATAAAAAATGTCATTAAAAAAAAAGACAAGTCAGGCATGCTAACCACTGAGCCTCAGTGACAATTGATGGCAGCGCTGATATTACTAGAAATAAATTGCTCAACTGGCCATATTCAATCGTGGTGTTGATGAGATTCTGGTGGGCCCCTTAACGTCTGGCCCCTAAACTAAAATGAGTTTGACGCCCCTGGTCTAGACGCTACAAGACAGACACTACATCGTGAGAAAATTATTAGTTTGACACGTAATGTAAGCAAAAGAGTTGTTGGACATAATCCATGTTCCTTCTACGCCACAATAAGGAATATGTTGTAAAAAATTACAGACCATAAAATCCACATATTTGAAGAAGCTGCTGTACCAAATGACGAAAATATGACGAGGCCGCCTTGTGACTCTTCCTCTTTTTTTTAACCAAACATACCAGGCATTTTTTTTGTCGCTCTTATACTCCACCATGAGGCTGAAGTCACGACTGTCCTTATCAGGTTCCACTTTCCAGTCTCAGATGAGAAGAGGATCAGGCATCACATGTTAACCATATTCTACATACAGTCGTCTTCCACTTCTCCTCTTCATCGCATTCACAGTCATTTGTTTAACTCTTTGTTATGTATAATATCCATTACTTTGTTTTAATCAGCTGTAATGAGTTATATGACCGTGCACGGCGAGACAATTTAAGACTTCAGCACATGTAAAGGACGTCTTAAGTCTGTTGTCACTTCAAAGTTCTCAACTTCTGCTGACGTTTGCACCGAGGGGGGAAGTTTCACATGCTCCTCATGCTCCATCTGGTGGCGGCCATCACAGTAAAATCTAACTTTAAAGCAGTGTAAAAATAATAATAATAATAATAAAATGTTGCACGCCAAAATAATTTGATATGAAGCAGATGATTTTTATCAACAGTCAAAATATCTGTTGGGAAATATGCAGAATGAATAAATAAGTAGATTAGTCCATGGCATATTTAATTGTTTAATATTGTGTGGCCATAATATATGTTGCCAAAGCAATTTAAATAAAAGACAAATGTTTAGTTTGACCTCCAATGTGATCAAAGGTACCAAATGTGATTTGTTCAGAATGAAAATTAGAATCAGAAACCGTTTATTTACCAGGAATGTTTACACAAAAGAGGAATTATTTTTGGCGGAAGATGCACAACATGAGACGAGACAAAGAACAATGAACAATTACCGACAACAACAGTGCAATAGATATTAAATGAAGTATCAGACAAACATAACACAGTAATGTAAAGTGTTTGTTGGCGTGTACTGTTTAAAGAGACGTGTATTTAAATATGAAATGTGAAGGGATGTGCAGGGAAGACAGGAGTGACAGGTAAAACAATTTAAAAAATAGTCCTGGGGTGACACAGTCAGTCACCTTATTCCATGCTTGTGTCTGACAAAGAGGTGATGAGAAAAAAAAGACTGCATGTCCCATAATGCACTGCCAGCAGGCCAGTGCAGGCTGCTGATTGCTTTAAGTTGAAGCAGCAGCAAAACATTTCAGCTGAGAGAAGAAGCGTTACAACAATTACAATTACACACTGATGACACGACACAAGAGGATTTACCTTTTAAAATAAATAAAAATCATGAAGACGTTTCTCCTGCAAAAATCCTCCAATAAAAACAAAGGCCTAGTATTGTTCAGGAAGTGATTACTGCAGAAGACAAAAGAATTTGAGCAATTGGCATTTTATTTAAATCATCTTGAATGATGCAGTAAAATAAAAATGAAATATCTGAAAATGAGACTGTACTATTACTCCTATGCCAATAAATATTATTTATTACACAATAGTCTGAACTCTGAGGGCATAAAACTCAGTTTGTACCACTAGAGGGCGCCATCATGACGGAAAAGCTTCATTTCATATTCACTGGACTGACAAACGAGATGGATTTACATCAGCAGATGTAACACATCAACAAGTTTAACAATATATTAATTAATACTAGTTTATGTTGGTTAATGTGTAAATCGTGTATATATATATATATATATATATTATATATATATTACATATATATATTATATATATATATATTAAATATATATATTATTTATATTTATACATATAATATATATATATATATATATATATATATATATATATATATATATATATATATATATATATATGTATATATATATATACACACACATATAAATAAACTCTAAATACTAACGTGACAAGCTATAACCAATGGGCCGTCTACATACTGAATTAAATCCCCAAATTCATGACAAACTCTCCACGATAGCTGTCAGTGCTGAACAATAACTTCCCATCCAGATTAGATTAAGCAGAGATGACGCAGGGCCCGGCCGCGGCGTCGTCACAGACGTGTCATCACGGCGCCGTTTGAATAACGAGGCTTGTCTTCACGCTTGTCGATGTCAGCCGGGTGAACAAAAATCTTTTCTGTCACCCGTTTGCAGGTCACAAGAATGCCCCCCTCTGGAGCCTTCCCACTCTCACATTCCTCTCTCATCGACTGCCCACACACACACACACACACACACACACACACACACACACACACACACACACACACACACACACACACACACACCAGCTGGACAGTCCAGCTCTGGGTTCCTTCTCAGGGGCCAAGCGGTCAGTCAGTTAAGAACAAGTGGTGGAAGAAGAACTCGCCTCTTTCACCTGGAAACTAAGACTGAGGTTCTGGTTTGAAACAGTTTTTTTAGCCGTGGACCCCCTCATGTGTGTCCCAATGGAGTGATTTGACTTTTTTTTACACTTCTAGGACAAAACTAGACACATTTATTTCAGATATTTGACCTGTTTGAGAAATATTTGCACCATCAGAAAAGAATAAAAAAACAGCAATTCTTATAGTTCCTGTACATCATACACTAATGAAATATATATGTAAAGAGATATGAATATTATATTCCACTTCTGCCAATGTTTTGCTCTAAATGTTACACAGCATTCCTTTAATGGAGTATTGTAGTATTGTAGTAATGTAGTATAATGTAATATAATGAGTAATAGGAATCTGTAATATTTTACTTTAACCCGTTGAAAACTGTCGAACCAATTTGGGCTCCAGACCTCCTTTTCACTGTGTTTGAGTCATCGTAGGAACCCCAAATTAATTCAATACTTGTGTTTATTGTATGTATTTGTTCAGCAAAGTCTTAGGAAAAAATGTATATCTGCAAAAAATTCACTTTTAAAAAGATGTTCTGATCGTAACTATGAACATCCAGCGTGATATGAGCCAGATTCCCCAAAAAAGCCTCCTGGAGCGTCAATAAGACACCTTTTTGGAAAGATTAGGACCTAAAGAATCAGAATATGCAATAAAAATCAGAATAAAACAAAGACTTGGCCTGTTAGGAAGGAGTTTCAGTCAAAACAAGTGTGTTGTTCTGTTCTAAAATGGAAATATTAAGTATTTTAAGCCAAAAGATTGTCTGAGTGGGGCATGCTGGGACTTAAAATTGGTGCAGGAGGATGTTCGCACACAGTTTCCAAAAGGTTAAGTGTAGTTTATTACGTGCAGTATAATTATATGTTTAGTTATGTGAATATTCTTCAGTCATAGACATCCATGTAGAAACACTTCATGTCAAGAGGTCATGGGGTCAAACATGTGGGGAATCACTTTCTTATAGCGGTCTATATCATAAATAATAATAGTTACATGTCAAATCTGAAAGGAAGTTTTGCTTTGAAATAAATGTGGTGGTAAAAAGTAAAACATATGTAGCTAGAAATGTATATACAATGCAAATATTTCTTCTCTTTTCTTATTATTTTTAAAACCTTTTGCGCTTTATTATTATTATTCACTTATTCACTTCATGTTGTACTTTCAGTCGTCAAAATTGACAATGAAGCTGACTTTGACTTTGAATATCTCAAAGTTGTACTTCAGTACACTTGGATGAAGTTATAGTTACTGTCAGCAGTCATAAAACGTTTAGAGATACACGTTTAGGAAGTACAGGAAGTACAGGAAGCACCTCAGCGTCACTTCACCCTCCAGTAGGAACCTCTGTCGTCTGGTTTCCGGTGGACTCGGTTGTGGTCGTCACTGCGGTCTCTGAGGCGTGGACGAGGATTATTGGAATGTTTTTCCTTCGGTTATATCGGAAAACACTCAGGAAGCTTTTACGCGAGGCCCTCCAATCACTCGGTGGAGCCAGAAAGCCGGTCAAGCAGCGCTGCGGACGCCTCCAGGGACGCCCTATCTCCTCGCAGGCCTTCACGGCCACACCGACGTGCCGCCGCCGCCGCCGCCGCTCTCGTTCTGACTCCTCTCCAGGCCTCCGGGACTGCAGCCATCGGTGACTCACACTCGCTGGCTGACATCTTCAATGAGTTTCCTCTTGTTTTTTTCCAGATACAGTCCACGGATTAAATAGCGGTGTTATTGTCTCAAAGTTTCCTGGACCTGTTCAAGGTCAGGAAGCATTTGTTTAAAAGTAAGCAAGGGGACTTTATGAAGAAAGAGAGTGTGTATGTGTGTGCACAGGGGTTGATTGCACTGATGCAACAAGTGAAATCCCCAAACAATACAATGCCTTGCTTGTCAGTATGAGGCAGGGATTGGAGAAACGGTGCAAGAGGAAATGTCAGCTGCTGCAGCCACAGCTGCCATTCAGATGTAAGTGGATAATAGCTTTGCCTGAATGTGCTTATGTTTGGTCTCATCAGCGTGCACATTTCAGTCACCGTGGTGTTGAATTTAGCCCCGAAACTGCTCTCACGCTGAAGCGAAAAGACCCAACGATGAAGCAGTGAGTCTTCTGGATATGACACGTCTATCGGTGATGAAGACCTCTACCATCTGAAATGATTGGACAAACCAAGTGCAGGAACATGACGTCCTAATCATGTGATCTAAAACCAAATAGAGAAACAAAAAAAAGAAGAAGCAGTAGCCGACAAACCACACATCAGCGAGACAGACGCACAAAGTTCCTCCTTTCCCCCTGTGCGTCTAGAAGATAGGTTTATCAGCCTGGGTAGTTTCAGACATGTGAAATCTGAACTCGCGGGCTCTCCGCTTTCATAGTCGTCATTCGCGTGTGTCACCGCACCCCCTCAACGTTTCTTTTATTTCAATATGAAGTGTGTGTGTGTGTGTGTGTGATGAGTCACTTCAACCTTCTTGAAATGAGAGTGAAGGCCCTTTGAGGTGGAGTGAGTGTGGGCAACAAGTAAGAATATTTTCAATTGCGTCAGATACAAGTCTGTATGCCGTGAGCCCACTCGCTACTATGCATGGAGAAGATAGTCAAAGTGAGCTCAGACCACACCATATGTCAATTTCAGATGACTTTAATGACGTAAGAGGCTGTGTTTTGTGCGCCATCATTAAAAAAAAAAAAGCACAGTGTTATCTTCCTAAGAACAGAGAATTTCAGCTAAATGTAATCATGTTTTCTGGGAACAGGGTACAGTATCTCTGGGCTCCATCCTCTCAGTTTTCCTGGAGCTTGCTCTCGAGAAAAAAAACACACAAAAAACCCCGGTGAGTCAACATCCTCTCTCCTCTTGGACAAACACCACAGCGTACGGCATTCCTGCAGCCCAGACGCTCGCTGCTCTGCATGTTGTTTTCATTTGCTCTGACATTGTGGGAGATGAGGACAACGCGCTGTACTCGCGTGTCGGCCATACTGTTTCATCGGTGTGGACGTGGTGGTTGTATTTGCTCAGCATCCCCTGAACAAAAAATAAAGAAAAAGAAAAATGTTCAGAACAGGGTGATCCGCACCACTTCCTGTCTTTGGAGACAGGAAGAAGTTACTGTCGCCGTCGTCTTTAGTTGGATATCTACTGGTCTGCACGTTGTTACACAAATATATAGAGTTTGAGCGAAATGTTTAGCTAAAGGAGCTATATGTTTAGCTATAGGAGCTATTTCTTTAGCTATTGGAGCTATATGTTTAGCTATAGTAGCTATATGTTTAGCTATAGGAGCTATATATTTAGCTCTTGGAGCTATATGTTTAGCTATAGGAGCTATATGTTTAGCATTAGGAGCTATATGTTTAGCGAGAGGAGCTTTATGTTTAGCTATTGGAGCTATATGTTTAGCTATAGGAGCTATATGTTTAGCTATTGGAGATATATGTTTAGCCATTGGAGCGATATATTTAGCTATAGGAGCTATATGTTTAGCTATTGGAGTTATTTGTTTAGCTAGAATAGCTATATGTTTAGCTATTGGAGCTATATATTTAGCCATAGGAGCTATATGTTTAGCGGTTTCAATTTCTGGGAAAAGGTTCCAAACTAAAGCCACATTGTGTTTAAAGATATAACCACATGACACTTCCTGCCATTGTGTTTGAGGACTTTCTCTTTCTTCCTCAAACTCACAGCTGTAGGAGGTTTTATAAAACAATATTTCATTCAGGCATGACTGTGTTGATCCGTGGGATTAATATAGTGACAGTGGATGTACATTATTAGACCTAATATACAGATATTAGTAGAATTATATATTAAATATAGTTCTTCATAGTTTAGCAAGGTAAGTATATAGATTAGTAGCATAGTTTTAAGCTGTGTGTGTGTGTGTGTGTGTGTGTGTGTGTGTGTACACGTTGGCAGGTGGTTTCTTATCTGACTGTCATCATAAAACGAAAACACGTTTAATAACTGACCGTCCAATCAGAGGCCTGTTGGACACCAAACATATCACAAATCCCTTAAATTAAATAACCTGAACATGTTTAATTTTCTAACATATTACTGAAGCTTTTCTAAGCAGGACATACAAAAAGAGAGAGAGATGCAGAGTTTAAAGTAAACAGTCACATGTGTGTTGTGTTAAGATCAAGTCCACGAAGAGCTATAAATTAGTCATTCACTCCTAAATATACACGGACGCTTGCCACATGCTGCCGTTGTGTTTCCTGTGTTAGCGTTAAAGCTAAATAGTCAGGAGCAGGGAAATAACAGGAACATAAAACCATCGGCTGTTCAGAGACAAAGACATTCACACCTGTCACTCAATTAAACAATAAACACATGATACGGTGAGTGTGTGAGAACGGTTACGTCCATGTGTGTATGTGTGTCTGTACACCAGCCATGTAGCATTGAGCTATCATCCCTAATTCTACAGGCAGAAATAATCCAATGATGCATTTTAGGCTAAAACGCAGTCCTACGATTCTCATGATGAAACTCAGTATGCAAAAGCTTTTATGAGACGTTCCTGTTGCGTTGGTCAGCACCAGGAGGCGACCTGCTGGGAAATGCTTTCAACCTGAGTGCTACTGGAGTTTCGGACAGTTAAATTTGTTTTAAAAACTGTTAAAAACCTCCTCAGTGACATTCAAACGCTCATCTTATCTGCTTCATCGGGACTGCGTGGGTGTTTGTTTGAACAGATTTAATTGATAACGTCTGCAACGGTTGCAAACACAACCCCACAACTGCCATCCGATTTTAATACAAACATTGCTCAACAATGTAAATATATCACCTTTTACTTTCTCCAATGAAAGACTTCCCGCTTTAAACCACCCAAAAAACCCAACACAGAGCAGAAATCTCACATGTACAATAACCAAAAGACTTGAGAAGAAAATTGTTGGTGTTGGACGTCATCGCTCGTAATAAAAAGCTTTTTATGGACCGCATGGGGCGGTTGATAAAACACAAAGTGGTCCAGCTCTTTATATATATATATAAAAGCCACAAAGAGACAGCGTGACCGTGGACGTATGTGAGAAACAAAAGGCCGAATCTTCATCTCAGATTACGAAGAGCCAGTGTACCGATTCACTCGACTCCTGCTGGGCCGTTTTGTTTCCTTTTATAGTCGTTTTTTAGAAGGAAAAGGATATGACCTTTGACCCTTTAAGATGTCGTTAATCCTCACCTGTTGTCTGGTGTCACACGTTCTCATTTTACTGCACATTACCTGTCCTCCCTCTTTGTTAAACACACAGTGACAGACGAGCATGGAGAGATAACCGCATGCACGGCATGCCGTCTGGTTTTTTTTTTTTTAAACCGTTGTATTCTCTTATCTTTATGGTGGATTTCCGTCACATTTGTGGCCCACATCCTGCGTCTCGACAGCCCACTCGGTCTCCTATATCACCATCAGACTCCACACAGGCCTCCCACGCTGCACAACACCACAACTTTTTCAGTGATATTTCTGCTTCGAAACGGGATAATGTCTCGCGTGGGACTGACAGTGGTGGTTTTGTCTGCTGTCATATGTGTGCATGTTGCTATAGTGTTGAGCACGACCACTAAACCGCTTCCTTATTTTTTTTTTAGCCAACAAGAACATCTGCACAGATCCATAAATGTGACCGGAGGCACGAACGGCTTCATCATAAACTGTGACGCGCGTTCTGCTTGAGAAATAACTTTCTGGTCTGAGACGTTTCACCACAGAGACTCAACTCGATGTCCTGCAGGCTCTTCTGCTTCCTCTTCTCCAAGCGTCTCGTTTCGTACCGCTGACTGACGGAAATGTATGAAAGCCCATTCCCACACACACCAAAAAAAAATTGGGACCAAAAAAAAAAAAAAAAAGGTCCAAAACAAATAAAATAAGAACCAAAAATAAATAAATTGGGATTTAAAAAAAAATTAAAAAAATTAGGGACAAGAAAAAAAAAAAGATTGGGACCAAAAAATAAAAAAAAATAAAAAAATAAAAATCTTTTCGTTGACAAAAATTAAAAAAAAAAAATCTAAGCAATACGTTATTTCATCACTTGTTTTATTTGTTTTTGTCCTATTTTTTTATTTTTTTCGTCCTAATTTCCTTTTTTTGTGTGGCAGAAATGGGCTTCCATAGCACCGGGACTGGACCATCAGTATAGGTTTTTAAAAGACTGCAAATTCAATTGGATTCTTCCAGAAAATTAGGTCTTTGGCTTTCTTATCCTGCATTATTATTGATCCTAAACCCAAAAAGATATTAATAGAAAATCAATCGAGCACAAGCAACAATTACAAACATTTGATGGTTGCAGTCTTGATTTTATGTTATTTGGTATTTGTGGGTAGTTTGTTGTTGCAGTATTTTGCTCCTAGACACCAGTTTGTCATTTTGTTGATTTGTTTTGGGAACACAAGACCTTTTGCAGCATGTGTGTCAAAACAATAAATTATTATCATTATTCACTTTGTGAAATGTACTTCCAATCTTCTGTATGTTTGCAAATATGTCAAATTAACAAAACTAACTCCGCTTTTCTCAACAGAATAAACATTCTAGTAACTTAATAAATAATAATACTTGGAATAATAGAGTAATATGCTCAGGAAGAAACTGACCTCCATCTGCAGTTCAGTCGCCGCATCAGCATTGGTTCTAGCAGTAGAGCAGCATGCAAACATTTGAAACAGTATTATTATTATTAGCTAGCTAGCTAGCCCCTCCCCCCCATGCTTACAGCCTACTGGGATAATTACCCAGCACCCTCCTTGTTTGTGCATTGTCTCTGCTAAATGGCGCTTTCACACAGTGTTCTTAGTGTACCATCATCTGGAATAATTACCCCTCGTTATGCCCATTCACTCTAAACCCATGTTTCAAGCAGCGGTGAGCTTGCATAGCAATCCCTTAAGTCACCCCTCCTCCCCTCCCCTTCGTGTCCACACAACAGTCGGAGGGCTCGGCTCCAACACATGGCCACATACCATCGCTCGCCATCGCCAACGCATCTGTGAATGAGAGGCAGAAGGACAAAAGAGATCAACGCTGGAGAGAAAGTGACCGCCATGACCTCACGGGTCAGCTGGGAGGCAGGAATGAAAAGACCCCCCCCACCACACACACCACACCACACACACACACACACACACACAGAGGAGCGTGGAAGAGGAGGACGCCGCATTCGTTTGTAGGAGCTGAAAGAAAGCGGTTGTGTTGGGAATTTTGGGTCATGCCTTTCTCTGCACATTCCTCGCCATCATCTCAACAATAAGCTGTGTCATAGCCAAAACAACAGCCTCCCTTCTGGATACTTTGCACCACAAAAAAAAAAAAGCCTCGAACCATCCGCGACCAGACGTTCACCTCCAGAAGTCGAGCGATAACATTCTCAAAACAGCGGAAGAGTTGTGAAACCTTGAAGAGTTGCTATATTTAAAAAGTATCACATGCAGTCAGACGGATGTGTACAAACAGACTGTGTGTGTGCACTCGAGGGCTAATTTAAGTCTGGAAGCTACAATTCCCACGAACGGTTGTGGCTTGTGAAATAAAATAGATTTTCTTGCAAGTTTGCACAAAAAAAACGGAGTAAAAATGAACATTTGAAAATGACATAATTTATTTTTAGGAACCGCGACTTAAGACGGGAAAAAACAAAACATGATCAATAATAATCATCCAACGTAGATATCAAAGTGGTCTCTTAGTAAATGTCGTGTTGCGCAATCAGATTGTAACGGGTCTTTTATCAGCTGTCAAAATACAAAAAAAGTCGCTGCATGCAGTAAAAAACAGAAAAAAAACTATTTTTTTACAGTAACATGTTAAAAATAAATAAATAACTTAAAGAACGAAACAAAAAAAAAGGAAACAAAAGTTATTTACAGCTGTGACACATTGAGGGGAACGTCTCCACGTGATCTTTGGTCAAACAAGGAACAAGTGCAACTGCAGAGACACACACACACACTTTGGTCTCGTCACTCTTTGACGATTTTTCTTTGGCGTTTTAGTCCGACAGTCCGTGGCGCTTTAAGTCTTTTTTGGCGGGTCTGTAAAGTCCAGGCGAGCGGCTCCGTTTTGCCGCTCACAGTTTGCTCTCCTCCTCCTCCAGCGGCCGGTTCAAGCCCGGGATGAACTTGAGGAGGCGCCGGCGGAAGCTCTTCTGTTTGGGCTTCCTCTGCAGCGAGCCGAATCCCCCCTGCTTCTCCCCCGAGGTGGACGACGACGATCCCGACGACCCCCTCATGTAGCTGCGCGTGCTGGCGCTGCGGGTCAGCTGCGTCTTGGCCGTCGTGAAGAGCTCGCTGGCCGGCCGGAGACGCTGCTGCTGCTTCTTCTGCGGAGGTTTCTGCTGCTCTTTTTGGTCGGCGGCGCCGCCGTCAACAGAGTCCACGCCGCGGTCCGCCGGGTACAGGCACGTCTGGTAGAGCGGGTCGTCCTCGGTGGCCGTGCTGCTGAGGAAGCTGGCGCTGCTGCTGGTGCTGCCGGTGCAGCGGAGAGCTCGCGGCGTGGCGGGGCTGGGCGTGCCGAGGCTGCCGTACATCCCCGCCGACTCCAGGGACTCGTAGACGGCGGCGTCGCTGAGCACTATGCCTGCAGGGAGGGAGTGGACACATATTTTATTCACGTGTCAACGAACACACCAACTATTCACACAGGGACGAGCACAGGGGGATTTCTGAGTTTGAGACCATGGGAATGTTTGTTAGCTTGCACTTTGCAATATTGTAAAAGCAGCATTGGCTTCAAGGGTGTCAGGTTATCCTGGTGAAATCAGGGACATTGAACGCAACAAAACACATAAAACCTACCATGAACGAGCCTCTGCTCCTGCACCATCAACGAGCGATATTCATCCCACTTCTCGTGAAGAGTTTGCTACAAAAAGAAAGGCACACATTAAAATAAATACTTTCACCGTGAAGTAACTTGTGTACAGTTAAACATGATGCTACAAAAGGTTAGTTTCCAGCTCATGAATGACAGACATTTCTAAAAGTAACACAAAAAAAAAGCCAAATTCTCCTCGTCGACACTGCCGGCGCAAAGTTACCTCTTGCGTCAACGGGACAGTGTGTGTGAAAACTGTAACCAACAAATACACAACCAGGAAGTGCAGGCTAAAGCTAATGCTAATTGTTAAAGCTACAATGAAGTCACCTCCCCACCTCTTCAATAACATGGATAGCACCACTCAGTGATGAATCCATGTTGTACCCGCGTGTCGAGCAGCAGGTTAATCTTTAAAAACGTTGGATTTGTATCTCGGAGAGCGGCTGTGTTGCAGCTCTCTCACACACTCACACTCACACACTCGTGGATTAGAGCGGGACAGCTGCTGTAATCTCTGAGGCAAAGCTGGCAGCTTTTTAACAGCCACGAGTTGGAGAATGTCTGCAGAGATCAGTGAAGTGCTGAAGCAACAGGTGGCGCTGGAGGGAGACAGGTGTGGATGGGGGGGGGGGGGGGTGTCTATATGTAGCATGTAACATAATGTGTGTGTGTGTGTAAAGGGGGGGGGTACTGGACACACACAAACAGGCCGACCCGCTGCTGCAGCGACAGTAAAGACTCTTTACCTTCAGAAACTGCAGCCGGGCTTCCAGCTCCGCTTTCCGGATCGAGTCGCTGTAAACCGTCTCCAGCCTTTAAAAAACACACACACACACACACACACACACACACACACACACACACACACACACACACACACACACACACACACACACACACACACACACACACACACACACACACACACACACACACACACACACACACACACACACACACACACACACACACACACACAAGACCAGAAGGCAAAAGAGTTATCATGCAGAACGGGAAACACTTGTTAAAACAACAAGGGGAGAAAATAGCTATTAAAAAGAAGAAGAAGACAGTTGTGACCATATGAAAGACTCTTTTCATAAGACGAGCTGGGAATAAAATCTGGTGTCAAACAGTTTACAAGCGAGGGGGAAAAATCTACAGTTTCCACTGGAGACAGTTCAGTGAATCAAATCCTTTGAATTGCTCGAGCGGGGGACCGATTCATGGAGCTTGTTTTCACTTTAACAGTTTAGAAAAAAGACCCCGGTTGTGGATGTAATTTGACGTCGGTCTGTGTAATCTGCCTCTGACGCGGTTCACCTCACGTTTTCAGCGGCGGCGCTCGAGGCCTCGCTAATTGTCCTTTTAATCTTTTACATGCAGGAGGATGAGGAGGATGAGGAAGAGAGTGTGGTTCAGATTAAACCCCACTCAACAGCGATGTTCAAGACACTTAAGCTCCGGGATGACAGCTCCTTTTTTTAACTCAATAAAATGAAGTCAAAAATGGATCCTCTGATTATCGTTAAACTTTTAATCTACTAGTGAAGCCGCTTAACGGTTAGTTGAACGGCTCCTGAATGCACCGTCTCCTAAAACGCTTCCAGTTTGGGATTATAGGAGTCCGTGTCTGACGGTTTCAATAACTTTCTGAAATAGACACCTTCATAAAATATATTAAAAAGATAAAACAGGACTAAAGCTCCGGATTCACACTAAATAAAGAACAAATACGGTTTGAAGCCACTTTAATTTCTCTCACGTGAGTCTTCAAAGTTTCAAAGTTGATGAGCTCCTTTAACTTTTAGGTGTTTGCACAGTTTTTTTTACCACATTCAGAGTGAACTTTGGGCATATTTAACAAATAAAACTCATTGGAACGTAAGCAGTAATTGTTCTGGGATTTAAAGATGAAAATATGCCAACGTGTAAGGCAGAAGGAAGTTTAAAAAGTAAAATGACCCAATGAATGAGGGAACATTGAATGTCAAACACATGGACCATGAGCATTTTTATGTCTGCAAAATACGAAATGCATCAAATTAGAAGCAAATCCTCACATTTCAGAAGCAGGAAACTGCAAATATTTAGTTGTTTTGCTAAGTTATTAAACGAGTGGTTCATTCCTCCACATGCAGACTGACTTACAGAGATTTGTATTAACAGATTAAACCTTGTAACACACACTTTAATTTGATTGATATAACAATATCTGGAACGTTTACTGAAGAGCTTCTGTTGTTTTTAGACACCCGGCTCTCCACAAGTGTTTACATCATCTTGTTATTTTACATTTTCCCCTAAAATAAATATTCATATCAGCCGAGTGAGCAGCAGAGTTTGTTTTCTTGTTTCCACACAAATCAGATTCTTTGCAATTATTAAATTCCTTCCGAATCAAATTATTGTTTCAGCCCTGGAATGAATGGATCATGTTCATTCATTCATTCATTCATTAGGACTAATGAAGCCATCAGGAACAATAAGTACATGAACAGTTGATCGGCGTACCTGAGTGTGTTGCCGCACGCCCGGATGAGCTGAACTATCTCCTTGTGCCGCAATCCCTCCACGGTGGCCTCGTTTACACTCGCGATGGTATCCCCTGAGAATACACACACACACACACACACACACACAAACACACACACACACAGTTTAACAGCAGCCTCCAGGATCCGCTCCAATCAACTGTGGCTTGAATCACTACAAGATGACGCCAACTGAGGCTCGTTTGATTCCACATGAAACCCTCGACACACACGTGCGACACACATGTGGAAGTCGCGTGCGGTCGCTAATGAACTGAAGCTGATCTCGAGGCGTCGGAGCCGTATTTGTTGTTTCTTTATCTGTGAAGACGTGTTATTCCACATCAGACTTGTTGGCTGTGGTGTGTGTGTGTGGACGCTTCGTGCGTGACAGGAGCCTCCGTGAGGATTCGGCACAAAAGGCCGTTTTCCTCCCTTTCAAAAAAAAAACAACAAAAGCCGATTCCGCTTCATGCGATCATCGCAGCGAGACGCGGGGAACAATGGAGCGAGCATGTGAGGAATGTAGGAAGTGAAACTGAAGTGACATATGCAGGTCGGGTGAAAAAAGGAAGGAGGCGCAGGGTCACCTTCCTCCTTTCTGACACACGCAGGGAAACGTTAGCGTCCAGCCGGCTCGTGACGGAGAGGTCGTGAGTTGTTTTTTTTTAAAACCACAGAAGTAAGCGAGTGCGGGGACGACGTGCTGCTGGAGGCCGAACCAGGAAGTTAGCGTCGCCCTGGTTCCCTCGACAGAATGGGATGTTTTTTTGTTTTATTATTGTAGAAACATGTTGTGCGGCGAATATGAGAACAACACGTTGTGTTCAGCAGGACGATCTTCATGAATTAAATCCACTTTTAGGATTTTTTTAAGCAGAAATCGAATCACCAGGTGGATGACACCGAGGGGTCATTTTTAGTCGATTTGACATAATTTTTAAAATTCACCTTTTAAGGCACTTTCATATAAGATACATACCCGTGTTTTACGTCATACATTGCAGAACAATCTCAGCTATATCTACGTAATGAGGCAACATTGTCATAAGGCAAAAGTTTAAAGACAAATTATGGCTCTAAAGCTGAAAAATGGAATCTCAATTTTTGGAAATTCTTCATATCACTTATGAAAACATAACTTTACTCATGTGGTTGGACTGTCTTGGTGATGGAAATTGGTTTACCAAAAGTTGAGGTTCACAAAAGCAGTGAAATATATGAATGAAATGGTATATACAAGTAAATAAATGTCTATAAACTAAACTTTTTATCAGCCTTGTTTTTTCAGTCTCATCGTTCTCTCAATGATGAGACTGAAAAAACTGCACGAGGAAACTGTAAATGTTTGGCAATTTAAATAACACTTCCTTAAAAACTGGCATTTGAGCGGTTTTCTCTATCAATGTGTACTTCCCCAAACCGCCGGCCTGAAACACACGAGCGCTTTTGTTGACGTAGAGTACACAAGCACCAGCTGGCACAACGAGAGGATGAACCCAACAAAAAAAAACTCGTTCACTTCCCCTCATGTCTGTTGCGAGTGTTTGCCCAGGCCTAAAAATAAGTCTTCCATATTAAAAACACAAAAGACAAACTCACCGACTTTAAGTCCTGCTTGCTGGGCCGGGCTGTCCTCGTGCACCTTGCACACGAACGTGCACATCTCCACCGAGTTCTGGTCTTGATGGTGCAGCCCGTAAGTCTGAAAGAGACGTTGAAGACGTATAGATGAATACTTCCCTTCTACTTTGTGTAGAGGTCTGTCTCACACAACGAGACGGACGACAACAGTTTTGACTGACGAGCTGAGGAAGCCGTGACGACAGGAAAGCAGTTTACAGTCACTGAAGATGCAGAGAAGTGGTGCAAGAATTCAAAGAACTTCTGCTTCTCTTGTCTAATTGAACAGAAACAGCTGGTCGGCTTTTTCCTTTTACACTAAATAACATGTTAACGTCTTTAAAAGAGTACCAACATGCATTGAAAAGTCACTATAAATGTGGACAAGAGCCTCCATCCTGTGATGAAATACACTCTAAAGTTGCACAAGTGACAATTGTTCAGGCTTCAGTCGACCAAGTTAAGTCTCTGTGTTACAATCCCTCCAAGAAAACACTGCACGTGTGCACAAAAACCAACAATTTCTGCATTTATCGGAACACATTTCTGCGTTTTCTGAACATGGAAAAGCAGTTTTCCATGTATTTCTATACAAATAAACACAGAGTACATTACTGTGAGCCAACTATGCATCTAATATTTAGTCGTCTTGGAAACTGTTTGTGTAACTTTCACATGCATTTGCATGCTCTTCCTCGTTTCGGACCACATTGTCTCTCGGCAGAAGGTCGACGCTCAGCGGGACGCAAATAAACTTCCCTCTGTCTCGCGCGAGCGTCGCTCGGTCGACACGCGATTGAAAAAGCGTCGCGCTTCGTTCCCCTCGACACTCAAGTGCTCTTTGATCCAACTTTACGATCTTTTATGGGACATTTGCAACGATTCAGATCTGCAAGGCTCATTTGCTTCTCAGCCGCCTGAAAGATAAACAAAAACTACGCAAATGTCTCTTGAACGCAAATGTAAAAATTTGCATGTTGGAGCCTCGAGGGAGTAAAACCACCAAGAGCACACAGGACTCATCTCTCTCTCTTTCTCTCTCCTGAACGTCAAACTGGCCCTCGTGACCTCACTTCCTCCCGGCCACAGGAAGGGTGGGAACCTCCGTCGAAACCGTAAATAGAACAATACGTCTTCTCCCTCGAAGCGGCTCTCCACTCCCAGAAGAATCAAACGTTGAACCATTTCAGAAAGCTATTTAAAGAGTCAGCAAAGCGGGTTGAAGGCGATGGAGAGACATCGAGGTGAGCGTAGAGCAGGTATAAGAAGTGTGTGAGCAACACACACACACACACACACACAGAAAGAAAAACAACATCTCCTCGTCTCTCCGGTCATGGGACGAACACTAACGCAGTCATTTGACTGATGCGTGACCTTTCACCCTCGCAAATGCCGGGATTAAGAGATTTACACGATAAGACGTACACAAGTTTTAGCATCTGTCGACAGAGATGTGGCCGATCAGGGAAATCCTGTTAAATGGCACTCGAGAGGCTACCAACCCCCCCCACCCATTGGTATAAATATATAAAGCGTTATTAATCCTCTTACCTGGATCTCGAAACCAAACGACTCCTCTTCATTTTTTTCCAGGACCACGACCTTTCTGGAACAGGACAGAGATGTATATTTATATTTATGTCACTGTATGCTGCAGCTTTCTCCATCTAAGAATCTTCTTTTTGGCCTTTTTTATAAGAATAATACTGAAAGACTCATTTATGAAACAGCCTTTTTGTGCATTACGCAAACAAAAAGGAGGTCAACAAGCCGCTCATGTCCATCTCTTGACTCCTCTCTCCTCCATACATATAAATTGCATTACGAGATCTCTCTCTTCTGGCCGCACAGGACTTCTTCTGTGTCCGGCAGCGTCGAGACGTCACCGCTTAATAAAAACGTACAGATCGTCGGTCTGTCGGTGCCGGCGGACGTCAGCGCCGCGTCCCACACGACGCATGAAAATTCATGACGACCCTCAAAAGGATATCGTGCGCAACAACAATGGCTGCCACCACTGAATGAACGTTTGAATGAGGGCCTTTCATGCCAGTCAGGCCGCTCATTTATACCGAGGAATGGGACGATGTGGGATTTCATTTATTAAAAAAAACACTTAATAAGTTGATCGTGGTGGATTTTTATTATCAGGACGAGTGATTGTCCAGCTCTCTATCATGTACTGGAAAAGTACAATTAAATAAATACAGAAATGATAACGTGAGAAAGAACAGACTCGCAAAATATTATCATTAAAAATATATATTTATACTTTACTGTGATTTATGATTCCCATATTTAAGATTAAGTTAATCTGTGACAATAATACATACTTATTTCTTACCTACATCTTAAGTTAAGTCATTTCAGAACGTTTTAGTGCCATTTAAGCACATTTTTATGATTTATTGGGATAAAAGTGTCATTATTTTTAGTCCAAGATAATCGTGACATGAGATATGTACATCGTCCCAGACGGTGGAAGATGAAACGATCAGAGTAAAGAATATAAAGTATATTCGAGTGAGATTGTACCTTTGTGGTTCTGGTTTCAGCGTCAGAGGTTTCCACTTCTGCAGCCCGCCGCCCTGCGAGGAGAAAAAACAAAACAAGTCATGAAGCGTGAAGTGTGACAAACACCTGCGTGACGTTAACGCAAGATTACTCATGAGGGTTTCCCCCCCTGAAAGTACCAGAACACACCTTCTGCGCACACACACACACACACACACAAGAGTGCATTAACCGGTTCATCGAGTCTTGACGCCACGACACACACGTGTGCGTTTGTTGTGTTCGTCTTTTTTTTCAGAGTCATTACGCCGCCGTGGAAACGTCACAGAGGTGAAACCAGAAATGCGCGTCTGTCCGCTGTTTTTGTTTACTTCACACAGTCAACAACAGCGTAGGAGCGTCTATATTTAGCCTCCAGTTCAGAATCTGAGGCCTTCAGGCCGTAAAAACTGCTGACCTGTGTGAAAACGCTCAATTAGAGCGGTTTCTGCAAATTCCAGCCCATTAAAGAAACAAATAAAGACCAACCAGGCTGAAATAACTGGCACAATGACTGCATTGAGCCAGAGCTCCAGTCAACAGGAGGTCAGGGCTCTGCGCTACCTGACTGTATAAATAAGGAAGGTATCTGTCCAAGAAGGCTCCGCTAAATCACTTACAATCAATCCTCCTCTGTTCCAACTCAATAATATTAAAATGCTTCCCCTATGAAAGGCGGCTTTGTGCCGCGGGCCCTCTGCGCAGTAACATGTTGCTTTCTTTACGTCCCAACACTTACAGAATTGTCCCGCTTGTCTCAATGAGTGCATTTATTCCCCCAAAAAACCCTCAGAGGTCTGACGGGGGCGGCCGGAGCGGGATCTGTGTGCACAATGCACTGTTGTAGTTGTGTATCCCTTCACTCACACACACACTGTGTGTGTGTTTGCAGGTTTGTGGATCACTGAGCCTCTCCCTCACTGTACACGGTCACACTTTGTCTGTTCTCAACTGCTTTTCCAAAAGGAAGTAAAGTCACAGAGTTGAATGAAGCGTCATGAGCGACACAATGAGCAGCAAAATGAGCCGGTTTGACCCTCGAGCCGTGCAAACTTTATAAAGTTTCATGCAACAGCAGCTGAAGCCGGCGTCTCTCTGCACCATCGGAGGAGAGGACGACCTCCACTAAACACATCTTGTCATCACGTTAAAGCTTTTGAGTCGTTCATCTCGGGTGAAGCGATCTTTAGTACGCTCTTGTTTTGAAATATAAACATAGAGACAACATGCAACACAGTCAATCTGATTTAATTACAGTATCCACCATTATGTAGCGATAAGAATACTCCAATTTGAAGTTCATTAGTAGTTTTAATGAAGTATATAGTCTGTACTTATGACACAAGTACATTCCATATGTTAACGTTGAGAAATTATACGTTTTTTTAGTTTGTGTTCATACCCATAATGCATCTTTTACCATGCATTAATGCCACTTCATTGAGAATTACGATGACAATGGTTTCTGAATTAACTAGACGTAAACAATCTCTAATATCGGTTCCCACATGAAGCACCTGAACATCATAAATCAGAGTTTGGGTGGTCCACACGCGCCCTGGATGGGCTACTGTTGACCTTTAGAGAAGATGACCTCTGTGGATAAACTGAACCAGCAGAGCGTCCCGAACATTTGCAGAACCAAGAACATGGATGGACCGATTAAAGCGACAAAACACACACAATACATTGATCATGGTGAATTTCTATTATGTGCATAATCTTCCTGAGCCTGACAACAGACTCACACCACGTTGCTTTTATGTATTTATCCATGCATGGGGAATGATTTATAATTCCTTTATATAAAAGTGTTTGTTCACTAAAACAAGATGTGATGAGACACTACCTTTCACAGTTTTACTGTAAACAACTATTAAAGTTATTCCAGTATCTGTCAGTGACAGTTTCAGAGCGGTAAGGACACGCTGGTGATAATTAACAGCAATTATTCTGTCCAGGATCATCGTGACATGACATTTATTATGTTGTGTAATCAAGACTGACAACACTACACATCTCTGTGGACCATGTCAGACATAATGTAAGATGTTTACTTTGAGATAAAGCAATACAAAGCCCGTGTGCTGTCTACACGTCCTGATGCCAGGTGGAAAAGTCACTAAACTGGACACACACACACACACACACACACACACACACACACACACACACACACACACACACACACACACACACACACACACACACACACACGTGAGTTTTTAGTTTGCTGGTCTTCTTGTATCTCCTGAACCAGAACCAGACTTGTTTGGGCTTATTTCAGAGTGGAAACGTGCTATTCAACAAGTTGAGATGACAATTTACATCTTAAAAGTTGCTTTTAGCGGGCAGCTCTTTACTAAATCGATAACTTCAGACTCCCAAATGAATGAGCCCGCAGGAGAAAATGGAAACGCTCAATACTTTAAGGCACTTTCTTACCTTTTTGAAGTTTCTGGGCAGCGTCCCTCCGGAATAAGCCAAAGTCTTGTAGTTGTAAACCTCCGAGGAGTTCCTCGGTAAGTCCACAGTCCTGCAGCTGTCTGACTTTGACGAGGGGAAATAAATGTCGTTGTCCTGAGCTGCGGGTCCACCAGTCTCTGGCCCGCTGGAGTTCACCTTCTTCAGCCTCCTGAACGTCATGCTGAGCTCATGTAAAGTTGTGGAGAATATTATGAAAATAAATAAAATAAAGAAATGTCTTGTTTGTCCTGTGAGAGAGAGGAAACTACGCGGTGAAAGATGCTGACGGAGCTGTGAGCTTCAACGTGGAGCCAAACAACTGCAATGTGACTTGAGAGTGCTTCTTCTGAAGAGGGCTGGGGGGGCGGGACTTTTATTGTGAATGACACGAGCGCGCGCCAATAGGGACGTTGACGCGCGTCCTTCTCTGCTGCCTTCAGGTGCGCCTCGGACGTTTCTGTTGTCACATTCTTTCGGACACTGCAAGTGTTTGTTTGTTTGTTTGTTTGTTTGTTTGTTTGTTTTAGGTTTCGCGGGCTACTGTAAATACAGCAACACGTATTGATTTTAATCAAAGTGATTGTTGTCGATGCTGAAGGTTTAGTTTATTGATCGAATAGTTCATGTGGTATTTGGTGTTTGTTTTCATCATAAAACGGTCAAAAAAAAATATTCTGAAATGTGATGATTGCGGAATTATTCATATTTTCAACCTGGAAGATGTCACTTTGATGTTTACGGACATCGTTCACTATTTTCTGACATTCTTTAATAATTGATCATGATAATCATGATCAGTTTCAGACTTAAATCAATAGATAGTTAGAAAGATAGATAGATAGATAGATAGATAGATAGATAGATAGATAGATAGATAGATAGATAGATACATACATACATACATACATACATACATACATACATACATACATACATACATAGAAACTTTATTAATCCTGCAAAGTGAATTTGTAGAAGAGCCCTAGTTCAGTGAATAGTTGTGAAAATGTTCTACGAAGTGACTTTACTCACCTGAAAGATATTTATGTGATCTCTTGAACCTTGAAACTAAATAGACAAACCCTGAGATGAGACTTTGGAGTAAAGTAGGACACAACTAGAATGTGGAAACAACAAAAATGTTGTGTTTGTATGTTTGTGTCAGAGACAAATTTGAAGTAGTAGTGCAATGCAGTTTTTTTGTTTGTTAAAAAGACAAAAAGATGAAGGATTTTTAAAGCTTTTTATATATCTTAAATGCTTTAATGCTCTTGTATATTCCCACCAGCGATGAATAACTTTTGAAGGCACATATCATTATCAATAATTAATTGAACTCATGACATGCAAACTGTATATAAATCTGACCAGCTGCTGTTTGTAACATTTCTAAATATACAATATGGCTTTAATGGTTTGTTGCAGGCAGACCAGCTCTCGTTAAAGTATACAACAATATTCATCAGAGATCAAGTTGTACAACAAGGAGTTAAGGACTTAAATAAGCAGAGAAAACACATTTAGTCAGCGGAGCAGATCATGTTGCAGCCAACCGGCGCCCCCTTGTGGTTGAATAAATAATCTACCACATAAATAATGACGTCTACCAAACACTGAAGTCCAGATGATTTATTAAAATCTCTACACAGTGTGTTATTTCAGGCATATTACATACACATCTCTCAGATATATTGAAATGATATGATTGAAGATTAAGCATTTAAATAAGATAAATTGGAAGTAAACATACATCTGCTTGCTTTCCACAGAAACATACACACACACACACACACACACACACACACACACACACACACACACACACACACACACTGCTGCAATCGATCAGCATGCATCCCTCTTTTGGTGCTGTTCCTCAAAAACACTTTCAAGTATCTTTTGAAATATACGAAGAAAAAAAAGTGAAATAATTATCGTCACAATCTGAAACGTAATCTCATCTAATCTTCACTTTTGGTTCCAAATCGAAACAAATATACATTGGTATATATATATATATATATATATATATATATATATATATATATATATATATATATATATATATATATATATGTCTTTCACATCATCTTTACAGCCACAATTAAGACAGCAATAGTACGTGGTCTACACACACACACACACACACACACACACACACACACACAGCTCTGTAAAGCCATAACCATAGAGAACAGATTTTAAAGGCACATGAAGCTAAATACTTTTCCTTTAGCGTGATATTCACTTTACTCTAAATGTTACTTTAAGTTCCTACAGAGCAGCGTTTCCACTAACTGTGAAGCGCTGACACAGAAGTAGCACGAGAGAGTCGAGTATTGATAAAAACACAGAGTACATTTGGCGGAAAATACTTTTCAAACACTTCTGAGCATACAGTCGTATTCATACATGTCCATGCTTCGGTTATGTGTTACAGAGATGCAGTTATTCTACCTTTGACTCTTACTGTTGATTATTCTACAACACACACATTCAAATTGATTTCATATTTAAAAAACAAACAAAAAAAGGGTCAGTCCTCTATTTACAACAAAAAATAAAATAAAATGTGCACGTTGCTGCTTCTGAGCAGTTTATTTGTAGTTGAAAAAACCAGATGATTTGGCCTGAGGAGCCATCAACATGCTGGCTTGGTTCTTGTGTGTGATGTGAATCTGAAAAGGAAATATAGAAAGAAAGAAATGCCCAGTAAATTACAATAGAATCAAATAAAAAACATTTCAGACTCATTTTATTGTGAAAAGGGAAATTTGCTTGAATATTTAATGTATGTTATTTCAGAGTAAACCGTGTGTATGTGTGTGTGTGTTTGTTAAGTACCGTGCAGGGAGGCTGCATCCACGGCTCTCCATCTATCTGCATCGGTAGAGCTTTCTTCACCCTGAGGGTGAAGTAGAGAGGCGTCAGGTAGCATTATGTCATAATTATGATTATCATCATTATGTAAAGAACCAGGAGATCATCGTCAGCTGGTGACGAGTCTGAACATGTCTCTGTTCCTCACCTGATGGTGATCTGCGAGGTTTTGGCGAGCCTCACGGCGCTCTTCAGACCCGTGTATATCTGTCCCATCTCCATGGCTCCTTCCAGGCCGACCACCTCTAAGCGACGGTCACTGAGATCTGATGAGAAACACAAAGGACGAGCTGAACCTTCTGATCCAAGACGGACAAAGTTAGCAACTAGCACACATGCTAACGCTCTGTGCGTGACTGTCTGCTAACAGGTTGCCGTGTGAGCGTGTTGTGTTTACAGCTTGTTTCTGCTGACCTCAATTGGCCATAAAAATCAGTTAATGCAGGTGGAAAATACTAGAACATCATGAAAACTATGGAGGTAGATTTGTGTCATTTTTACTCGAGCAAGTAATCTCCAGATCTTTGCTCTCAATTCAAAAAATTGCTCCAAAAAAAAATACACTCTCAAATAAAAAAAAACACTTTCAAAAAAAGAAATTTGCCCTAAAAAAAAAAAAAAATTCTTTCTAAAAAAAAAAAAAAAAAGAATCTGAAAAAAAATTATTTTTCTCAAAAAAAAAAAAAACGCTTTCAAATAAAAAAATTGCTCTCAAAATAAAAATTTGCTCTCAAAACAAAACATTTGCTCTAAAAAAACCCCCTGCTCTCTCAATCCAAAAAGTCACAAGTTGACTTGTGGGCGTAGAGGGCGGGGCCTGCGCTGCTGAATGAGTTTCTATTGGTGGACTCATTGGGCTCTGGCTCACTCACACACTAACAGGAGGTTACGTGACGACACCGAGGTAAGATGACATCATATTTCTCTGTTGTCAACAATATTTTAAATGTAGCAGCACTTCTTTGATTTCATGTTGTTGGTGTTGTTGAGTCTCTTTTGTTAAACAACATGGAGGCTGCGTGTTGACATGCAGCCCCACTTTCTGCCTGCATGTACCGTTAGCCCACAGCGGCTAACGGTACATGCACCTGATGCTATGTTAGCAGGTTAGCTGCGCATGTATGATACACTTCAAAATAAATCCTGTGTTTGGTTGTTTGTAAAATATGTGTGTAGCGCTGTAACATCTCAGTACTACAACTTCACCTCTTAGAGGAAGAAGCTTCATGGAGCTTTAAATTTTTTTTTTTGAGAGCAAATTTTTTAGAGAAACTTTTTTAGAGCAAATTTTAGTTTTGAGAGGATATTTTATTTTTTTTTGGGAAAATTTTTTTTTTTTGGAGCGAATTTTTTTTTGAGAGAGCAAATTTTTTTTTGAGAGGATTTTTTTTTTGAGAGCCAATTTTTTTTGGAGAGCATTTTTTTTGGAGCGAAATTTTTTTTTGGGAGAGAATTTTATTTTTTGAGAAAAAAAATTTTTTTGGAGAGAATTTTTTTTGAGAGAGCAAATTTTTTTTTGAGAGGATTTTTTTTTTTAGAGCAAATTTTTTTTGGAGAGAATTTTTTTGGGGAGAGAATTTTTTTTTGAGAGAAAATTTTTTGGGGGAGAGAATTTTTTTTGGAGAGAAAAATTTTTGGGGAGAATTTTTTTTTGGAGAAATTTTTTTTTTTGGAGAGAATTTTTTTTGAGAGAGCAAATTTTTTTTTGAGAGAATTTTTTTTGGAGAGAACTTTTTTGGGGAGAGAATTTTTTTTTGAGAGAACATTTTTTTGGGGAGAGAATTTTTTTTTGAGAGAAAATTTTAGTTTTGAGAGCATTTTTATTTTGAGAGCAATTTTTTTTTTTTGGAGAGAAATTTTTTTTTGAGAGCATTTAATTTACTTACAAACTAGTAACGTCCTCAGGTAAAAAAGACACAAATCTAACTTCATAGAAAACCCATCAGACTGACGCTTTAATCACACGGACGCCAGGATAATTTACTGCATTTCATGATTTGTGCAAATGATCCTCTTCAAAAGAAATCCATTGATTTTTTTTTGTGAGCCCTTGGAAACAGCCGATCAAGCGGAAAACACAACGTTTGACAACCGTTGTTCAGTCAAGCGTTTTAGCAAATAGTCGTCTGGTTTGTGTCCAGCTGACAAACATTACATCATTTTTCACTCTCTCTCTCTTCGGCTGAACAGGTGCAGCGAGTTCTTTCGCACCTTCCTGCTAAAAATAGCTGCCGGTTAATGGAAGTGACGTTTGTTGGAGGTGAAAACAAAACAGAGAGCTGACAAGAGGTTTAAAAAGCTTCATGTGAGGTGAATCTGATTAACTCTCACACTGGTGTGACTCAACTAAAGACAGGATACCTTGGGAGGTCACTTTCAGGATCTCTGGGTCCACGACCACCTCGGGCTCTTCCTGACTCGCCATTCCCTTCGTTTCGCCTTTTTTGGTCTCGCCCCATAGGTTGGATCCGCCGTGCATGCTGGGAATGTTTAGGACAGCGACGCCTTCTAGAGACAAGCTACTGAGGTCCAGTGGAGTCCCAGCGCACTGAAGAAGAAACGACAGCAGACAAATAAAGCTTCAGCTCTGTGTCTCTGGCTGAAGGAACTGTTCTGTCTCTCTGTCTTTGTTTCAAAGACAAAAATACAAAACTTGCAAAACGTTTTCACCTCAATTGTCAGACTTTCGCTCAGTTTCTTGCAGGAAGCCGAGATGGTTTCTGAAGTGGCGAATTCAAAATACCACAGCTTGTTCTTCATTCTGCAGTCATACACACAAAAAAAACATTTTTTTTCCTCTCAGATTGACGTGATAATTCATTTTCACAGAACATTTTCTCCTTTTTTATCACACACGGCTCTTTAGAGATGGAGGAGGAGGAGTGAAGTAGAAACGATTGCTGCAACAAACATCTGCTGTTGCCACCTGTGTTCCTTTTTTCATTTTTAAATGAAAGTACAGCTGTTGTTCCTCTGATCTCATTGTTGTTGCACCGTTCATCTGTCAGAGGTATGATCTTAAAAACTGTATTGTGTTACTGAAACGTTGCTGTTTGTTTGCTGCTCCTGAAGAGACTCACACTTTGTTTCACTAAACTGTTTGGCTGCCTACCTGCTGTTAAATTTCTGGGGATGTTTCTCCCTCATTGTGTGAAAGCGGTGGGCGATGGAGGCGTCCTGTCAACACAACAAAACACAGCAATGGTCCAAACACAAAAACATGAATAATAAACACTTCCTCTCGCGCGACGTCCTTCTGAGAAAACTCACCACTCCGATGGAGAAGTAGTTGTTGATGATCTCGTAGGGCACCGGGTCGCCCTTCTCCTGGTTCTCATCGGGGACGACCTGCACGCTCCAGCGGTCCATCAGCACCTCAGAGCTCCCCTCGATGTCTTTAAGGATACGACTCAGATCCTCGCCGTCGTATCCTTCGAAAGAAACAAAAAAGAAAAACGTCGA
Organism: Clinocottus analis; assembly: GCF_023055335.1. NCBI lineage: Eukaryota > Metazoa > Chordata > Actinopteri > Perciformes > Cottidae > Clinocottus > Clinocottus analis. Next base: position 23,869,521 of record NW_027176153.1, on the reverse strand, counting down.
CGTGATTAATGCGGACTAATAATTGGAGAACTTCTCCTTTAATGGGTCACATTCAAACAGTGACTCAGCACGTACGCAGCGAGCTGTTTCATTGTTCTGTTACAGGAAAACACTCATTCACTGAGCAGGGGTCGTCCTTCATTCAGAGGATCGGCGGTTCGATCCCCGGCCCCCGCGAGCCAGGGTCGATGTGTCCTTGAGCAAGACACTTAACCCTGAAAATGTCTCCCGTGAAAGATAGATAGTCCTGATGTGGCAGCTTGCATGGCAGCTCCTCTCACCAGCGTCTCAGTGTTCAGAAAAGCGCTTCATAAATTCAAACTATTCTTCGTTTCTTACCTCCGCCCCATCGCAGACATCGCGCCAGGTCATTTCCTGTGCCCAGAGGAAGCACAGCGACAGGTGGTCGTACCAGCAGATTCGCTTTGTCTGATAGCGAGAAAAAGAGAAGCAAAGAGAGAGAGAGAGAGAAGCACAAAAGGGAAGTGCGTCAGAACGAACCAGAAGCTCACGGCGTGGCGGCTATCGCGTCCCCTTTTTTAATACTTTTTTGGCGCTCGCTGCTGTCGTGGCCGTCAGTCTCACCTATTGCGTCGAGAATCCAGCCGACGGTGCCGTCTCCACCGCACACCAAGATCCTGTAGTCCTCCAGATTTTTGAAGAAACTCAGTCTGAGAGAAAGATGACGGGGGATTATGACATCACAGCTTCGTGTATTTAGAAAAACTCATAATCTGTTGTACCAATCCCTCACCCTGGTGCAGGTCCTCCATTGCAAAGGTTGTGCACCTGCCGGGGATTCAGTAAATACTGAAATTTATGCAGGACTCTGAAATACAGTAAACCAGTTTAAAACAACGTGCATGTATGAGACAACCGTGTATTCATGAACGCATCTTTTTTTATTTCAGGACTCACCTTTCTCCCTGCTTGCCGCCACTTTTAAGGTTGACAAACACCAGAAGAGGATGTGTGTTCGGCACAGGGCTGATCTGTCGAACGACAAACACGCGTGTGATCCACCGATTTACTGCCGAGTCAAACTGAACCACGTCATTGTAAATATGTGGATACTGAATATACCTGAAGCACTTGTCCGTCAGGAGTAGTATTGAGCTCGCTGTCATCCGTAGAGCCAGAGCAGCCGTTTTTTACGTTGTTTGGTCTCTCCTTCAGGGACGAAAAAAAACACGGTAAAGATCAAATATACCAGAGAAAATGTGATGGATGTTTCTGCCTTTTGAGTACAAAGAAAGAAAAATCTCTCTACACACTGCTACGCTTGTCAAAATGCCACTCAGGTGAGAAAGGTTTACGAACAAGAAACAGCCCCGGGCCGATGTCACGCTCTGCGTCGGTGTGTCAGGCGGTGTTTGTGTTTTGTGCGTTTGCCCGAGGACGATCCTGTACCTTTATAACAGGATATATTGCCCATGGAGGCAGGATGTGGTCTCTGAGGGGCCCACAGGTGCACTCTGTCGGCTCCTGGTCTGCACATTCATCATGACGCTGTGAAACACAAACAGATGCACATCAAATAGACTCCCAGCGCAACAGTGATGACAACCGGCAGGATCTGAAGTGATCTTTTTCAAGCAAAATGTTCGGGCCCCACCGCCCCGACAACACGGGAACAAAATGGTCCAACTTGTTGAGACTCCTCCATCCGTGCTTTTTAATGAATAGATTAAAGAAAATGTAAATCCCTTTCAAGTGAACCAGATTGCTCCATCTGACAAGAACTAATAACATGTGCAATCACTTTGTTAAAACAATGCAAATAAAGTTATATATGTGCAAAAAATAACTCATATTTGGCCAAAAAAGATGAGCAAGGAAACCGGTTGGATCCCTGTTTTCTCCCCATAGTTTCATGTTGAAGTGTCCTTGAGCAAGGCACTGAAGCCCCAGAGCTTCACAGCAGCACAAAGCTCCTTCATTACTAAGGATGGTGACATGCAGAGAATAATCCCACCACTGTGGGATTAATAAAGGATTCTTAAAAAATGTTTAAAAAATTAAAAAAATTAAAATAAAAAAACATTTATATATATATATATATATATATATATATATATATATATATATATATATATATATAAAAAGTTGTATGTTTATATATATATTATATATTTTTTTATTTAAAAAATATATATACATGTATATTTATATATATATACATTTAAATATATTTTATATATATTTTTTATATTTTTTTATTATTTAAAAAATGTATATATATATATATTTTAGAATCTGCATCTCCCCTGCGCCCCACCTGTAATACCTCCGCGCCCCACTAGAGGGTCACGCACCACAGTTTGAGAACCACTGCTGTAAAGGGACAGGAGCGAGGAGGAAATGCTTCTTTACAGTTTGAATGTTGGCGCCTGATAACACGACTGCATCTTTTCTCCACGCTGCTAATAAAACATAACGCGTTGCTAGAAAATCAGCCACGCGGTGGAAACGCGTCCTCACCATCGTGTGGCACCACACGCAGTGTTTCCCCGTGAGGCCTTGATAGCTCTTGATCTTCTTCTGGCATTTTTCACACTTCCTCGAGTCACAGTTCCCGCTCACCCAGTCGTGCGCTGGAACCTGAAATGTGAGATGAATGTTTTTAAACGTTCACAGACGTGGGATGACGTCCGATATAAACTGTAAGTTTCACTGTAAATGTACCCCGTACCCCTGTTTCCTTCTTTGACTTCACGTACGTCCGGGTGCACGGCGCCGGGTTCCTGTTGGCACAGCGGCCGTGGACGGTGTATTTGCAGCCTGCACAACACAACACACATCCCAGCTGTCTTATGGTGTTTACATTATACATTTATGGCGGACAGATTGAATCCACAAAAGCGGACCGCAGTTATCAATTTTGAGCGTTGAGAATTGGCAAATGTCGCCCTCTTGTGGCGCGTTCAGGTACTCACAGGTGCAGCAGAGTCCTTGTTTCCTCAGGCCCAGCAGCATGCTCTGGCACACGTTGCAGTAAACGGGCTTATTGAAGTGTTTCATCCTCCAAAGGTGCTGCCCGTCATTTTGAGTCATCTGCTTGTCGAGCGATCATTGAAGACGGTAAATGCAAAAGAAGAACGTCATGGTTATAAAAGAAAAAGCGTGAGAAAATATGCTCGTATCTGTTTCCCCTTTCGGATCAAACACAAACCCTTCAATCATAAAAGTGTGGGTGTGTTTCTCACACACAACTTTGCCCTAATGAGATTGCTGATTATGCATATGTGCGTCTACATATCATGACATACGGTGTCACACCACATTCAAGTCAACACAGACTATAATCTCAGATTCTTAACACAAGATTATGGAGTTGCTTTCAGTCTGTTTAGCCAGTGCTTTCATCCGGATTACACACTGAAATGCTTTTTTTTTTTCTTCTTCCCGACATGATGAATCATCCTCTCACTTACTGCATGACGCATCGCCAGCAGGCCATGAAAAAAAACAACCTCACAGCAACTGTGAGGGGGCTGAATTTATGCACCCCGGGCTTCAAATGTCCATTGGTGGCTGGAAATAGCCTGAAGGGGAAGTCCCTGGCATTGTTGTGGAGGCCAAACCCCGTCGCCAGAGTCCAATCCATGATTTTTAGACACGCAGTCCCACATGAGCGGCGTTCCCGGCAGCAGATTTAAATATCACAACACAAATCTGACCCGTCCTTGTTTTATGACGAGCAATTTCCCGCACACGCCTATTATACTTTTTGGACTTCTCTAGTCAGATATATAGTCCCTAAAGATTGCTTTTTTTTAGTGCAAGTACTTTGTGAAATGTGGACAGAGATTGTGCAGAGTAAATGGAAAACACTTAAGCACTCTAATGCTGCATGAGAGGAGGAGATGACATTACCACACCCTGTGACGCCGAGTCAGCAGAAAAAGGCCTCTTATCGTCTATACGGGTATTTACGGGAGGAGGCAAAGGACAGAGGAGCGGCAATGCAAGGCCACGGTTTCACAAGAACAGTAAAAAAAGTGTTTTTACAAGCTGTTAAGCATTCATGGCGAACAGCACAAAGACAAACATGCTTTTTAAAGTACCTTAAGACCCAACAAGACCAGCAGGGGAACATTGTTCATGCCTCCCTCCACCCACTCCTCCAGAGACACCGTACCGCTGCTGTCAGCATCAATCGCTGTCATCATGTCCTTCAGAACCTGGTGGAATGACATTGAATTGTTAGCACGCAGTCAGCACACACACCTCTATCACTTAAAAAAAAAAGACCAATTTGTGGATTTTTAAAGCTGCATCTACTGCAATATATGATGCACAATGATGCAAATGATATATTGTGCAAACAAATGCGTTTAACTCTCTGTATATTTACTATATTGTACAGGACGTACAAGCCTTCATGTGTCTGCGGGATGCTTGCAGTTCAGAGTCGAGACTCACCGGCCTCAGCTCAGACACATCCCACCCGAGGTATTCTGCAGCGTGCATCATCTGAGCAATAATCCTGTCCACTTCCTGTTTAAAAACAACACAGCAAAAGACTTGTTTTCAGTCTTGCAGCTAGTACGATACAGTGCTACCACAACTCAAACCGGAGTCTTTATCCTGATCATGACAATCCTGCAGAAGAGACTCTCACAACAACTTACAGAGCTGTCGAGGACTCCGTTCCCATCTCTGTCGTAAAGCTTGAAAGCAACTAAAGAGAAAGAGAAGGAGAGAGAGAGAGGGGGAATATGAAAGTGGAAGTGCTGGACCAAGTCATCAAATGAAATTATCTTTGGCAGGAAAAGCAACAAAAGGACTCACACTCCAGCTTGTCCCGAGGCTGGTCGTCCTCCAGCAGAGAGAAGTAACAGGAGACATCCTTCAGAAAGACCTCCTCTGCAGGGGAGAGACAGGGAAGAGGCAGAAAGGATGGCTGTGAATATCTGCACAAACAGCCACTTCACACGCTCGCGGTGAGAAATTGACTTAAGCCAAATAGGCCGCGTTGTAAATGGATACGGGCACGGAGGCAGAGGAGTGAGCCGTGTTGGACGCATGGTGTATTATCTCACTGGCGCTGTCTTCCTGGGTGGGTTCAGAGTTTTGGAAAGAGCAGAAGAGTCGCTGGCAGAGGTCCACGGGGAAGTCCTCCACTTCTAAATAAGTCTTCAGGAACAGACGAAAGCCTTCTTCATCGATGCACTGCAGGAAGAGAAATGATCGAAGAGACGCGCTTATTTTTAGACTGTGCTTTTGGGAAATGTAAAATTAAATGTTTTAACCGTCTGCGTGCGTGTGTGTGTGTGTGTGTGTGTGTCAACTTCTGCATTTGACCTCTTCTGAAAATAAGGGAAGATGACATTCACGATGTGAAAAAAAATGTCTCTGATGTGTCGTTTTCTCAAGAAAAAAACAAAAATAACACCTTTGTTTTGAGGTTGAGCTTCATGCGCTGCAGTTGAAAAGCCTTTTTCAAAAGCTCAAGATGTTTCTGAGAAACATTTAATCCACTTTTTCAAAATCGGTGGCTGGGTTTTCCCGTGAAAATGACCCAAAAAACAAAGCCCGTGGAATCCAGATTTCCCGTCTGTCTATTTGTCCGGGTGTCTGTATCTCACATGATGACACGAGCTGCAGGACTCTCTCGATAACCGAGGAGCACAAACCCATTTCTTGCTGACATTAAATCATTCCCCTGGTTGATACCTCTGCAGTAATAAAGTGCACGACAGCCAGGTAACAACAACAAAAGGAACAAAAGTCAAATGAAAGTAAAACCACGTAATTGAAGACACGCCTTAACATTTACAAACATTGTTATTATTCAGTGTGTTTTAATAGCTGGTACTTTATGGCAGTAGTTATGCTTTCCCCCATAAAAAAACCTAATCCAATTACCTAATCAAACTGTCTGAAGACAAATTATCCGTCTGAAGTTACTGCACTCGCTTCCTGCACAAATTAGTTGGCGGCGTCACCGCCCGACACTAAAGTAAAGGAAAGATCTCTTTCAATCACATCTGAGCTGACGCTGCAGGGCGGCCGGCAGCTTTGCTGCGTGGGCAAAACAAAAAAAAAAAAAGGGAGAAGGTAATTTACATCTGCGACCTCGCTCGATGGCGCTGGAGACGTTTCCCCCGGACAGCTCGGTGGACGAGATCGATCGGTTCGAATCTAATTAATTAGGCACGAGAAGACGGGGGACAGAAAAACTGCTCTGCTGAGAGATACAAGTCAGGGATTTGCGTGTGAGTGAGGGCGTTTTTTCTCTTTTGGACCTGAAGGCGAACAGCAGGACTCAGCATCCTGTCCCCCTCACCTCTCCATGTCTGTGCCGGGCCAGACGGCCATCTGCATCGAACTCCCTCAGCACGTCCTTCACCTTCAGGCTGCAGTCTGGAGGCAGAGACACACAGCAGGTCACGCCGGGATGCTCGTGGACATTTATTTTTATTTTTTCAGTACTTTGTACAATTTCTAATCCATCTGTAAATACATTTTTTTTTATTCCATGTATATTGTAAATATCGGATTCATCTGCAAATGTAATATTATTCTTGCTACTGCTAAAAAATGTTTTCTGTTATTACCATTCTATTGTTTATTTATATTACTTGTTTCTTTTATCTGTTTACTATCCTGTAATTTCCCCCCAGAGGGACTAGAAAAGGATTATCTTATCCCTTCCATGGAGCTCACAAAAGTAGATTATTCACATATTTACTATTACTGTGCGTTAACCATTTTCCTGAAACATCATGCAGCGTGATACACAAATACAAAAACAAAAGATGTGAATGCTTTATTTGCACACACACACACACACACACGTAAAAGATGTGGTGGACTGCAACCTCTTCTAGATGTGAGCGAGCGTAGATGAGTGTGTGTGTGGGTGGAAGTGGAAGTGAAGTGAAGGGGGGGGGGGGAGGTGTCGAGCGCTGAAAAAGCTGCCCGCCCGCCGCCTGTACTCACATTCAATGTACTGCTGTAGCTGGATGAAGTCGACAGGGTTCAGTTCCTTTACCTCTGGGTTTGTGGGGGTGGACATGGCGCCTGCTGCTGCTGCTGCACTATAACCGCCCGCCTGTGCACAAGCGAGAGAGAAACAGTGAGACGCAGATGGAGAGAGAGAAAAGAGAAGGTGGGCGCATGGTCGCCCGCCTCTTTGTAGGGACATGAAAGCACGGCTGCGAGCTGAACGGCGATAGCATCTCCCTCCTCCTCCTCCTCCTCCTCCTCGCGCCGCCGCCGCCGCTGTAACATCCACGATTGTCGACACACACAGAGAGAAGAATCACACTCGACATACAAAAGTTTGTGTGAAGCGGAAAGAAGGCAGGAACTGTCAGAGGATACGTGGAGCCATGCAGAGTATTTACCGTCAACTATATCAGTAGAATTATAATAGTTTCTCATGCTTTAACACCTTCATATATCACTTTGGTCTGCGTTCATAGTCCTTCCTTGATGTGTGTGTGGATACATGTATGCAACAATTGTGTGTTCTCACGTCTATATACTCTTTCTTTTGTGACTAGCCACTAAAAACTGGGCCAAGCATCTGGTAGAAATCATGTCAGGTGAACAGGACCCATGATACCTGGACACTCGGGATTCTCTGCACCTAAAATATCTTTCCATCTACTCACTGGCCCATATTTCATTTATAAAACACCAGATATTGGGAGTGTTTGGTTTAGTTCAGCTCAGAGGAATCTGAAACTATAACTTGTGATCACAACGAGTCTGCAAACGTTTACAAGTAAACATGCCGTTAAAGCGTAATGGAAAGAGATTCACTAACGACAGGAAACAAAGAGACAAATGTATATCCATTAATCATTTAAGAAAGAGGAGTCACAGGCCAATGGATGGGGGAAAGATGCCGTAGCATCCTGTGTGACTATAATAAGATGAAGATGCATGCCAGTAAAATGTGCCAAAAATACCTAATGCCGTTAATAATCATATAAAGGAATGTTGTGAGGGTATTTTTGGTCTTTCCAGGCAGATGTATCCTAATTAGCATCAAGCAGTAGCGCACATGCTTTTTTTTGGGGTATTTAAAAGCTCCTATTTGTGTAAAAGCAAAGCTATGTACTAGTTGTTTAGATGAATTAACACATTCTCCTATTAAAAAACAACAATGTTGAGTTAATAAGCAATAAAATGTTAAATAATATCAGGACTTCTGTGGTTTTACTTGGTCTGGTATGATCAGTAGCTTCTGGTGGCTAATGTTAGCCAACTTTAGCTACACATAACGGTCCTTACTGAATCAATAACCATCACGATCAACGCTTGTTAGGCTAATTATTACAAATGATTGCATAGTTTTGCTTAAAAGACCACAACAGTGATTTTGCCCAAATAATATATCTGCTCTGTTATCCATCGCAGCAAATTGCATTACATTTTGTCTAAATTATATTTTAGGGAACTGCAGTTACGACAATAAACTTTTTAGAAGAAAGTTTGAATAGTTTGCTAACTCATGTGTGTAAACCAATGTCAACGAGAGCCTGGAACAAAGTAAAAAAGACAAATTCAGAATGAGAAACTCTCAAAACAATTCAAAATATAAATGCACAGAACAGTTTTGATAAGTTAAATGTGCACACGTGCCTCCGTAAAGATATTAAAGACTATTCTGTCATCAACTCCACAAAACTGAAGCGTATAAAAGACTGTGTGGTGGGTTGTCGGTCCGGCACGATGAATAGGACCTCGCTGTAAATGTGTCGTTCACACCGTTGTCCTCAGGCGTTTAATCACACATTAAAGTGCAGCCGACGCAGGTATCAGCGACGGCTCGCCCTCAACAGAGAATCTGAGTACTCAAAGGACAAAGAACTGCACTGAGAACAAAACAAAAAAAAGGGAATAATCTCAAATAACACCCACTCCTTACATGTGATTGTATCCATTTGCGGTCTTTGGACTCTGAAAGGTTCACACTGTCCTCACTTAATTCCCTTCAAAAGGTCAGCGGCGTTGCCTAGCAGTCCCGTTCATGCGGCCGATCAGGTGTGCCGGCACTGTATCAACAAGCAAGGTGACACATGAAAGAGTCATGAAAATCCATCTGGCACTAATCACCTGAACGCAGCCTGAAACCTCTGCACTTCTAAAAATATGCACGTGGCTCCGTCTTCATGTAAATGAGGTAAAAATAGTCATAAAACACACTCGGGTGGTGTTTGTGCTTTCCAGAGGAGCGTGATGTCGTGAGCAGCATCGTGTCTAGTTTGTCTCCTTTTGCCAGCTGAGTATCATCATCATCATCATCATTATTGTCTGGTTCAACTAGATCTCAGAGGCCTATCTGAGTAATCTGATTCCTCACTTCCTGATTAGATAATGATTTGCATGCACAAGGCAACCTGAAAAAAATATCAGGACCAGAACACGGAAGCGCAGGAAGGAAAGCATCCTCCTGCACTTAGAGACGAATAGTGTACTGGAACAAGTATGAATATTTCAGGTGGTTTTGAGGAATGTCTGAGGCTTGTTAAGACTTAATACCGACCACGTGACGAGCTGCTTCTGGGCCGGCTCTCAATCAGGTTACAGTGTTGGACTTGACTTAAATGTCAGACGCCTCACGATCAGTTTATGTTACTTTACAGGAACATTTATGAGGTAGAGAGTCTGTTAAAATGGACTCACGTTGCCATCCGTCTGTGTGATTTACTTTGATTCGCTGTCCCGGGAAAAAAAGACAGAGCTACTACTTTGTTTGAACCGAAATGTCACCGCGTATAATCAGCGCCGGATAAATTGTGCAGCGCCTCAAAGCAGCGAAGAACAATTTGAATGTTCAAATGCTCCTCTGAGTAGCAACGAGCTTCCACTCCCACATGAACCTCCTGAAACCGTCCGTTCAGACGCCCGACACTCGTCTTCACTCCTGACAGCTGAAAAAATGCCAAAAGCGACCGCTTTATAAAACAATCACACGGTGAAATGATGGTAGATTCGCCTCAGTTGGCATTTTCCTTCTCGCGCCTGCGTTTTAATTATGATCCCTTTAATGTCTGCACATAAAACTGTCAACAACCATGAAGCACTGTCTACACAAGGGGATCGTTTCAAGGTACACGTGGAGGGGGTCAAACTCGTTCGGTGCAGGCTAATGTGTGTGCGAGCTGTCACGACGCCCACGCCTCGTGTCAAGGAAATCTGCTGTTGTGCAACACTTGCAGGGTGCAAGCCATTGATTGTCATTCTGCGGTTGGAAAACACTGCGTGTAGGCCCTTTGAACCGAGAGCAAAGAAATGTTTTTCTTTGCATCCGCGTTCCCCCTGAAACTGCAGACGTGCGTCTCGATTGCATCAGGTGAACAGGAGGTTGGAGGACGGACATGCTCGGTCGCTGTGGGAAAGTGTTTCCCTCCATCAGCTGGTAGAAAGAGGCCGCCGACCCTGGCAAGGAGGGAGGAGGGAGGAGGGAGGAGGGAGGAGGGAGGAGGGAGGAGAGAGGACCCAGTCGGTGTCGCTGTGGGTCTTTCCCCTCCACCTCCTCCCACACCGTGAACCTCTCGGCTGGCCTTCAAAAACAACCACGAGGCCGCGCTTTAAATTGCATTCTGCATGCAGATGCTACTGTGACTCATCGCATGAACACGGGAATACTCTCATGCTACTATAAATGGGCCGTTTGCTCCAGGGGTCACTTTGCAGGCCGAGCCAGAAGTTTCAAAACGAGCAGCAATATTTAAACTTCCTTAGTGGAACTATTGTAGAAAGAAGAAAAAAAGAGCCATGTTGTGTGGATCCCGAGAGCTGCAGCCAGTAACCACGACTTCCTCTGGTTGTTTGATACCCTCACGTTTTATTCACTATAGTAAATATCATCGTGTCGCAAACTGGAACATGTGTCGACGCAACTGAAAGCATCCAAGCAGATGTATAGTTTCTATATGTGTTTGTTCTATGATGTTATGCTGGTGTCCGCCTGTGTCAGTATGCTAAATCAGAGCAACACAGAGTTCCCCTTGTCTTTCTAAAGAATTGAGCGGTATGCAAACCACACAAGGCCAAAGTTAGAAGGAACACTGGAGAACTTGATCACGAAACACAAAAGGGAAAACAACAAAAAGACGAAAAACCACAGAATGAATCACAGATTCTCTGGAAATGTGGGCGAGGCTTTGCTCACTCCAAGGCTCAGACTTGAATGTGAATTATATAATATATATATTTTTTGTTGTTGTGCAGAGGCAGCCTTGTAGAAGAACACCCCGCTGCGCCCAGAGAAACCAAAAAAACCTCCAACCTGCCCAGACTTGAGAGAGAGCAGCTCTGTTTGCACATATCAAGGAGTCTCGCCTGCTTCGCCCACACAGCTTTCCACAACTGAAAATTAAACATTAAATGTCACTTCTTCTTTTTTTTTCTTCTTCAATGATTCAATCTGAAACATCGTCTTCGTCACGATCATTTCAGTCATTCGGGGATCCGAGATATTTAAGGGGATTTCAGTATAGTGGGTTGTATTCGGTCTATTTTTGAGATATGAATGGATGAGCCTCACTATAGGAAAGAGTATTTCATAAGTTACAGCATTTGATACTTGAGCTGCACTAAGATAAAGTCTAATCACATCTATGACGTGAGAATAAAGTAATGACTCGTGACAACAAAAAGGGATTAAAATCAGTCATGACAACAGGACTCAAAGGAATATCACGATGAAGGAAGTGAAGGCTAAATTGGAGCTACAACTATTGCATTTAGAGAAGTGAAATAATCTACAAAAATGCATCAATGCCATCGCTCTGGTCACACCGTGCAATACAGCAACCGCTAACCTTCATCAAATAAACAGGGGATTTACAAATGGGCTGAATTCTAGTGCATTTACGGCCTCCAACGATGGGACAACCGCACTATTGATCGTCTGTGCCTGAAAACTATCTTGCAGCTACAAACAGATGGGATGCCACTGAGAATCTCCTGCTTGGAACTAAGGAGCTCCAGCAGGAAAGTGTCAGCTGGGAATGAAAGCTGAGGGGATTATGCATGAAAAAACACAGACCTGTGAGTATCAAGATCTTCCTGCATGGTGTGTTTGACCAGTTTACATCGTGGTTTTCAAGCCACTTTCACCATTTGGGAGCTTTGAGCAAACAATGCAGGGACAGTGACCACTATCATCTACGTCACACTGTGGAGGATTAAGTGAGAAAAGACCGTGGAAACCCCTTTGAGGTGTTTCATGTCTATTTATGTTAGAAATAGCTCCACATCCTGCAACAAGCATAATCTCAGATGGGTGTCACATGAGGCTAAAACCTCCAATGCTGTCAATGTAGCATGTGTGTGTGCGTATGTGTGTGTGTGTTAAAAATAAAGCAGATAGTGGAGTCCCTTTGCACCAAAGTATCTCCAGACACCCACAACTGCTTCAGATAGCACTAATATCTGAGGCATATTGCTCGTATCTAGAAATAGATTGAGAGGAAAGGTTCCCCGCGTGTAATTTAAGCAGCCTGGCATTAACAGTCACGGCACGCTGCAGAGGGAACAACAATTATGAGCTTTAAAAAAAAAGAAAAAGGCACATGACTGTGCACTAACATGCATTATGTCTGTCCTGTCCATTACTCTGTCACAACACGTCTGCTCGCTGCTCGTGCACGGAAAGCTTTCCATCAATAAAATGCGCAAACAGCACAGAAACAACAGGCTGGCGTGATAACGTTGTGTTGCGTTTCGTCTGTGCAGCGACACACAAACTTCATTCAATGCGTCGAGTCCTCCGGACCTCTCACTGTTTGTCGTCGGTCGTCTTTTACCTTTTTTTTTTTGTTCCTCTGTCGCCACTCAGTTGTTATTTCACGGGATCGTCGCGGTTTCCCCCCAAATAAATAATAAATAAATAAAAATCCTGCCGTCACAAGAGTCCGTTAACTTTCAATGGAGGCAGCAGCAGTTTGTGCGAAGTGGAAGCAGAGAAGCAGAGAGAGAGAGAGAGAGAGAGAGAGAGAGAGAGAGAGAGAGAGAGAGAGAGAGAGAGAGAGAGAGAGAGAGAGAGAGAGAGAGAGAGAGAGAGAGAGAGAGAGAGAGAGAGAGAGAGAGAGAGAGAGAGAGAGAGAGAGAGAGGATCCCTTTCTGTCAAGCACCGCCTCGGCTGCTCTGCGCCCTTTTTTGCAAAGACAACACACACACACGTACACACACACACGCGCGCGGGCGTTGCACGAGCGTGCATCCATCTGCAAAGTTGCAAAAGTAACGCTGGTGAGAGTAACGCAGCAGCTGTAACCTCTCCGGCTGCACGGCACTCCTCTCCGGAGAAAGGAAATCAATGCCTTTTACATTACAGGCCCTTCACCAGTGTTATTGTTATTGTTATTATTGTTGTTATTATTATTGTTATGACATCATTTATAGGAACAGCAGCTACATGTTCCACATGGAGCCACAGCTCATTTGCAAAGTAGTAACTTTCTCAAAAGTATTTATTATGAAACTCCCTAGACTGTTAGACTACACACACACACACACACACACACACACACACACACACACACACACACGCACACGCACACACACACACAAAACAGTTACAGTAGGTTAATTTATAAGATGATATGTTCTAACGTGTATAGTCTCCATAGACACACATAACCTCATAAATGAACTTACTAAAACTGTTTTTAATAAAGGAAAAGCTAATCTAGTTACTGTACTTTATATTATTGTCCTGTAACGTTGGCTTAAGGAGTTAATGTTAAACTTGACATGAAACCTTCAATATTTCCTCATATCTGCACACACATGTTTGTCTATTGTTATGGACATTAGTATTATGATTTTAATATTTGTTAGCCATTATAACGGACCAACAGAGAGGTGTGGTTGTCAACTATTCCTCCTGCTCACTCGCAGTCCTCACGTGTTTTGCTCATTGATGTTGAAGGTGATTAAACTGCTGATTAGAAACAAAGTGCAGTCACTAAAGTACTGCACTATGTACACATTTCAGGTACTTGCACTTCAATTAAGTACTTCCATTTCTTGCAACTTTATACTTCACTGCCTTTATTTGGCAGCGTACTCGTTACTTCACCAATAAAGATTTCACAAAATTGGTTTCTAAAATAAAATGCATTTTTAATTCTCAATGCAGCACACACATTATATGCACATATTTTCACTTCTGCACTATTTTAAGTCTCAGATTCTCATCATTTGTCATCGCTTTCTGACTCTCCGAAAGGAAACAAATCCCTTTTTCTGTGTGGCAGAGCTACTTATACTTAAGAATACTTCCTCCAGGCCTCAACTCTGCGTGCTGTACATTTTGTAGAAATGAATTAAGGTCAACGAAACACATTCATTAAATTATTCTGAGGTCTACTTAGCGCGTGGCTTAGCACGCCTTGCAGCCAGCGACCACGTCGCATCATAATGTTTGCAGACAACAGAGCGCGGGGATTGAGCAAAGCACACGATTTCACATTCCAGTGACCACAATGGTGAGGGATTACGCTGCACAACGAGGATGAGGCTGACGGGAGAGGATAGCAGACATGGAAAACATGTGGTTGTCTGGGTTAGAGAAAAGGAAAGCGGCACAGTTCAGAGCAGCGAGACCTTCGTACCGCAGAGTTTTGTTGTAAAACGTTTCTTTTACTCTTAAACTGGAACGACAGCATTTCCTCCATCGGCTAATTTCTAAAAGCAGCACTTGTTTTCTCCACTATACTAATGTTTCTTCATAATCTACTCAGCCTTTATGTGCCCTTCAGAAGCTGCAGATCTCTGATGACATGCTGTGGTAAAAGTAAGGAACTGCATTTTTTTTTGTATGCCTGTAATTAAAATGCTTAAAAATCCATTCTTCTGGGACGAAGTTTGACATGTTTTATTACTTTGTCTGTACAACACAGTACATAACAGACACAAAACAAACAAAAACATTTAAGAGGGAAAATAATAAAAGGGCACAATCTAAACGTATGTTTACTGCACTTCTGTGGGCTTTCATACTGAATGGTTGAAGTCCGGTTTGTCTCACAGCAAAAACTAACTAATAGCAAAACATTTTACCTCTCAAAAGCCATAAGAGTGACTTTACAAATATTTTTTACATTCTCCAAGTTATGGTTTGTGGTGACATGTCAGTGAACAGATGTTTAAATGTGAAGAATAAGATTAATGTCTATATTTCAATCAGAAAAAAGACGTAATAATTACCTAAAATATCAAGTGAACCATTATGATTTGTCAAACAAAACTCATTATACATTAGTTAAATCCCCAAATGTTAAACTTCTAATTTAACACTTTAACTGGACCCAACATACAGACTATATTTACAACTGAGGCAACAAAGAAAACACAAAACCAAAAGTTTCTTCCTGCAATGAACTTCAAATGCACCGAAAAAGGCAATTTTCCATACATCAAATGGTAACATTTTCAAGCATGTTTGTGTAAAAAGGCAACACAATAAATAAAACAAAATGGCACAGAAGGTTTAGACAATCAAAACTCAGAAGCACAATGTCTTGTGAAATATTCACAAGGATCTAAAAACTAAAAGCAAGCGCACGAAAAAAAAACTTCAGAGTCAAAGTCCCAGCAGACAGTAACACAAATGACAAAACGGAGATTAAAAAAACAAAATAATAATCACAATCCAATTACAGTGAGAGGAATAAGAGAATGACATTTATAATTCAATATAGTATTTGTATTTACAAGCATTTATACAACTGAGAGCATCAAACTGGGGTTCAAGCTTATTACTATATCAGGACATGGAGCAGAACAATCAGATCATATAATGCACCAAAATATAAACCTTGTAAACATCACATCTCCCCTTTTATCTCAGATATCAGTCAGATAAAGTTTCTATTAGCCAGGTTCCTAATATATTTGTCCTTACTTTAAGGCATAGGTATCAAGCTTCGGAGCGATCCTCTTCTCAGATTTTATGTTCACTTCCAACGAGGAAAAGCTCGACTCGTCTTCCCCGACGCGTCTCTGGGATCCGGTCGGTTATAAGATCTCCTCCACTCCGTGTGCAAAGATCATGACCAGGCCGGGCTCCAGGATCATGTCCTCGCCCATGTGCTGGTTCTCGCAGGCCATCACCACCACGGCCTGCTTGCCGGGGATGCGCTTGGCGACGTAGTTCTCGTAGTAGCGCCGGTTCATCTGCCGCGTCTCCAGCGTGGCCAGACCCTGGGGCCAGTTTCGCTCGTGGGCGTTCTCGATCAGGTCGTTGACGATGGAGAGCGGGCAGCCGCTGTCGATGAGGGAGCGCTTGATGACCGCTTGGAGGACGGCGTCGGGGGTGGAGATCATGCCGCCCCAGCGCGTCACTCGGGCGGGCTGCATGGAGTTCACCCACCTGAACGGGGTGAGATGAGTCGACAACCACAAGACAATTAGGGGCCGAGCTGCAGCTCTCAGAGAAAAGTTAATATTAGAAAACAAAAACGTTGGAGACGGTGAAATGTAACTTACTCCAAGATCTCGTTGTACTCGATGCTCTCCTCAAGGTTTTGGAGATTAGGATTAGCGCTGCGGATTGCCCTCATGTAGGCTTTTAGCAGCTGAATGTCCCGTTTCTGGAAAATTAAAAGCATCGTCTTCAGTGACTGATATCACAAAATACTCCAAAAGAAACAGGAATTAAAAATAAAAAAAGGCCTATTAATAATATACTGATCCTAAATCAGTTTCAGTTTTGTCAGAATATATATTTTGTAACAGCAGAGATTTCCATAAACTACTAGATTATATAAGAGATTGTGTCCCGAAGAGAAGAGAGCAGAGAGTTTTAAGTGTTTGACAAATATTTGCAAAAACAAATGACAGAATACATTAAGATTTGCATTGATTGCACAGAGGACATAATAATTAAACGAGCTCCCTCGAAACTACTAATTAAATTTAATGATCATACAGTGAGGATAAAAAAAATCCAAAAACTGCTTAATGAATGAGCAAATTAATGAATTAACTTTGTTACCATTTCTCTTTTTACAGCAGAGGCATCATTAAGATGCATTGGAAACACACATAAACAGTCAGTGTTGTCAAAGAAACAGGCCTAATAATTAAGATGAGTGTGTACGATGGAACACATTAAAACTTGCCAGAGGAAAACTTGTGTATTCACATCCTGCTTCTTCGTAACATAACAATCGTAAATATGACCTTTCAGGTCTCATTTAGTGATTGAATTAGATAGAATCAAAGCTACGACTTAGTAGAAAAGTTACTGTCAATATTAAGTAATTATTAGGGGTGTGAATCACCAGAAGTCCCACTAGACAATATCATCAAGATACGATATCGCGATACATTGAATATCACAATATATTATATATTTTTTCAACTTCAATTGACCCCAAAGGAAAAATGTGTCAAGAAAAAGTAACTTGATTTCATTATTCTAGGAGCAAAATGTTTAGAATTGATTAAATAAAAGATCAATACTCGGCTTCCGTGTATCGATACAATATTGCCACGCAAAAATATCGCGATACTGTGCTGTATTGATTTTTCCCCCACCCCTAGTAATTATGGAAAAGAAGGTTAGCTGTAACACCTAAATGAGCAGGAAACTGTTCTTACTTGTTCCCCCAACTGGTGTTTATGCTCCGCAACCGTTTTCTCCAGATCCGAAATCTTCGTCTGTTGCTGCTGGACGACGCTCCGCAAGTGTTTGATGCAGTTATGATTGGGGACTTCATCTTTGGGCATCTCAAGCCTGCGAGTGTCGGGGGGAGAGAAAGTAAGAGGATTTAACTCACAGACCATGTAATTAACAGCACAAACATTGAATGGTGACAATTATTGTTCATTCGGGTTTGAGCGACCGCTGTAATCTGATTAGCTCCACCTGTCTCTTGAGATTTGTGAAGTTTTGGTTCAAAAAGGACGACAAGAAATTCATAATCAATGTACCAAACCGCTGCTTCATTTTTTCGGCCAAATGAAAGCCACTCACCCGCATCCGTCCTCGCAGTTGACCGGCCTTTTGGGGTTGTGCTGACAGTCCTTGAGGTGCGACTGCAGCTGGTCCAGCCGCAGCGTGGCCGTGCAGCCAAAACCCGCATTGTCGCAGCCGATCTGAAGCTTGGACAGCATGTTGCGCATGATGCGGGGCACGGGCCGCAAGTGGGCCAGCGTCACCACCGTGCGGTCAACGGGACATATCTGCTGCTGGGCAAACCACTGCGTTATGCAGGCGTTGCAGAAGGCATGCTCGCAGTGAGGAGCCTGCAATTAAAAAAAAAAAAAAGGAGAACACAGACCACGTTGAGATACGCCGATATGAGAAAGAGTGGGTCATCTTATTTCAGACAGGAACTTGCCTGCACTGGTTCTTCGAGCACTCCACTACATATAGGGCACAGTAGGTCTTCATCCACCTCCCCTTGGAACCTCGTAATGTCGTACCCCATGGTACATCACTGGGATCCACAACCTCCTGCGCAACACACAAGCAAGGACATTAAGATTTTCACACAAGAAAAACATGAAAATAAAGCATGAACAGAAATATGTTGAGCCTACCTCACTCACAAAAGGCCTCAGATGCTTCCATTCAGCTCTTGGTGCAAAGCTGATCCATCACATCTGGCAGAAATAGTCCGACTCATGAAAGAGACACTCCCTGCAACAAAATGTAAGATGCACAAACGGATTATTTGCTTTTTCCATATACGATTGGCTGGCTGATGGTTGGCGCTGAGCGACATGATCCAAAACCACATGATGAATACAATAGATGCTGCTGAGCACTGTTGATCACAATCACGACTCTTTACCAGGATCAGTCTCAACAACGAGAGGACTCTTTCCCCATCTCACAAACACATGCATTATTATTCAAATCCAATAAAAGCTGTGCAAGTGCAATGACTCAAATGTGAGCGCGCACAGCCACGCTTGAACAATCCCGAGAGCCCAAAAAAGTGACGTCCTCGATCCGTGTGGTTTTCTGCCTGTGAAACTGCACCAGTTTTCCGAGGAGAGCCTCCTGTTGTCCCAGGTGACTTGTTGTGTCTGACCCAATTCAAGTGAAAGCAGCACACACTGGGTCCGCAGGCTGTTTACACATACACACAAGTCGTTTTCCCATCGCACTCAGCATGCCTCGCAAAAAAAAAAAAAAAAACAGCTAACCATCTAAGCTAACGTCAGCTAACGTACGTGTATGATGCTATTGCGCCGTTATATATTCCACTACATCTTCATTCACGTGGGTTTAAAATGAGATAAACTGGTGTCACGTTGAATGAACATCCCAACATTTGAGTCCAGACGTCAGCGGACTTCGCTGGCCATGAATTAAAAACGAAGGCTAACGCTTGAACGCCAGATAGCAGCGCCTCCGGTCCCGTTGGTTTCCTCTGGATATTAGCATTCGAGCTAACCAGACTGACCGCAGTCTGGACAAACTACGCCGATAAAAGACTCCGCACAAGCGGCTCTGTGGGGAGAAAACATCGCAACGGACCGGTGTACTTACCTGAACACTTGATTCAACTGATCCTAATGACGATGTGTGTGTGTTTTCTGACGTCTTGCTGTAGCTAGTAGCTCGCTAGACACGTCCTGTGCTACATCCTACACTTCTGTTTCGTCGCTACGCAAGGCGGGTGGCTACGTCACGACGTCCAACAGGAGCGTTTGATTGGTCCGTAAAATCACTCAATTAATCAATCAATAAACTAATCAATCAACCAGCCTTTCTATCGATCTGAATCTATCGATTAGTTGTATGTTAAACATGAAAAAAATAGGACCAAAAAAAAAAAAAAAAAAAAATTAGGGCCCCCCCCCAAAAAATAATAATTTAATCTACTTTTTTTCCCGATGTTTTTTTTATTTTCGTCAACGAAAAAAAGGATATTTTTTTATTGTTCTCATTTTTTTTGGTCCTAATTTATTTATTTATTTATTTATTTAATTTTTTTGTTTGTGTGTGTGGCAGAAATGGGCTTCCAAACCTGTGTGCATTGCTACACACTAATCCTGTAATGTCCCCACTGTGGATTATGTTATCTTAAAACATGCTAAATAATAATTATAATTATAAGTAATATGTTGGAATACCTGTAAAACTCCATGTCTGAATGACCTGTGGAATTAATTCATGAATATATATATTAATTCATTTCTCAATTTGTGAAAGTGAATTTTCTTCGTTAATTTAATAGTATTATGTATGAAATGCCTCTTTTTCAGTCATGCGCTGCTGTAATTCCCTGCATGAGGCAGAAGGTACACAGGAAGGAAATGAAGCCCCAGCATGAAGGCAGTAGAAGTGCATGTGGACGGCTGAACAGAAGGAGCAGCACATTGAACACGTGAGTCATCATCAGTCCGTCCCCGTGTTGTTTCATGTCATCACAATGCATGCGGCTGTGTGAAAATTAAATCTAGCCTGAGGCGTTGCACAGTTAACAGGCAACAAATTACTGCTATATCTACATTTCTGTCTTTTTGACTTATAAATGTACTTTGAGCAAATAGATTTCTGACCTAAAACATTAACGTTAAACCCGGAAGAACCTTGTTCTGTTGCGACACTTTCACATTATGAAGATTTGATTCAAACTTTTTCAGACACTTATGTAGATGCATTTTTAAAATGTATTCAGCTTCACAGCTCAAAGCTATGCCAGTGAATTTAATAGAAATGCTAATACAGGGTGAATTATGCTTGTAGGAGAACTACAAAACATTGATTCATCGTCAAGAATAACTCCAGACTCAGGACATATTTAGCAATAGCACTTTTATTGAACACAAACAACCCTAAGCCACAATACTGAATGACAAGACCAATTGGCTGCAGCAAACATTTTATAAAATAGATTCAGGTTTTAATGTCACTAAATTGTTGTTTTTTTATTCTTTTAATGTCAGAAAGACAGATGCAGGTTTTTCCAAAACAGTGAATGATCTTTTACATATTTAACATTTTTGTAACAAATCATCATTCACATGTTTACACAAAGGAATAACAAGCCAAAGTGCTTTCAGGATTGCATTGTCAAAAAAGAAAAAGTAAAAGAAAATATGAATGGCTTGAGGTTTAGGTGTGACTGTAGGCGGTGACGGGGGCGGGGCCTGTCCTGGATTAGGTGTGTGTGTGTGTGTGTGTGTGTGTGGGGGGGGGGGGGGTCCTGGTCAGTAAACCTCAAACCTTTCACCTCGTCCTGTACCCCTCGTAGTCTAATTGGATTTTAAATGTCAGGGCAGTGAGGAGGACAGGTGCCTGTGGAGCAGAATTTGGTTCGGCGTGGACAAACGGATTCAAAAGGCATACGGCTCGAGGGGCTCAAACTCGCCCCCGTACAGAATTACAAATCCACCCTACTATCTTTACGACAACCTGTGGGATCATTACAACCTGCAGGGCAATCGATCGCTGACCCATAATGAAGCTGTACACGTTGAAATGATGCTTTTCCTTAAAAAAGGGCTGGACAGGGAAGTATACATACAAGAGGAAACCAAAGAAAAATGTGCTGTTAAAAAAAAAAAAAAAAAGCCAATGCACGGTTACTTATTTAAAAAAAAAAAGAAGATGAATCCTCTGACCATTCGCCACTGAATGTTAAAGGGGATAGACTATCTTTATAATCTGCATCATAACATTGTCTGGCTTCACATTCCAGTGGTAATTTGTCATATAAATGCTTCTCATAAATATTTTTTTTTCAACGTCAAATAGACATATACACATACAGCACAACCAAGCACACCTTTCTATGTATAACTACCATTGCTTATGATAAATCTGTATTCCTGTACTGTGAATAGACTTTTTTTTCGTGTGTGTTTAAATCAGAACAAGTGGAGCGACAAACAAATACTCAAAGGCTGCAAAACAAGGAGGTAGGAGAAATGCTACTGAAAGACAGCAAGTGATGCTAACGCGACCGTCCACTTAAAATAAACCGTGAGATTACACCGGACGTCGGCTCGAATTCTTGAATGACGCTCGTGCCAACGGTTGCTATTCCAGTCAGTGTTTATGAGGAGCAGTGTGTTCACGCTTTACTACCAAATGAACACACACATCCCAAAAAAAAATTCAAAAAATTGCCGCTCTCCTGATAGCTCAAGATGAAGACTGGTGTCGCAGTTGTGGTGATTTACTAACTGAAGAAATCTTAAAAAGAGGCCCAAAAAAAATAAAATAAATGTAAATGGTGTTTCTTCCCTACTTTTTTCAGACCAGGTCATATTCTAAAATGGAGTAACTTCATTGGTCCTGTCGTCATCACAGGCGTTGAGAGCTGGTGATGGCATCGACTCCTTTGCACACAGTAGAATAGCAGATTTGCAGATTTGTAAATGAGGTAATCGGCGTTAGGCTTAAATAGGGAACCCTGTCGTTGACGCACGTGCCCACTTCATTCACAAGCAAAACACAGAGAAGATGTCCTCAATCAGCGGGACACAGGACTCTGGACAAATGAAATCAACTTTGGAATGTTGGGAATGGATGAGCCGTGTGTTTAATTCTTATCTTTGTGTGTGTTTTGTTTGTGAAGGTGCACTGTAAAACTATTTGATTGTAACTCATCACATGCCCCTGAATGCAGAGTCCTTCCCTCCATACAGGCTCCTTTTGTATATTTCCCCCCAAGATAAGCAACTCAAAGTAAACAGGCAAACCCTTTATCCTTTATCTGTCATGTGGTGTTCTTTTTTTTTTTTAATTAAAGTGAAACAAAGCTGCCTGCGCAGCAGATCAGTGCCCGCTTTAAAGTCCAGTTGTGAGTGGATTGTTAATAGCTTGTGAGTTGCAATGACTACAGGCAACGTCTACAGTGAAGCGGACTAAACATAAAAACATGAAAAGGGACTATAGCTGCTACCAAAATGTCACAGAACATGCAGTATTACATCCTTTTTCCTACAGTAGGCTAGTCCTAATAGCACATTCAACAAGGGGGCAAATTCTCTGATATGGCTCTGCTTTAGAGTGACGGAGCTTTAGTAATCGATCGCTGCCTTATTTCACGCAAACACGCCGTGTCATTCAGTTTAACAGGTTCATGAGTAAAACACCGGGAAGTGTCGTGAACCTTTGTTTTTCCTTTTGTGTAAATTAAACCCCTTCCCTCCCTCCATCCATCCATCCATCCATCGCTCCCCCGAAGACACATCCTCTGCTGGTGAAAACAAACGGCACTTTCAAAAAAAGGGGAATGTTTTTTTTTCTTCTTCTAAAACCACAATCACAGGACCTCCAAGTCACAAATTCGGAAAAACACACACACACACACACACACACACACACGCACGCGCACACACACACACACACACAGGCTGTACAGAAGATATAAATCTCATGAGTCTCTTAACTGTACAAGCTTTTAGGCTACACGCTGAAAAGGGAGGGACACGTAAGAACCCTTAATGCTTAACATTGAAAAACAAATATAAGGCATTTCATATTTCCTTTTATCCGCATACGTCACTGACAGCAGGTCTAAATATTTGTGAGAAAACATTTCATTCAAAAAAAAAAAAAAAGGAGGAAGAGGATGCATATACACATCGACACACATGCAAATGAAAATGTCCACCGGCTACGAACCAGAAGTCCAAAACTACAATACCGTCGAAGTCCATCAGTAAAAATTAAAAAATATGCACCTATTCAAAATCTATCAGTCAACTTGTGCACGGTTCTTTCTCTGAGCAGGCAGCTTTTTAAAAGTCGGATATCACAGTTTTTAAGAATGAAATATCAAACACTCACACGATCAAAACGCCGCCTCTCTGAACGCAAACAGGACGACTTGAGATCCTCCGTCTGCTCCAGACGAGGGACTTTTGGTGTCAAGAACAAACAAAAAAAAAAAGGGCATATTAAATTAAACTGAGGAAGCAATAATAAACAAAAGGTTATTGCACTTTTTTATCTTTTGTCTATTTCAAAAAACGAGGTCAGCTTGAGAGAAGAGGATTCATGCCTTTAAAAGTCGCGGTAAGACAACAAATGTTACGTCACTTCTATGGTATGATCACGCGGTTATGAACACTGCACACAGCTACTACTGCAACCCTACTCGTCGTCGGTCGACCCTACACAACACAAAACAAATCTCTACAATCAAAAATTGCAACACAGTCACAACAAACAGTTTGCCTTTACTTGATCTCCAATGCGGGAACCGCGTCACGTCACAAATTTGGTTGTTTTTTTTTTTGCATTGTGACGTTACTGAATCGTCGATGAATACCGATTAACGATCAGAACGAAGCTCTGAAACTCCAGACATTGGTCTTTTCTACAGTTAAATGTGTTACTGACAATCAAAACTCACGTCCTCTGCACTCAAAGAGGAGTCCCATGGTGATTTTCAACTCTCATCTTTGCCTTAAATTTTGGTGGAAAGGCTCCTTCGCTCCTTGGGTGTTGGGCGAGCCGACCCCCGGACCCAAGAGGCGCCTTCTTTGGATTTGTGCTTTTCGTACAACTGATCCCCGTCCGCTCACATGTTTGACGTGCCTGACATGTGCAATTTTAAAATCTGCACACCCGAAAGGGAGCACTCAGCCACTGGAAATGCATCATGGACATCCAGACGAACACAGAAGGAGCTATTCAGGTGTTTTTTTTTTCCGTTTTTCCTCAGATCACATTGGGTTGAAATAATCGTGCTCAGAGGGGAAAAATGAGCCGTGTCGTGTACTTTCAGTGTAATTTCTTTTCCCCCATTATAAGGCTTCTGGGAAATACAAATGGAAGACCGTACCTTTCGGTAGTTACAAATAAAAGGCACCATGCCACCACTGTGCTCAATATTACACAGGTCCTATTGGTGGTGGGGGAGGGGAGGGAGGGGAAGGGGATTAATAACCAACCGTTCAGGCAGGGAAGGCGATCGAACTAGCATTAGTCATACAGTCAAATTGTATTGTTTTGACTTTCAGAGGTAAAGTTTTTATAGCTACCTTCATTCCCTATCTTAGATTAGACTGAACCCTTTAACCCTTTTTCACGACTCGCACCAGATAATAGACTCGTCCGTCGGTTGTAATGAAGAGAACGTTTTTTGAAAACCGCTTTTTCTGTTTGGGAAAAAGGGCGTGTTTTGTGAATGTTTAGGTTTGACATGCATATATTGAAAAAGTCTCTCACACACACTAGAAGAGATAAATCTACACGACTGGCATCAGGAGAAAACGAGGGGGAGAAAATCACAGAGGATAAATGTCAGCGTCGTCACACAAAAAGATCACTGATGAGGTAAAAACTGCAGGTCCAATAAAAAGTACAAGGTGCAGCTGGCTGCTCCGCTGTAAAGGTAGGAAACAAGAGACGTCTGCCAACAATAATCTAACACTTCCGCATAGATACATCTCTGATTTTAGGCTGGTTTAAAGCAGAATTACACGACCCACAAACTAGATGGACCACACGATTTGAACTCTTTGTTAGCAAAGCTGTACAAGCGTTTCCTTTCCGTCCGACTTTCTTTTGTTTCTTCTTCTTCTTCTTTTTTGAGGTACACCACTTTTTTTTTTTGTTATATCTCCGGGGTCATTCGGCTCCGGATGACGTGGAAGCCAAAGTTGATTGTTTTACGAGTGAATTCCTTAAATTCGTTCATTCACAGTGGCAAATACGGCGATATCCTAACCCTCCCTCACGACAATCTCTGCACCACGGCAACCTCCAGCGATGTGCTGACCTCCATCCATTCGTGTGCTTCTCGAAAAAAATTAGCCAATAATTCTGTTTTTTTTTTAAAAAACAATCCAACCCAGCAGCTCGACTCGACAGGTGATTCAACGTATCAGGTATCGTTTCCTTTTTTCTTATTTTTTTTTTTTAGCTTTTAAGGCAAAAAAGGCTCAACAGTGGATCAGAGAGTCGAATTGAAATTTGCCGTTTACTTCAAGTAAGAACCGAGACATCCATTGAGGCAAATCAACTCTATACTGTGTATACCATGCTTTTTTTGTTTTTTTGGGACATCATTTTTTTTCTCCACACACACTCACACACACACACACGTTATAAACCATCTTGTTAAACAAACGTACAACCAAGGGATTGCTTTGCCAATACCAAAGGGACTAACTATACTCTCCAAAAATGTCCAATTATACAATAGACTTCTATTAACACCAACTTTTAACAGAATACTCGCATTAAAAGTACTAATATCCCCCCCATGCAAATATGTATAGTTTCTCCTTTGACTGGTGAAAAAGACATGCAGCTCCTAAACACAACACTGTAATAATCCTGCCTGCTTCTGAATTAGTTACTGACCAAGTAATAATGATTTATGTCTAAAGGCAAATAAAGGTTTCTATGGCACTAAATGGGCGTCGCTTAGGTGCATTTTTTTTTGTCAAATACAGGCTATTAACGAGTATGTGTGATCATATCTACTGTAGACCGTTTTGTCCCTCTTGTTTTACTGTAAGGCAATCTCAATGGGATGGATGAACATGGATGTTAAAGTCATCTGAACGCTTCTCGTTCGTTTAGCTTGCAGGGCGACACTCGCACACAAATGTGTGTGTAGAGAAAGAAGAGCGATATCACACAACAGCAGGCCTATTCTCCAACAATGCCACAAGAAAAAACAACCTATCCAGACGCTCGATGCAGGAAGACGACTACACGTACTGTATAATATGTAGAGAGCTAGGTCATGACATGCTACCTGTATAATAACATCTACACAAGACAAATGAAGGGCGACAGTTTGAAGTCGGAGAGAAAAAAGCAAATCGTCCTGCTCGAAACTGACCCTACATTCATTTCAGTTAGAAAAAAGTCATGGCTCAGATTTGATGGTCAGGATGTAAACTGCTTGAACATATGCATAAATCCATCGCTGCTTTTTTAAAAAGGAGGTTGTCCCCTTTTTCCGACACATTTTGGCAATCGGGCCTTATTTTGTGACCAAAGATTATAACGTCTGACCCGCATTTTAAAAATCTTCCATTGGCATTTATGCTATGATTTACTGAATTGGCCTAAATGGATGGCAGTGCAATGTTTGTGCTGCACACGATTACACACACACACACACACACACTCTCTCTCTCACACACACACACACTATTGCTACAATTGGACCTTTCATTGCTTTTCATGTTTTCTGACACCAGATATATCGTATGCGCTCCACTCCGCTTAAATTATCACGATATCAAAATTGTGATCTCGCTCCATGCACAATCACTCGACACACCGATAAAATCAAAATGCATGTATAAGAACACCGTGATGCAACAAATTCAGTTGTGTATAGTTGCAGGGCGGCGGCGGCGGGGGGGTGTGGGGAGGACAATGGCTCCATTGACCGGTCAGATAAGGACATCACAAGAGGAAACGAATAAAATAAAAAGTCCCTGCCCGCGAAAAAGAAACGGTCTGACAGCACCTACCGACCGGCAGAGAGAGGATGTCGAGTGTTTGAGGAGCCTGAGGTGTTGAACCACTGGACTGACTTTAAGTGACTGAGTCTGTCACCTTGTCACTCGTTGCCCGTTAGATAACACAACAGAAAAGTCAGTGGGCAGTGGACACTGTCCCGAAGTACTTGAGACACTTTCTTCTTCTTTTTTTTTTTTAAATAATGCATTATTAGAGTACAATTTCGTCGCAGCCTTCGCTCGTCTCGTGTCGCCCTCCCTTCCTGTGTTCAGCAGCAGCAACACACATGCATGTAAACATAAGTACATACATTACATCTGCTCTAATTCTGCACACTTAGAACCTGAATGTACTAAAGTGCGTGCTTGACTATCTAATTAAGTGCTGTGGGATTACGGTTTAAAAAAAAAAGAAGAAGGAATTAAATTCTGGAAAACATCCCATCAAAAAAATAAAAAAAATAATCATCCTGCTGAGATCTGATTGGATTAATAAATTCTGCCTGCTTGCCATTTCAGCACAGATCCTGAGATTACAAAACATTGTTGTACCTATCCCTAATGTTAATGTTCATAATAATATAACTGTTCTCGTGGAAATCATGAATGGATTAAGAGAACAAAGGCTGGGGGATTACCAATTACAGCAGCTGCATTTCATTACTCCGGTTATGGAGGTCATCTATGAAACTATGACACTGAGAACTCACTGTCAGTTTTTTGTAAATTCAAGATTTTTTTTCTCCCCGCAGGGGGTATTTAACATCATCTCCTAATCTAGGTCCTCATCTCTCATCCAGTCAACTAATGTGTGCAATTGTGCCACTTCATCATCAGCGGATATGAAGTCATCACACCGATGAAAAACAATCCAACTCAGTGTAATTCAACCACCAGCAGATGGTAAAAAAAAACAACAAAACAAAAACAAAATAGCATAGATATAACATCTAAAAGTCACAAACAGCTCTAGTGGTCCGATACAATCATCTTTAGTACCAGAAATGGGATGAGGAGACAACAAAATGAACACCGAAAAAAAGCACATATTTGGATTTCTGCTATTCCTGAAATCTAAACAACAGGTATTGGCCGAAGCAAAGATTCCTCTCCTTTTCATCTTAGCCCTATCTGCCTCTGTAAGGAAGATATAAACTCCCTTGTCATTGATAATGCCGAGACATATGGAGATATGCCGAGCAACCCTCCCACAAGATACTCG
This sequence comes from Clinocottus analis, assembly GCF_023055335.1. NCBI lineage: Eukaryota > Metazoa > Chordata > Actinopteri > Perciformes > Cottidae > Clinocottus > Clinocottus analis. The sequence continues at coordinate 23,840,915 of NW_027176153.1, read as the reverse complement.
GGGTGCAACCGTGGTTCAATGTCGTCGCTATCGAATGGGTGGAAAGATAATCCGTCTCAGGGCTCGTCGTATATTCTGCCGTTACGCAATCCAACTGAAATGATGTGTTACAGAAGGCATGGGTCAAAAGGCATTTCATGAGATGCCATAAAAGGCAATCCAGTGCATTTGTGTTGACACTGACAGTAAAATGCCCGGCACACACACACACACACACAAACACACACACACACACACACACACACACACACACAGAGCCATTCGTTTAGTCTTTAGGTAAATTTTTTTTTTCTTCATGAAATAATAAAAAAACGAAAAACACATTCCAGGGAAACAAAAAGCCCTTGTGACAGTGATTGTCTATTCAAAAAAAAAGGTTTTTCTTTTTAAAAAAAAAAAAAGGCCAAAAGAAAATATTGCTTGAAAACTGCCCAATGAAAATAGCAGACGTTAATCTTTCGCCGTTTAAATTGATCAGCGGTGACCACCGAGAAGTCGAGATGTTTGAAACTAGCTCCGAGAAATACTCTTTTAGTGCGAGTTTGTTAAAACCACAAAAGCTGACGGCCGGCTCAACTTCAGAAAACACACACACGCAAAAAAAACACACAAAAATAAACGTCACGAGTGCCTAAAAAAAAAAAAAAAAAATTCTCTCTTTCGAGGCCTTTTGAATTTGGAAATCTTTTCCCCAACAAAAAAAAAAAAAAAACACTGTTAAATAGATGGGAAATAAATTGAAATGGCTTGTTCATTTATGTGCTCAGATATATGATGCTTTGATGAGGTGTTTGTTGGCAAGATATTACTAGTAAAAGCCTCCATCTAGAAATAAACAAGGCCTCAGTCAGTCACTAATATCCTACAGTCGTTCAGAAAGAGAACGTCAGGCCTGCGGACGCTGGGTGAAGATGAAGCAGCTGCTAAACGAGTTGACGAGGTATATCGAGATCTATTGTCTTTCTCTATACAGTACAGTTCATCTCAAATAAATAATTTATAGCCATAATAGTGTTGATCAACTTTGGTCATAAGTTATATGCTTCGAAAACATTCTAGCTCGACAAAACACTTATTTAGCAATCTTTAAAAACAGGAAGTCAGCGTTAAGAACAAATCAAAAAGTGTCGCGACGCCGACCCGAATATTGCTCTCCTTCGGGAAGGAGACGTGCGAATGTGTTCAGCAGCGTTACCCAAATTATCTCAAAATGCCAAACGATTCGAGGCCGTACGATTTAAAAAAGTACGCCGTCTTTGTGACCCCCTCCCAACCCCACCTTATCCAAATTTTTCGGATTGTACTGTAGTACACACGCATTGCACTCTGAAGCAAAAGAATTTCGACTTTTCCCTTGTGTGGTTCCTTCATAAAAAACACTAGGCTAACGGACAATTAAAAACAAAAAAGGAAAGAAACAATAGAATCAAAAAAACAAACAAAGAAACTCTTTGATCATTCTTTTGGGAAAGGCTGTATGTTCCTCTACAAGGTCACCGAAACTGCTTTAACATGATATGACTTTTCATATTGAGCGATATGAAGACGGGTGAGGATGCAGAGATTTCCATGCTCTTAGACGTCGGTTATATAATTATGTTTTCGACATGGTTTTAAAGGGTTAAATGGTTTTTAGAGACGGCCGGATTGCTAGTGTTTGTCTTGGACGCGCCACACACACACACACACACGCGAGCGCACGCACACACACATCATCTGAGTGACCTTGTAGAAGAGCAATCTGCCTCTGCACGTTAAGCACTACCAGGAGATGGGAGGAATGGGATCTAATTGCATATTAGGTTTGACTGCACCTCAAGAGAAGAACAAACGCTCACGCACACACGGACACAGACACACAAACACACACACACACACAGAACAGACATGTGGGTGGGTGCTCTCCTGGTCCTCTGGGCCTTTGTTAAAGGGAGTCCCCCCTCCCCTCCCCTCCCTCCCCTCCCACACCCCCCCCTGGTGGTGATGATGGTGATAGCAGCTGACTGAGGGGGTGAGCGTTGACCTCACTCAGACAGACACCCGTCCAGGCCGACCGGCGCGCCGTGGCGGTCTTTGACGTAGCCGTTGTGGAGGCCGTTGCTGGGCAGAGGGGCGCAGGCGGCGGTGATGCCGCAGTGCTTCAGCAAGTTGAGACCCGCGGAGGGCGAGACGGCGGGGGAAGGGCAGGAGCAGGAGGAAGGGTCCCTCTGGGGGAAAGGCTTCATGGTGGAGAGGATCAGAGCCAGGCAGTCAGCCACGTCCTTGTTGGGAGCACAGGCCAGCGCCGGGGTGTGGCCTGGTGGACGGAGGGAAGAGTCGCGTCAGGCCTGAAACGATCCCACGAGGACGTCCACCGCGGCTTTGTTTTAACACAGTGGTTCTCAAACTGTGGGGCGCGACCCTCTAGTGGGGGGCGGAGGTATTGCAGGTGGGGCACGGGGGGGGGAGATGCTGATTCAAATATATATATATACTTTTTTTTTTAAAGAATCAAATAAAATATAATATATATAAATATATATAAAAATAAAAAAGTTTATTTTTATTTTTTATATATAGAATTTCTTTTTTATTATATATATATTTTTTTTTACATACATAAATATATATAAATATACATATATAAATATATATATATATATATATATATATATATATATATATATATATATATATATATATATATATATATATATATATATATAAAAATATAAAAAACAAATTATATATATATATTATATTTTATTCTTTAAAAAACATTTTTTTATAAAGGACTCTTGAAAAAAAAAAAAAAAAGAAAATTTTTATTTATTTTTTTCAAAGATTTTTTTTTTTTTTTTTCTTTCAAGAATCCTTTATTAATCCCACAGTGGGGGGATTATTCTCTGCATGTCATCATCCTTAGTAATGAAGGAGCTTTGTGCTGCTGTGAAGCTCTGGGGCTTCAGTGCCTTGCTCAAGGACACTTCAACATGAAACTATGGGGAGAAAACAGAGATCCAACCGGCTTCCTTGCTCATCTTTTTTTGCGAAATATGAGTTATTTTTTTGCACATATACAACTTTATTTGCATTGTTTTAACAAAGTGATTGCACATGTTATTAGTTCTTGTCAGATGGAGCAATCTGGTTCACTTGAAAGGGATTTACATTTTCTTTAATCTATTCATTAAAAAAGCACGGATGGAGGAGTCTCAACAAGTTGCACCATTTTGTTCCCATGTTGTTGGGGCGGTGGAACATTTTGCTTCCTCCAAAGTGGAGACAGAAACAGTTTGAGAACCACTGGTTTAACCCCTCCTTCAACATCAACTTCAGCTTCATATATCCAACATAACACTTTATCTAATTGGATGAGCTCTAAATGGCTAAACAAGCGTCTAAGGCCTCACCTTCCTCATCCACAGCCAGCACAGTGGCTCCTCTGCTCAGCAGTGCCTGCACTACCGTAGCCAGGCCATTACGTGCTGCAAGATGGAGGGGCCTGCAAGAGGATGTGGGGAAAGAGTGTGAGAAACAGCTGGCACATCTGCTACTCATTGAGAAATCTGCAATTTTAACATGAGAACACCTCAAACTTCAAATTAAAAAAGTTGCAGCTTCAGAGTAGCAGCCAGATGGAAACAGACGACAAACGTGAAAATCCCAATAAACTTCATAGCTTAAAATTATTCAGAAATCAGAAACGTTTAATTGCCAAGTAAGTTAGTACAAACGAGGAATTTGTTCTGGCTGAAGATGCATCATAACACAACAACAACAACAGCAACAAAGAACATTTAATTCTACAAGTGAAAGTACAACATTTGGATAAAAACAAGTAAGTAATAAGTAAACAAGCAAAGATGCAGTAAATAAGTAAGGATGCAAGTAAAAAATAAAGTTGTAAAACGATCAATTGCTCGCTTTCTCACATTTGCAGAGCACTGTTGGTGGCGTTTATGAGTGTGGGACTGTGGATTTCCCCCAGAATCAGCAGGGCACACATCTCATGGGCCTGAGAGAGAGAAACAAATGTAAAGAAAAGGTTAAAAGAATTGCACATAGGCTACATACATGCATTACGCTCGGGTGGAAATAGTCAGCATGGAGCTTTGCGCACCTTGCTGCAGGCCAGGTGCAGGGCAGTGTTCTTGTTCTCATCCAGCAGTGTCAGGTCCGCCTTGGCCCGGTGAAGAAGGATGGCTGAGGGGACATCAAGACACAAAGACGTGAACGTCCTGCTAGTAAACATGAGTTTTACAACCAGCAATGTATTGTCAAAAGCTCTTGTGAACCCCACAAGAATAGCCGGTGCAGGACTTACCCACGGTGCCACTGTGTCCCTTGTCAGCGGCGACCATCAGAGCGGAGCATCCGCTGTTGTCCACGGCGTTGATCTCTGTCCCGTGGCGAAGTACCAGCTGAAGTCCCGCGACATCCTCGGCGAACGCAGCAGCGTGCAGCGGGGTCCTGCAGGCACAGACGCAGACAGTCCAGACCATTACGACACCGTACGACGAGTGCTGCGGCTTCAGGGGCCGCGGCGGCACACACTCAGGCCGCCACGACCACTGACTTGATAGGATGAGGTCTTGGTAAGGCTACTAACACGATTATGATGAGAAATACAAATTTATAAAAGCTTTAAAAACATCTTTTGAATGTACTTTGCTTCTGAATCACAGTGGCACCAAATTGAGGAAGTTAAAGGGATAAAGTTTGGCTTATTTTGAAGTGCAGGGTTGTATGAGGTACTGACAGAAGTACAGATTGTGTGTATTTCACCATGGATTGAGCGTTAATACTTTCGCAGTATTTCTATACTGTCACTTCTTACAATAACGGACCTTTAAGTCTTTTGTTTTCCTGCATTCTCACCTTCCTTTGGCATCTCTGGTGTTAATCATGTGGACCCCGGCGGACTCCAGCAGCCTCTCTGCAGCGCCGCTGTGGCCGTTCATCCTACAAGCGAGACCGAAAAAGCGGCGTTAATGAAATGACGTCACCTGAGCCCGCCTCAAGTTTTGACCAAAGTGAGACATGCAACCAAAAGCACATGCCAACGTGATACTCACAGAGCACAGTGCAGGGGGGTGAAAGGGTTCCCCTCTTCATGGATAAATGTTTTAAATTCAAGTAAAACCTCCAAACAGTCTTCATGCCCTACAAACAAACACACTCGGCATTTATGGACAACAGATGTGGTGGTGATTCATTGCAACATTTAGGGAGTAGTAGCCGATTTCCAGCGGATCGAACCGGACAAACCTTTGTAAGCAGCCCAGTGCAGTGGGGTGTATAGTTTGCTGTCCAGCAGTTTATCTTGTTGGTCTGTCGCCACAGCGGCCTGCACCAGACTGGCCAGGATCTCCATGTGGCCTCTGGAGGCCGCGTAGTGCAGTGGTGTCCTACCCTGAATGTCCCGACACAGTGCAGAGGCTTTGTGCTCCAGCAGGGCCGTCACACAGTCGTCGTGGCCCAACACCGCCTGAGCGCACACCAGCAAACACGCAATGAGATCGTCTGCATTGATGCAAAACAACTGGGACTGAGAGAAATACCAATTATAACACTTTACGGTATAGATGGACATCATTTCCTGCTCGCATTTCTTTTTTTAGATATTCTACTGCTTGAGCACAACAGCAAGAATAAGATCTATCTTTGAATGATGTTTAAGGTTTTTATCCTTATGACTCCATGACAGATTGTTCTAGTAAGACTTTAAAAAAAGAGCTTTACCATCATTCCTTTGTGTTATTATTTGACTTTTTTGTCAAGAAGGAAAGGTGCGATTTAGCAATATGATGAACTATTTGTTTGTGGTGAAAGTGCTAAAAAGTAAACGTTTCACTTTAGTTTTCATTATGAATTAAAAGTCACAACCAAACTCTTTGTGGTGCAGCTGATGCTCGGCTATAGTTTAGTTTTTTTTATGACCTACCCCTCTGTGCAAAGATGTGCTGCTCCTCTTGTCCTTGGCATCCGGCAAGGCGCCCTTCTCCAACAGGAAGTGGACGCAGTCGGTGTGACCTCCCAGAACAGCGAGCATCAAAGGGGTCCTGCAAGAGACAGAAGGAAACAATAAAGACAACTTTACTGAATGCAGATTGGGTCAGATGTCCTTGGAGGCGTCAGGCAGGTTTTTGAAAGATGAACGGATAAAGTGAAAACAAACTCACTGGCCGAATTTGTCTGCAACGTTGGTGAGATCTCCCTCCTCCCCGTAGTCAATCATCATGCGCAGGCAGTCCGAGTGACCGTTGGACGCTGGCATGCCGTAAAGCAAAAGGAGAGAATTAAAGCACCCGTTCTCTGCAACAATCAGGAACATCGCTGCGTCGGAGCGCCGCGTACCTGCGACGTGAATCGGCGTCCACATGAGGCGGTTGTCGTTGAGCAGGCAGGACGCCCCCTGAGCCAGCAGCACCTCCACACAGCGGGCGAAGCCTTTCTGGGCGGCCAAGTAGAGCACGGAGCGCCCGGCGGCGTCCTGCATGTCCACGTAGGCCGCCGTCTCCGTCAGCACACGCAGCGCCTGCCAGTGACCTTTATCAGCCTGAAGGCGGCAGAGGAGGAAGAAGGGCAGTCACAACCTCGCGCGCAGTCACAGCGTTAAAGAAGGTTGACTGCAACCGGAGTCGTTTTAAAACGGGAAACACTCACAGCGAGATGCAGAGGACTGACGGGAATGCTGCTCTCGATGTCTCCTAGTGCATTAAAGGACATCTCCAGGAGCTGAGAAGAGTGGATTAGATTTAATTTACTGAGAAGAAGACGCTTCACATGAATATCAATCAAAAGTTAAGCATGTTTTCATCACGCACAGCCTGCAAACATTATCCCATTAATTCAAAATTTTGGCAAAACACAACTGGAAATATAGTTCACCCAACGGAATAATTTAATCTAAGTCGTACGGACCAGATCTGTGACATCTGAGTGGAATACCAGGTTAAGAGCATTTAATGGGTGACGTTTGAGTTGTGATGCATGTGCAAGGTGAAGGATTTCAGATTGAAAAACAGAACGACTCACCAGCTCCAGGTTCTGCTTGTTGCCGTGGTAAGCTGCATAGTGAACAGCACTGTAACCCTTTGAGTTGACCATCGATGGATCGGCGCCGTTGTCCAAAAGATGCTCCAAGCAGCTGTTATGAGAAGACGACAAAACAGGAGACCGAGAGTATTATAGAAAGAATACCGCAGCGCTCATCTCTAACTCTTAACCCGGGTTGCCAGGCGTCAGCTTTAGTTGCCGAAACTTAAAAATACCGCCTGATATTTTTAGTCACTTGGGTAACTGAGCTTATTATGCATCAACTTAATAATGAAATTGTGATGTCATGTGTATGTTGTGTAATGCTTTGCAGTATAATTCGTTTCACCGCGATGCCGAAGTTGTAGTTTATTTTTAGTTCAACTCAATTTGCACATTTGTAATAAGTTCGACGAGCTCGTCACAACAAGTTGCGTTGCCGTTGTCTGGTTCCGGTTGTCTCCATTACAGCAATATTTAAATATCACTAACGCAACAAACTAATTGCAGTCAACGAGGCCAAGAATTGGTGGCCAATTTCTTCCAATAGTTGCCGTACTGTTCAATCATTTTAGGCACAAATCTTCTGCGCGGACACATTTGGTGTCCGTTTAATTGCATTTAAAACCTCGATCACGTTCGTCATAGTCATAGCCTGAGAGGAAAAGACAAGAAAGAAAAGAAAACTCACAAGTACGACTCCTTCGCCTCGTCCTCATCGTTCTGATGGTTCCCAGAAAAATGACGATCGACTCTGTAAAACAACAAGAAATCACACGATTCAATAAACTTCCTGGATGTATTATCGTTGCAAAACCCCGTTCCTTGGCGAGTTGCTCAGATGGTTGACGCTGTAATGAACCCAGGCCAAGAAACATGTTCACCGACTGTTTGAGTTTTATAATTGACCTGCAATTTGACAGTTTGACACAGAAGGAGGGAGACCAGCTGTCCGACCTGCTGAAGGCTTGGGAGGCGGCAGAGTAGTGCAGCGGCGTGCAGCCCGTCTGGTCGGGCTCGTTCACCTCGGCGCCAGCGCTCACCAGGGTCACAGTGCACTGGTACCGCCCGTTAGCAGCCGCGTAGTGCAACGGGGTCCTGCAGGGAGGAGGAGAGGGAGGAGGAGAGAGGAGGAGAGGGAGGAGAGGGAGGAGGAGAGAGGAGGAGAGAGAGGAGAGGAGGAGAGGGAGGAAGAGAGGGAGGAGAGGGAGGAGAGAGAGGAGGAGAGGGAGGAGGAGAGGAAGGAGGAGATAGAGGAGGAAGAGAGAGGAGAGGAAGGAGATGGAGGAGGAGAGGAAGGAGGAGAGAGAGGAGAGGAAGGAGAGGGAGGAGGAGAGAGAGGAGAGGAAGGAGAGGGAGGAGGAGAGGAAGGAGAGGGAGGAAGAGAGAGGAGGAGAGGAAGGAGGAGAGGGAAGAGAGGGAGGAGGAGAGGAAGGATGAGAGAGAGGAGAGGGAGGAGGAGATAGAGGAGGAGAGGGAGGAGAGAGAGGGAGGAGGAGAGGGAGGATGAGAGGGAGGATGAGAGAGAGGAGAGGGAGGAGGAGAGAGAGGAGAGGGAGGAGGAGAGAGAGGAGAGGGAGGAGGAGAGGGAGGATCAGAGAGAGGAGGAGAGGAAGGAGAGAGAGGAGAGGAGGAGAGAGAGGAGAGGAAGGAGATGGAGGAGGAGAGGGAGGAAAGAGAGGAGGAGAGGGAGAGGGAGGAAAGAGAGGAGGAGAGGGAGGAGAGGAAGGAGAGGGAGGAGAGAGGAGAGGGAGGAGAAGAGAGGACAGTCACTCAGAGTAGATACATGCATTAGATCTTCATAATATACTTTATAATCATTGGTTAATCATTAGGTTTATAAGATTTAGAAGCTACATTATTGAGAACGATTTTATGTATATATATATATATATATATATATATATATATATATATATATATATATATATATATATATAAATATATATTAAAAAATAATAATATATATATATATTAAAAAAATAAATATATATATATATATTTATTTATATTATATATATAATATGTGTATATATATATATATATATATATATATATATATATATATATATATATATATATATATATATATATATATATAAAATATATTAGATATATGTATATTATATACACATATATAATATACACAATGAATACAAATAACTGCAGTAAATCAAGGAAATTAAATTAAATTTAAACAGTGTGCAAAATATGTAAAATATATATACACAAAAGAATACAACCATAACTGTGCATAAATACACAATAGTGAATGTGTAAAGATGAAAATTACTCCACAAAAAATCTCCAGTTGCTGCTTTTCTCAGTTTTATATCTCTGTAAATCTTCTTGACGGCTTAAAAATTGTAATTATAATGTCACATTTTATAGAGTAAACAATTAAAAATATTAGTTTAGAATAATACAGGAATTGTTGTTTTACTGTTTAAACAGGTGAATAATTAACATATCTGCTTGCGTGTTGAAGTGCGTCATAAATTACATTGCAGTGATCTCTTCTGCATTTTGTGTGTCTTGCACACACACAGTGTGTGTCTCTTTTATGTGCATGAGTGTGTGCGAGGAGGAAACTCACCTTCCCATGATGTCCCTCTTATTCAAGTCGGTGCCGCTGCTCAAGAGCAAGTTCAGACATTCAACATTTCTGTAAAAAAGGAAGAAAAAAATTAAAGACGACAACTTTTTTTTTTTCTCGGTCATTTTAACACGACGAAGCAGATTCTGCCTCTTACCCTCCGGAGGCAGCGGCGTGGAGACAGGTCCTCCCAAAGTTGTCAGGGGTGTTTATGTCAAACCCAGCGGAGAGTACGTGCTCCTTACTCATGGATGAAACTATACTGTACAGCTGACCTGTCGGGGGATAAAGGAACACACTGGCGGTCAGATGTCACAGCGCGTAAAATAATAAAGAGACTGTTCATCACATTTGTTTGTGGAACAAAAGACGAACCTGAGGAGAGTAACTTGCGACAACAGTCTGAAAACCCGTACAGCACGGCTAAGTGCAAGGGAAACATTCCATGGATTCCACGTCTTGAAAATGACAAAAAAAAACATCAAAACAAAATATTAGAAATGAAACAGTCGATGTTAAAAATGGACTGAGGGACGGAGGGTTACGACTTTTTCATCCGAAACCGGTGTTTAAATAAAGATAATGATCTTAACATCATTCTTTCGTGTGTCTGGCGACATCAGGCGTGACTTAAACATTACTTGGTGAAAAGAAAATCTATAAAAATTAACATGAATTGGTCAAAAATTAAACAGGAATTAAAATATTATACATATAGAAACATGTCAGTGTTGGTCTGATATCGCTGCATCCTTAAATGCATGTCCACTTTAACGCTTCTTTGACTTAAGGACAGTACTTTACTGTGTTTTCACAACCTCGTGCCACCATTATAACCACCTGAAATATTAAATATGGCTTTTAGGATACCTGGCCGTGTCTGCTCCGTTGGTCATGAGAGTGCTAATCAGCAGCTCATGTCCGTACTTAGCAGCAACGTGGAGAGGAGTATTGCCGTACTTGTCCACACAATCAATTTCCCCGCCTGATGGACAGAAGGGAAGAAGAAGAAGTGAATAGAAGACGCATCAGGACCGACATCTTCTCACGGAGGAGTCCGACAGCATGCTCACCGTTACCGTTTTGGATGAGGATCTGAGAGCGCGTGAAGCGTCCGTGAATGGCTGCCATGTGCAGGGGGCTCTTCCCTTCTTTGCTCTGGAGAAAAACAAACAAATATTACATCTTGAGCGACGTTCAGAGATAATTACAACATGGCATGAATGTTTTGACAGGTTCTCTGCAGTGTTTCGCCAGAGAGAAGTAGTTTCCACACCACGAATATATATATATCAATATAATACATTTTAATGTGGCAGGTGTCACTTTCTCACAGCAATAATTTATAAGGTGATTGATTGTCTTTCTCATGCAGTCCCTTTTCACACTTACTATGATCATTTTCTGATTTCTATCAGCTAAATACATGTGAAAGATAAACATTTACAGAAAAAGAGTTTCGATAGAATGAACATTATTATCTCCATATCCATCACCCCCATGTTAATTTTATACTTTTACTTATTGTGCAATACTTTTATACACATTTGTACTTATTGTGCATACTTTTATACACATTTTTATTGATTGTGCAACACTTTTACTTATTGTGCAATACTTTTATACACATGTTTACCTATTGTGCAATACTTTTATACACATGTTTACCTATTGTGCAATACTTTTATACACACTTACTTATTTGATTACCATCTGCATATTTAATATTCTTCTTTTAATTTAGTTGTATTACTGTTCTACTGTTTCTTTATATTACTTGATCTTTATTTACTGTGAGCAGTGCTGCTGTAATCCTGTAATTTCCCCACTGAGGGACTAAAAAAGGATTATCTTGATTTATTTTAATGACTTTGGACCACAGCATCAATCCAAACGCGTCTTTCTTCACATGTCCAATTTGAAATTCAAGTAAAAATCTTTAACAATAGCCAGAACTAAACAAAATGTAGTGCACGACCACATCTTAACATTTCATCAGCAGCTCAAGAGGAAGTAAAGTAAATTGAACATTGCCGTGTCTCTGTCCATGCAGGACATCTCAACCCGCTTCATACCTGCTGGTTGACATCTGCCCCATTGTTGACCAGCAACTCCAGACAGAGGGCACCGTTGGTGGAGACGGCGGCCAGGTGCAGAGGCGTGTAGCCGCACTTGTTGGGCTGGTTCACGTTGGCTCCGTGGTTCACCAGCTCGGTCGCCACGGCCTCCTGTCCCATGTAGCAAGCCACATGGAGCGCAGTGTTCCCAAAGCTATTGGGCTCGTCGATCTGACAGCAAACACACAAACACACACCGGATGAGACTGAATCAAGCGCCTGAGAAGCAGGAGCCCGAGAAATCCTAAAATAACACACAGCAGCTATATATATATATATATATATAAACAAGAAGAAGAAGAAAACTCACCTCTGTTCCCATCCTCAGTAGGTACTTTACAATTTCGAGGTGACCACTTGCAGCTGCAGCGTGGAGAGGTGTGTAGCCCTGCTTATCCTTGCAGCTCTTGTCTGCACTGCGGGACACCAGCAACTTCACAATCTCTGAATGACCTACGGGAATCACATAAAAAAGGGAGCGGACATTTTAACACAAACCATAAAACATTTGAAGGACTCAAAGCAATAGCGGCTACAAACAGAGAGGCACAACAATCGGCAATTGTCGTGTTTTGTCCCCAGATACTGACGCAAGTACTTGGCGATGTAATTGCTCATCATTTGAGTGAAACTTGTCATGAACAATGGGAGCTTTTTTTTTGACAATGAAAATGTGTGCTGTGTGCAGAATTGGCAAGAAAGCGACACTTGCTTACCCAAGTAAGCAGCACAATGGATGGGCTGTCTTTCCTTCTTATCGATGGCACTCAAGTTGGCCCCTTTGTTCAGCAGCAGCTTTACCATCTGTGAGGCAAATAAATACAATTGTAGAAAAGAACTTCAACTTGTATGTACTCACGAAAACCTCCAAATAGGAAGCTAATGACTCAAGGCTCACCTCCTGGAACCCACTCTGTGCTGCATGGTGCAGGGCGGTCCTGCCAGTGCGATCTGCCATGTTCAGGTTGCTCAGCTGGGACAGCAGCGCCTCTGCGCAGCGAGTGGCACGGTTGGCAGTCGCCACATGCAGCGGCGTCTGCCAGAACTTGTCTCGTGCATTTGCCTCCGCTCCGCGCCTCAGCAGCAGACCCACTGCCCTCTGGGGAGAGAGGAAACCATCACAAGAGCTTTAAAGCATACATTACATCTGCAGTTTGCTGCATTTCCTTTGGTCAGCACAATGTCTTTGGTGCATAAATCTAAATGGAGTTCTACAAATCGCATTGGGCGAATACATTATGGCATGAGAGGATGAAGTCATCCGACAGAGATAACTTGACTCTTTGAAATGATATGAGGTTACTGCTTACTTCATTCCTGGAAGCAGCCGCCCTGTGCAACGGGGTCAGCCATACATGGTCTTTAGCATTTACAGTGGCACCTGGCAGACGAAAAAGGGTAATGTTTATTGGCGTGGTCACAAAGTATTGAGCATGCACCACACACGCCATTAACACACAGACAAGTATCAGTGATGCATGCAGCATCTCACGCACCTGATTCAATGAGGAGGTCCAATATATGGACGTCACCCACACAGGCAGCAGCATGAAGTGGCGTGCGGCGCTCTTGGTCCTGTGGGTACAATCAATCCATGGGGGATGTGATTAAAACCTTCATGTTTAACGGATGTAGATTAAAAGGGCTCCTCCGTGATAATAACCCGTTTGCATCATACATACCAGTGCATTGACATCCTCCTTTTTGTGCAATAATAGTTGAACTTCTTCAGCATTACGATTGAAGATGGCCTGGACCAGAGGAGGCTGCAACACAGAAAAAATACCTGCTCAATTACGTTGCACATCTTAACCTGGACGTTGATCCCGGAAAGACGATTTGCTCGTTAGCATAAAACGTCACTGCGCACTATTCAGTGAAGTGGGTTCGTGTGCTATCGTGATGGTGCACGTTGCATTTTGGTGCATTTTGCTGTAGCGTTAGGTACAGAATGCGATTCCTGTTTCAATCCAGGAAATACACCGAGCCCTGGCTGAGGCCTACAGGCCCTTGTCTACCTTACGTACGTCAGCCAGCCAAACGGCTCTGGAGCTAACTCCGCTACATAGCTGGCCCCGACCCAGCGCAGGGCCGAGAAAAAGAGCAGCAGTAACGTATGTGTTGACGTGAAGGCCAACATATCCCCGCTAATCCCTGGTGATTACATCATTGTATTTCAGACGTGCACTGAAACACGCGCGACAAGGCAGCGAAACCTGCACAACTTGCACCGCGAATAAGACGTAGTATGTTGCGCACAAGAACAGGGGGCCGTCCCAGCAAATAGACTGCGCCACAGCACAAACACGGAGCGCCTCCGTTCGTCGTACCTGGTCTGCAATGTTATGTACTCCCATCTCCCAAACTCAGCCAGGACGGAGCTCCTTCATGAGGATAAAACTTCGAGGTATATTGCGGTGCGCTACTGTATCCACTTGTCAGACTACACACCCATAGCTGGCTGCAAACAGCAAAAAAAAGCGGTCTCGATCTGTCACTGTTGTTGTCTGTATCCAACGTCTGGTTTGACGATACAGGCTACGACTGGACTGGTCCGCCTACAGGCGTGGCGGTCTGTTTCCTGCCTGTTAAGGTGAAAATGGCGCCATCGTGTGACCGGAAACGGTTACTGCGCTGTTACACCGCCGAACGGAGGCGACAACATGGATGGCGCTCACTTCTTCTGCGAGGTCAAGTGAGACGTTCAGGGTCGAGGGGCCACTACGTCAGAGATGTTTCACTAGTCAGTTATGTAACCTAGTTGTTATTGAGGATATTGCTTATTTATAGCCTGTTAAAATCATTTTGTCTCACTTATTAGCTGTTTGTGGACCATTTCCAACTGTATCTCAAGATCTGCAGAAGGACTTTGCATATGTTATGTAATTATCATGGAGATGTTTTTGCTGTCATGGCGGTTGTCAAGTCTATTTTTACAATGCGATTAAAAATAATCATATTTACCACTATAAAAGCTGTTTTGAGAATATTCCTTGCCACATCAGGTAAAATAAATAGTAAACTGACAAAAAATAATAATTGGTATAGCTAGAAATTAGACTGAATATAGATCTAAGTCATCTTGAATTGAAGCTTTACATTAAAAACGTAAATCAAATTATTGTTTTGAGCTTGTACACTGCAAACACGAACAGATAAAATACAAATGCGCAACTTAAAACCCTTTAAGAAACATGAGCCTCCAACACAACGGGGGCAGCATTTCACCCGCAGCCGCCCGGCCCTACTAAAGAAGAAAGGAACGACTTGTCCCACCGGCGTTTTATTTAGACACAGAAGGTCGTCAGCAGCCGGGCGGTATTTGACAATAATTTTAAAAAAATAGCCCGAAATAACTTAAGTGTATTGAAAGTTTGTGAATATAAACGTGGAGTGATGTGAGTATTGCTGTGAAATTACAGAGCAGTGCGGCGGCTGGTCGCGTTTCTCCAGCCGGGGGCTGGTTATGAAACCCTGCTAGCGACCGTTGGCTAACGTTACCGATACGAACGTTGGTGACGAGCGGCGGCGGGATACGTCGTTAAAGGGACTAGACGCTACACCGCTTACTAGCTAACCGAGTTATAACCGAGTTAGCTACGAGCTAACCGAGCTAACCGAGTTAGCTCGTAGCTGCTATTACACCACCGTCGCCACTAACTAAAGCGGGGCGTTTGGACCGCGGGTCCTTGAATCCCACTGCCCAAAAAGAGAGAGAGAGAGAGCCCTTTGCTTTCGCTTCGCAGACCCAGGATCGGTCTTCCTCGAAACCGAGTGGCTGGTTTGATGGCAGCCACGGCCAGTGCCCGGCGGTTACCCATGGGCGTGCGGACGTTTAGCGACTTGCTCCAGATCGCCTCTGTGGGCTCCACTCGCTCGTGTCGCAGCGGGCTGCAAAGAGGAGGATGCCTGCGACAGAACATCAGGTGAGTCTGTCCTGGAAACACCTCAGAGTCCGACAACAACGAGTCAATGACACCGTCTCTTTTTTGCACCGAAGGTCACAATCGTCGTATTTATGTTATTTATAAAATGTGGCAAGAACTTATGTTTATAACCTATGTACCGTTAGCTAATGTAACCAGCAATACTTGATAATTCATAACACATGTGTTACATATTCAAGCAGAAGTTACCTGTAATGTAGAAGGTTGACGTTGTCTGAGTGTCAAATTATATTAAATAAATGGACCATTCACATTGTATTGTAATTTGAGTAATATAAGACCGACTCAGATAGGAGGTAGTTTATTCACATTTCACAAAGTTGAGTGAGAACCAGACATCACGTGACGAGAGAGCAACAGCTTGTTTATCCAAAGAACAACAACAAATATTTTATCTATGGCAGAAGCAATTGATGACAATGTATTTTGCATTATTTTTCTCCATCATGAATATTTTATTGCATAACTACCTACCTTACTACCTTTAAAAAAATAATAATATTGTGATATTATCTAAAGGCAATATCAGCTGATCTGATCCCCCAGTAAGTAGCTATGAATTAGTAATCCATAACACATTTTGGAAGATTCTACAAGTTTCCTACTGGAAAACATATTGCTAAACTGTAGTCTGAGCGGGTGTCAAATTTCCTAGTGTTTTGCTATTCACAGAAGAGGCCCAACTCGGAACACACCAGCACAGTCACAACACAGAGACCTTCCACGACCTCCTGGTTCAGCACATTATGTGTTCTCGTTGACACATTTAGTATCTGGAAAAGGGAACATGGTTGGCCTTTTATGTTGTGGACCGTGCCTGTGGCAGGTTGCTCTCTTTCCAGAATGTGGCTTACAGAAAAATCTATCTCTTACCTTTTTAGACACCTGTCGTCGTGCGGCATTTTGATGACCAGAACGCCCAAGGTGCTCTGCCTTCACGACTTGGACACAATGACGACGACTCCTCAAAGCAGAAACTTCATCAGTCTCACCAACAAAAGGAAGGAGTACTCCGAGCGTACAACGCTGGGGTAATTTTCCTGCATTTGCTACTAATAACTATCATTTATGTGTGTGTGTTTTTTGTCTGTGTGTGTGTGTATTTTTAATTCCTTAACCTTGCAATGCTTTCTGCCATAGGTTCTCTATGCAGGAAATGTATGATGTGGTGGCCAATGTTGACGATTACAAGCACTTTGTGCCCTGGTGTAAGAAGTCCCAGACCATCATGAAAAGAGCGGGCCACGCCAAAGCTCAACTTGAAGTCGGATTTCCTCCAGTGGTGGAGAGATACACGTCTATGATCACTAATGTCCGGCCTCATCTAGTCAAAGTAAGTGCCGGTACCTTGAAAAAGTCTCTTTTATATCTGATGTTTAACGTGATGTCGATGGTTGTGTTTGATGTTACTGCGATGTGTATGAGAATAAGTTTAAATGTCAGCACCTGACTGAAAGCAAAGCGGTCTAATACACAATTGTCAGTTTAAGCAAATCATGTTTTCGATGCCAACAAGCACTCATTGTTTATACGTCTTATTTCTAATCACATTATTTATTTCTCTTTTCGGGGGATTTTAGGCAGTGTGTACGGATGGAAAGCTATTCAATCACCTGGAGACGATATGGCGCTTTAGTCCTGGTATTCCTGGGTACCCTCGCACCTGCACGGTAGACTTTTCTGTAAGTAGCCTGCAGCTTGTGGTGAAAACGGTTAATTGCCAAAACTTAGACGAGGAGTTCAATACCATTCTCGAGTCTGTAGAGTAAATATGAAGCCTGAGCCAGCTGATACTTTGCTAGCTTTGCATAAAGACTGTCGGTAGCGAGCCTGTTCATACCTTTGGACAGAGCCACGCTCGCTGTTTCCTCCTTTTCCACTCTCTATGCTAAGCTAACTGTCTGCTAGTCAAAGCTTCAAATAAACGATAACAAGAAAGTTACTCTCTCTAAAGGGATTATTTTTGTATCTTCAACAGATATCCTTTGAGTTCCGCTCTTTGCTGCACTCCCAGTTAGCCACCATGTTCTTCGACGAGGTTGTAAAGCAGAACGTCGCCGCGTTCGTGCGGCGGGCCGGTAAGCTCTACGGCCCAGAGACTCGCATCCCGCGAGAGCTGATGTTTCACGAGGTGCATCAGACGTGATCTCAGCAGCTGTACGTTCTCATCTGGCCTTAAACCATACCAACCTTTTTATTCCCTTTTATCCACACACACACCTGCATGATGCCTCTTAATCACCCGTCACTTCACGACTCCAGCGGCACGTAGACACACTGGCCCCTGAGAATAATAAACATCCAACTCTACTAAACATCATGTTGGACTTCCTTCCTCAACACACTCGTTTATCTCCTCTGTGTGTTAAGTCTCTCCATTGTTTTTTTCTGTCTACCGCCACTCAAAGGATGCTTGTTTATCAGAAGGAACCCACCATGGCTCTCGCTTCCATAGCAGTTACAAGCTGTACTCATGTAAACCAAACTAAATCATTGCATGTTAACAACGGTGGAGTGGACTATTACTTAAAACGAAAAAGCAAAGGGACACCGAATAAAACAGCCTTTTGCTCTCGACAGGGATCAAGTCTTATCGCGTGATCTCAAGGTTGTTGTATGCCACACTGACACGTTATCAAATCTCAGTGCGTCAGCTGCTCATACCATACGAGGAAAGCAGAACCGTCGCCTCTACTTTTACCATTTACATTCGTTTCAAATTGAAGTTTCAATATGTTATTTGACATTGCATGGTGCAAAAGGGTGATTAATATCATGCCTGTTCATTTAGTCATCAGTGGACGTTTGCAAATTCTTAGTTTTATTGGGGTTCAAATTAGCGTGCCATGTTGGGGGCGTCGAGTGTTGTCACTGAATACCGCGACAACATCTTTGATGTGCAGCGTTTCCACAGGGAAGAAGGTCATTTCTTCATTAGTCAGCTGTGCCCTCCATTCACTTGAGCTTTGGGATGTTTTGCTTTAACTTGAATGTTCATATGCTGTGAGAATTTTGCTTTTTGGACATTAAAACTTGGCATGCCAATTTGAACAATGTCTTATTCTGCAGCCCAGAACAAGTAACTGTTATGAGAGTAACAGAGGCGGGGAACCTTAACTTTACCGTGGAATACTCTTAAAGGGAAATCTAGATCATATATATTTTTTTAGGTTAGCACTTAATCTACTTTATACCATATAATTTATTTTAGTAAACTGAGTTAACAAATTAAACGGATAACTGATGCGTTAACATCAATAATCAATGCATGCTTTTTGTATTTTACAGTTCACTGAAGGTCATCAGAAGGACGTTACATTTCTATCATGAACGTTGTTGCTATAATATTTACTTGTGGGCTGCAGAATAAAACATTATCAATCATTTATCATTGTCTATGGGTTTCATGCTTATTTTTTTGTGAAGTTTAGCTTTTATTTATATACATTATGATGCATTGATATAACTAACAAAGAGGCAAAAAAAACTGTTTATGGAGCATTATTTGTGCATGACTTAGGTTGGAATTGTTATTTAATTTGTAAGCATCTCGTGGCTTTATTCCACGATGGAGGGCTCCTGCGGTCCACTGAATGTATTTGTCGGCGCTTAGTGTTTAAATTGCAAAAGCTAAAAAGTCATCATGTGACCTCTGTCATAAAGGCAGTACATAATGTTCACATGCTCCAAGTCTCATATCCTAATAAAACAGTATTTTAAAAGCTGTTTTTTGTCCTCAAAGCTGACCTGCTTTATGTTCTCTGCTGCTTAGTTGATTGGAAATTAAGAATAATTGATCTTCAATGCATGAAGAATATTAATTCAATCTGCTCACTTTGACATAAAAACAAAGGAAAATCACTGTCAAACTTTTAAAAAAGATTGTTAAATGCCATTTTGAGTGTTAATGGATTAATTAATGCATAGCACTCATTGTCAGTAATGTTGCAACTTGCACTTTCGTCCCAAGTTTGTTGAAATATGTATATTTTCAGTATGTTGCCCAAAGATTGAATTTCTTGCCAAGTTTTTTTTTTTTCTTGTCGATGCTGATACTCTGTAAATCCAAAACAAACATTTTAATATAAGCCGAAGAAATGTTTAGAGTATTAAATGATCACCTCAGCTCTCCGGCCCCACAGTGACGACAATTGTGTGACTGAGCGTTGATCTCATGGTGGCAGTCCAGTACATATACAGCATCACTGTTGCTACAAAGGAATATATGATCATTTTTCATACACTTAAGCTCATATTTTTTTTCTGTCTAAAGCTTAAGGTGCATCATTGTAAATACTGTGTGTATTTCAGAGCTTTGTTATTTAAATAAAACATGTGGAATTTGTTCCTCTGTGTGCATTTTTTTAATTTATTCGCAGAGTCAAAGACATTTAAATGAAGCATTGCTGAACCTGAACGCCACCAACAGGATGGGTCCAGTGTCAAAAGGGCAGACATAGCTCTTCAAAAGGCAGCTGACCGGCACGAGAAACCAGAGCAGAGGGATGGTATGTGGGACAGTTATTAATAACAGCACAGAAGAGCTGGATGTTCGGACCGATCTTCTTTCATGTCTTTTGTATTTATGATCAAACTCGGGTCCAACAAAACATCTTGTTGCAGAGCGAGAAGTGAATAGATGGAGCTCCAGAAACGATCATCTCTGGGGATCCAAAAGTTTCCAAAATACATTTTTCTGATGCTGCATGTCTCAATGGGAGCGACTCAAAGTTTGAAGTAAATGCACCGACTCCCTTATATTTAGAAAATATGCGCATGACCCTGACCTCGCACTGCAGCGGTTGTGTATGCAAATAATTTAGAAATGTCACATAGTTGAAATGGTCTCCTTAAAGTGAGAGCAATGGTCTTATTTTACAGGCTCCTTTTTCTACACCTTTAAGAAAATAAGATCCAACAAGTGTTGTTAAAAACCTTTATTCTTTTTTTTTTTCCATTAGGTTTTCCTTAAGTTTATCTTGCCCTTTTGACCCATCCAGTCCCAATTCAAAGTGTTTCCCATGAATTCTCCCAGTTATCATGTACAACGATCACGTTCCTCTACGATCAAAATAACCACGACCCTTGAACACCCCACAAGAAAAAAAAAAAAAACTACAATAAAACAAATGCACCTGATAAAAAGCCAGAAAGGAAGATGGAAGCAGCGATTCAAACATCTGAGTGAATTACTGACTGACAAGAGAACCTTGGGGAGGGAAAAAGGATGCAAGAGCTTAAACTACAGAAAAATGGAGTGTTGACAAACCCAGAACTTAAGAGCAAGCTTGAAACATTCAAGTGAAATACCTGAAAAACCAACAGAGCAAGGCCAGAAATCGTGTATATACAAGATAGCTGCAGTTTTTCCTTTTTTTGTTCGTTGTCAGAATGTCTCAGCGGGACCGGACACGGTGAGTGTGATGGACACGACGTCATTGTTGGTAAACGATGGTAATCATTGTGGTCATTACAAGCGAGTGATCGCACAGAGCTCATACATTCAAGCTATACATATATATACGTATGTACACAAAGTATAAATAAAAACCACAAAATGAGCCCAAAGATTATAGTTTTATACATTTGCAAACACCAAAGTAACTGTAAAAAGGGACACACTCGACCAGGGCAGGGGTGTATAAGACTACAAATTAGGAAATCCAATCAAGCAAGTGCTCATTTTTGGAGTAGTTGATGTTTAAAAACGCTCTCCTGTGGGGATTAAGTCACAAACATACACTCAAATAAGACAGGACTTTCACAAATAAAAAGCCCCCTATCCCACTTTTCTATTCAAGCTTGCTCTTAATGATTTACGACAGGCTGCCAATTACAACACCCTTTGCTCAAATCTTTATAATTACTGTACATTCTTTATTCTCTACCATTCAGGAGACCTTTTGAGCAGAGACCCGTTAAAAAAAAAAACAGGAAAGCATGTTAACGAAGAAGAACCAATAGTTTATATATAGACAAGACAGTTATTTTGATCATAGAGGCAATACAGGTCGTGATATATATAAAAAAAAAAGTTGGAGAAAAAAGGAGGGACCAACGATTTAAAGGGGCAGTATCTTTTAACTGATTTTCACAATTTTTGAATATATATCTCAAAGAGCTTGGTAATTCTATTGGTAAGGACCTTAAGTGTAAACTGGAGTGTTCATAAATGGGAGTGAAACACATGGATAGACTGGGAGAGATGACATCTAGGACCATTGCATAGAAGAAACTAAGCGGGGCGCCTAAAATGGCGGGAAAAGGGTTATTTTTGCTTTGGAATATACTCTAAAAACAAAAAAATCACTGCGTTAGCCAAAAAGCAGCAACGGTTGAGTGCCGTATTTAATTTTAGAGCTTTAAACAAATACAAAGGAAGCATTTATTCACTTCCACAATTCCCTTTGAATGCCACTGCCTATTCATAGTTCAGACCCAGTGCCCAGTGACAAACACAGCACTGTACAGGGGATGCTAGCAGACTTATAATCATACATAATGAGCCTATTATGAGGTACACATATGCGTCTGAAGTTTTCCTCTCATGTTCCAAATGTGGAGACCCTACGGGAAAACTTGTCTTTTTAAACTAAACAGACTCAAACACTAAATGGTGTGAAGGTTAAAAAAAAGGCCCTCCTTTTTGTGAAATGACATTAAAAGTGTACTGTCTCTTTGAATCCCGTTGAATCCCTCGATTGGAAATGACAGGAGGAGGAGGAGGGAGGGGGGGGGGGTCGACCACTTATGTCTGCCTTTTTGATGTTTCCACCTTCTCCCACCCTTCACACTAACCCCCAGCTCTTTTTTTTCCCCCAGGCGGTTCTTCAGCCCGACTTGGCTCCCACCAGTGTCATCAGTCCATCCGTGCTCATGGACTTGGGGCGCTCCAGGGGGAAGCCCAGGGCTCGACTCCACACCAGCTGGGCCAGCACGCCGAGGGCCCGGGACACGCCGAACAGCACCGTGTAGTAATTCATCTCCGTCATCCCGTAATACTGCAGACGAATGAGAGAGAGAGAGAAAGAGAAAGAGAGAGTCAGGCCTGTAAGCCGCCGCCGCCGCCATGGAGCGACGAAAGCAAGATGGCCACACGCCTCTTACCTGCAGCAGCACTCCGCTGTGGGCGTCCACGTTGGGCCAGGGGTTCTTGGCCTTGCCCTGCTCCAGGAGCACGTCGGGCACGATCTTGTACAGCTGGGCGACCATCTTGAACAACGGGTCGCTGGGCAAGTGCTTCATGGCAAACTCGCGCTGACAGGTGTAACGCGGGTCGGTCTTCCTCAGGACGGCGTGGCCGTAGCCCGGCACCACCTACGAAGAGACACAACGTGTTCCTTGAACTTTTGAACTGTGCAACTCGTAATCTTTGCATAGCCTTTTAGAACAGGGTGTTATAGGTTAGCTAGTAATCTTCCTGTAAAAGAAATCTGGTATGTGTGGCTGTTGCAGAACTATATTAAGCCCGTCTGCAGGGAAGAACAGATGGATGTCTATCACATTTTTCTAAAGTTTTAAAATGCAGACTGTCAAATAATAAATAAATAAAAATATAAACACCTGAATAAGGTCCTTTTTGGGGAAAAAAATGTTATGACAAATATGAGCACCGATTTCCCTCCCAGGTTGATCCCAAAACTACTAGATGTGCTTATATTGATGACTAAAACTTCATTAACACGCATTTCGCATTGTATCACAGATATTAGTCACATATGGGATCATCACAAGGGGAAAAAAAGGGAGGAAATATAACTTTCCCCCAATTCTTTTTGCCTAAAAATACACAATTCATGACTGAAATAATAATATTAGTAGTTTTAATGATGCATTAAAGTTGCTTACATAGTGTTAGCAAGTTAAACAGGGTCACAGTTCCCTCTCTAACATCTATTTCTTATTGGTAAAGGAACTGGTGTCTTTACCCTTCCAGACTTCAGAGTGTTCCAGATGTAATCCCTCATCTTCTCATCAGAAACCTCTCCGCCCAGCTCCTTCTGCAGGGCCGTCAGCCACACCAGGACCTCCTGCCGAGTAGAATACAGTCATTAAAACACAAATAACATTAACTTAATGCATTCCAGATATAAGTGTCCCAGTAAGACACGGACACCAAAGCAGAAAAAAGTCCCGTGTGAAAGACGTGCCTATTGGGAGACGAGTTAATAAAACACTGCCTTTGACAAAAATTGCATTTTCTGCATGTGAAAATATTGATTTGCGTGGCACAAACCTGATTAGCCAGGCCGTGCAGAGGACCAGCCAGACCATTCATGGCAGCGCTGAAGGACAGGTAGGGGTCAGACAGCGCGCTGCCCACCAAGTGGCTGGTGTGAGCACTGACATTGCCTCCTTCGTGGTCACTGGAACATTACAAGATATAAAAATATACTTTCAAATAAAATAGACATAAAACATGGTACTCCAGCAATCCTCAAAAGTGAAATACATTCACCTCAGATAGCGCATTCTGCTTGGTGCATAGGTTTGATGCCATATCACAGTGTTTATTAGTGTACCTCTTTGAACTTGTGTGTGTAGCAGCCAGTTCAGGAAAGCAGTAGATTAACAGTAGAAGTTGCACCACAAACACTTTGCTCATGCACGGCTAAACAAGACCTTCATGCAAGGTGCCTCGAGTTATTGATGTAAACTAAACAATGTGTAATGCTCCAAATATTAACTCGCTGTTGCTCCAGAGTGCCTGTTTTATTGTTCTGATCATATTACTTCAAAATAAAAGCGTGCAATGTACTAGTTTTTACTTCATTATTGAATTTGCCGCATAATTCGATTAAGCAGTTCAATTTTCTCAACTTTCCTCAACCCTAGTTTTTACAGCTAACCTCCAGAGAAGACAGGCTATAGCGACACAAGGGCTACTTGAGCTAATATCAAATGTGATTGAGGTTTAAAATGAGACATTTTAGTTGCTAGCTTTACAAATAGCATCATCCAACAAAACCAGCTGTATGGTTCCCTCCTGCTCCTTCACCGTCTCCAAACCAAAGCTAGTTCATAATCTGACAGGTGAGCTTGACGTTGCACCTGTGGATGGTGAGGTAGAGCCTCATTAGCTCAGTGAACTCGGCGTCGCTGTAGCCCAGCATGTTGCTGAAGTTGTGGGACCAGTCCAGGTTCGAGTCGATGGCGCCGATGCTGCTCCCTTCGCGGTACAGGTTGCGGTAGATCTTGGCAGCAATGCAGGGCAGCTTAGCGATCAAGTCCATGGAGTCTTCATAGACAAACTAAGACAACCAACACAGAAGGGATGTAAAACATTACATGGCAATGCATTTACTAGTCAAAATATCTCACAACCACACCCGTTTAGAGATTTTCCGCAAGAGTGTCGACATGAACTCACCTCCCAGTACTTGGACTTGTGGACTCCCTCGGAGTATGCCCGCGCAAAGCTGCTTTCGCTGTTCAGGGCTGTGATGGCGGCGCTGAACTGAGACATGGGGTGTAGGTTTGTGGGGAAGTTATCCAACATGGTGACAACGTGAGAGGGCAGCGCCGCTCTCTTCGCCCACTCTTTGGACACCCAGTGGACCTGAGAGGAACCGGAGCACACAATGTGAGAGTGTGACTTACATTCGCACTTCTTTCAACGTCTGGTTGATAAGATAACAATGTCTGCTACATGTACAAGTATGTGAAATAAAACCCCAGAGCCAATGTTTCTTTTACAAGTAGAAGGAAAATAGTTTGTTCAGGAGAAACAGATAGATTTCACTTATCCTGCAGATGCATTAAGAAACAGAATATCAGAGAACAAAAGGGGAAAGAAGGGAAAAAAGTGAAAAGTTGTCAACAGCTATAAAAGGTGAAGGCTTATCAGTCAGGTGACCCTTTTACGACTGTTCAAAGAGACTCCTTTAAATGCGTAATGCAAGTTTCTTGTTCCCCAGTTAAAAAGCAATCTTCAGTTTATATAAGATGATTTTCTGGAGTCATACATAACTGACAAAGTCATAACCAGAACACCTTGTGATCCACATTACCATGTACATAACAAGGCAATTAGATAAAGTGCCTCTTTGAACTCTTGGAAACATATGTCACCTGTAACAGTGTGTGTGCGTGTGTGCGTGTCCTTCGATACCAGCATCGACAGATGGAGCGAATGAACAGCTGCACAGCCCTCCCTCGTTACAGCTCGGGCATAATTATCTTTGAAGCTCCAGCGCTCCTCTGCCGCTCACCTGCTCCTCAGTGGGCACCTGTCCTGTGACCAGCAGCCAGAAGAGGCCCTCAGGCAGCGGCTCTTCACCTCCTGGAGCTTTAGGCAGCAACTTCTGACACTCTGGGATGCTGTAGCCCCGGAAACGGATGCCCTGTGTATCAAGGGAGAGGGAGAGAAAAATATACAAAATTATCCTAAAATGCACCATCAAGAGAGGGATGACGAGGTGTCTACATGAGCTCCAACGGCACCAATGCATATGTAAATCCATGTGGGGGCCGGTTAAAGGACTGGTGACCCTCCTTAAATTAGTATTTGTTTTTTACAGCCTGACAGCAATCAAGGAATCCAATGCGCTAACAAACAATAGACACAATCTGCATCTGCGGCCGATGCAGGACTGAACGTAAGGATTAGACGTGCTACCTGCTCGTCTACCCATCTGTGCTTATTTGGCCAGTGCACTCATTGCTTGACACCAGTCTTAAGATACGTTGATTAATGACTCATTCATTTGGGGGGAGCGGCTTTGCAAGGAGGCCTGAAGGGACAGGCCGTCCATCTTGTCGACTTTCCTTCTAGATTTAGTGACTTTGGAAGAGTTTCAGTGAGATTTTTTTTCTTTTAAACCTTTATTAGTCTCTCAGAGAGGAAATTACAGGATTACAGCAGCATTGGTCACAGTAATAAGATACAAAAGAATCAATATAAATAAAGAGTCAAACTGTAATAAAAACAGATAAAAAATGTAAAAAATCTAGCAGTAAAAAAGAATATTAAGTTACAGATGGATTAAAATATACAGATGGAATAAAAAATTGGTATAAAAAGGACTTAAATGGTACAATATTCAAAGTGAATATTGTACCAGGACATGAATTACAGTGTTCACAGTGCTGAGGGTACGACGGCATAGTTTTTCAAGATGACCAACTACGCCTCGAAGAAGATATACGACGACAGTGCTGCTCTGTAAACAAAGCTCTCAACTTCATTAAGATAAGTGCCTCTGCGGCCGGCAAATCTCCAAAGAGTATTCAAATGATAAAACCACCAGAAGGCTTTCAATCACTTTTGAGGGAAACTGACCTCGTCAGGATCCAACACAGAGGTCTCGTACACCAGACCCTTCATCCCCCGCATGCCTCCGTAGATCTGTGGATGAAAACACAAGCATATGGTGACAGAACATAAAAACAGTCTTGTTTAAACCATACAATGGTGTGTTTGCAGTAACAACAGTTATGCAACATTGGACCTTTAAAGAAAGGCAAAATCCTCTGAAGGAATCCCAACAGACAATTTCGGCAACCAAATCTTTATTTTATTGATTCAATATTTTGTTATTGCTGTGAAGCATTGATTAATTTAATCACTGTATGTTATAACGACGCTTTCTCTGAATTGGATAATCAATATATTTACTGAAGTAGTTCCCTTCAAACTTTAAATGGTCTGGACATGGATTTATTTAAATCACAAGATTAATATGGAGTTAAGATAATCGCTGGCCGATGTATTTTTCAATTAGCGTCAAATCAAAAAGATTTACACACTGTAACGACAGTTTGTTACGTAAGTTTAAGTCGATGCTTTTTGGTTTGTGTGTAGCAGTTGTGCAGTCGTGAAAATCCATGTCCAATTTGTAGAGCTTGCTGAGCATCACATTGTTTGGTCTCCATCTAAAATACTTCGTCACTAATGATGATTGTGGATCGCTGCAGCTTGTTTTTTTATGACCGGGCGCAGTCGTTCTTGCAAATTCTCCACTAAAACGCGCTTTACAAATAGGCCTATTTTAGTAACGGGTTGACTGGAATGGGCCACAGCAAAATGCTTACTCGTGGTTGTTGAAAGTAAAACAAACCGAAGTTATTCTGCTGTCAGTTCTTTAGAAATTCGACATGTCGACACAAAGCAGCACAGCTTCATATTGTGGCCTGATGGAGATCACCGAACGGTGATATGTGACCGGATACCTCCGTAAATAAGGCTGTGCAGGCCTAGACGGATTAGGTGACGCCAATGTGCCCTTGTCTAATCCACATCACTGTAGACGGCCTAGATGCTCGCTCCTTCCTTCCTTCACGGACAGTGGATCACAAGCATCTTGGCTTTGTTGTTCTAATTTTATTCTGATCCCCTTGACACATTTAACCGTCTAACACCTCAAGAGTCACTCACCATGTCGACAGAAACCTGTCCTATGTTGGTTTTGCCATACTGTTGTTTAAAGTTCTTGATCCGGGTCTGTTCTTTAGGGATGAGGTCTGCCAGGATATCCTTCAGATTCTGGAGAAAGAAAATGTGCAATCAGTCAAGCCCTTGAACCAACATCTCGTCTTTAAGTAAAACACATTCCTCCAACGTGAATCGGGGTTAACTAAACAGACTTTATGTAAACATTTTAGTAAAGAAATATCTGTCGATCCACAAAGGTCAGCGTGTACTCGCGAACACAAACAAGTGTCTTTTCCAAATGCCACAGCATAATAACCAATTCATGAATTTGAAGCAAGGTGACTACTCTGGAGTATACTTACTGTTGTTGATGCGCTGGCATTTCTGGCAGCCACAAGGAAGGAGGTGGCATTCTGTGGAGCAGAGAACAAAATAAAAGGACTATTAGGAGCATTGCGAGCACAACCACAAAACCTAATAAAAAAAAGTTAAGACCACAGCAGAATCTCCATGCTTCTAATGCTCCTTACATATCAACCTAGACAACCAGCTCACATCATAAGACACGTTTTCAGACCAAATAGAGAAGTTATTTTTTATTGATGGTCCTCCAATTAACATAATCCATTAACTAAATTACTCTAAATTATAAATCCTTTATTCCTTCCTTACATTGACAAGCGCTTCCTCTCTAAAAATACATGAAGTGTTTAATTATCTCCATTTTCATCAATTTGGAACAGAGTTGGCTGTTGGTTACTTTCTCTCCAATTCATTCAAGTTAATTGAGATGAGGTGGCTGGAAAGATTAATACTAACAGCTGCAACGAGTAAGTACTGATGAGGCTCGCCAGTAAAAAATAAAACAAAATCACTCATTACACAGAGAGACCATACATTTTCCTATGATAAAAGGTGGGACAAGACTCTGGGATGTAAGACCGATTAAAATAACAAACACCGGCCCTGTTTATGAAAGTGTTCGGAGACTAGTAATCTCATTGAAAGCTCAGTTGTGAAATTGAGCTTCCTGCTGCTCACTAGTGAAACAAGACACGTCTGCCGGCTTATCAAAATTATCAATGGGGGAAAAAGGGAGGAGTCTGAGCCTCGGGAACAGGGGACGGCTGGCACCGCTCACAATGGGATCCCCTTCCTTGTGAAGCCTCAACAAAAAACAAAAAGGTGGGATATTGCGTCAGAACACACACACGCACACACTACACAGCCAAGTGAGAGATTACATAACAGCTCAGGGCCTAAAATATAGAGCAGCAGTTTTACTCAGTCACTCCTAACGTCCTGCCTGGGAGAAAGGTTAGCTGCAACTATAAGAAACACATGGAAGTGCTCTTAAGTAAAATAAACTAAACATACAACCTGGTTGAAGATACTTTGTTGATAGTATGCAAACACACATTAACTTCTGAAAAAAAATATTTCACCCGAGGCCAGAAACCATATTGACAGTGACACCACCACACATGATTAGTGTCCCTGCTCTCAGAGCAGGAATCACATGATTTTCAACAAACAACACATTTCATGGCCAAGAATAATGTGCTCACTGATATCTGCAGAGTCCTTATTACAAGACTGATAACAGGGAGACGATACCCCCACTTCAAGGAAGGCCATTTAAGGAGAAGTGGGGGGGGGGGGGGTGCAGGGTCATTCAGTGTCAGCAATGTAGGATGAGAGGTCAGTGGAGTAAACACCTGGTTACAGTCACTGGAAGGTTACAGTCAAGTCAGCACATTTATCAGTGATTTTAAGTGTTTCAACATAGGAAGCCTTGTGGTTAATTATTAAAGCAATATATTAATCGCATGATAAAAGCTGCCATCTGAGGCAACACATGTCAAACTAATGCTGGATGTCTGAATCCAGACTAAAACACGGTTTCCACAGGGTTGTGTGTCACATTTTGGAGAACACGCAGAATATTAGGGCGAACCTCCACCGACGATGTGACGTTAGAGAACTTTGAGTTCTCAACCTGAAGGTCGACGGGGTTTAAGAGTTGAGACCAGAGTTAATCAGTGTCTGAAGCCGACCATAAATAACACTTATTGACTGATAACAAAAGAGACTGGATATGCGAAGTAGGCCCGATTTCAAACTGTCTAACGTAAGTCACCTAACGTCTGGGGAAAGAAACATGTCCAAACAGGCGGTGACGATACCAGGCCAGCACAGGGACATGCTAGCTAACAAGAGTTCGCCAACAGTAAAACGCAAACGTAGTCATTACAGCATCACTGTATAAAACATCGAGACATCGAGGATACTTTTAAAAGCCGTCACACTGTTTTTCGAAATTATCAGCCGAGCTCCCGGTCACCATGGTTCACGGTGTGACTGACAGGGCTAAGCTAGCTCGCGCTCACTAGCTCGCCTCGCTAGCCCGCTAAACTGACGTTAGCTTCAGTAGACAGCGTTAACAACTTTGACTTCTAAAGTGGCATCAATGCCGTTTCAAGTCCTCTTACCTTTGAATTGAGAAGTTTAGGCGCTAACCTACTGACAGTCAGAAACGACATTGTGTCTGTGTGACTCTGTTATTTCCAATTGTTCTTTAAAACTAGGGAAGCCGCTGCCAGTGCACCACGGAGCTGGTTGAAGGTGCCCCTCCAGAAAGCAGAAGGTTGAAGGGGGATTCAGGCCCGCACCTAGCGCGGTGTTGATTGGACGATGGGCTGGGTCAGGCGCAAAGCGTAAAAGGATTTGATTGGCTGAGAGGCTTTTAGGTTAGCGCTGATTGGATAACAGCTCTTTCTCTGTCAGTGACGATAGGTGCAAATCAGGGTCTGTTCAAGACCGAGGTTTTATAAACTCTCCACTTTTCTATCCAGTTGAAGAAGAAGATATCGCGATACTGAATACAGTTGACGAAGCGGTTGCAACGACCCTTCACCTGGATTTTGTGACAAGGATTCTCCTCTACACAAATTTTGATTGATCAAGTTTGACTAGCACCAGTGCTACATATATACCAATACATTGGACTCTGATCTTTAACCCTGAAAATGTAGTATTAAGATCAATGAGGAACATTAAACTGAAGATATGTGGTGTAGTATTAAATGTGGTTGCCTGAATTTAATTATACTTTATCTTTAAAGGAATAAAAGGTTATGATGTATAAAGGTATAATGTTGTATATGCCTAAGTTATCATAGGCCACATGCATTGATTATGAATGTATCGTGTTATGTATGTTTTGGCATTCTCACCTAAAACCTAGAACTATATTTTATATGGCTGTATGTGTCTGAAGAAATACAGTTGAATAATAACAGTGGTCATGCTCTATGTAAGCATTTAAAGCAGTAATAGCTGATAATATTAGCTGTAAATTAGCTGCCACACAGCAGTACTCTGCAGAGATCAAAGTCAGTAATTACCAGGTGTTAGCACGGCAGGATTGTTTTCATAATTATCTATCCAGATGGCTATATTAAGCAGTCATGGTGTTTATTGAAGGAACAAAACTGGAGTTTTCCTGTAAAACAAGATGTTCAAACTTTATTGTCAATGATTGTTGAAAATAGGAGTGGCCGGTTGTTTAGATTCAAGGTCATTAGTTTTCAAACCCACTGCATGCAGTTTACCAGTATGGTTTGGTTGATAGTTTAATTGCCAATACCATACCATGGTACAGTACTTCCTTTGTGGACTGTAAGGTAACGGCTCAACAAATTGTTCAAAGATATAATTTAATTCTGCAATACACAAAAAAAATTTAAAATGATGAGATGTACGAAAACAGAAACATACTGTACTTCCCAACACAGTAAAAAGACAGTCCTACATAGACGTTCTTGCAATTGTCCTTGAACCAGAGCTTGTGGTGTAAATAGTCACAGTTGCATCCTCATTCTATATCCCAAAATGCAATTGATGCAAAAATAACCAGTGGATAAAGTCCACTAAATGTATTTGGCACATTAAGAATGATCCATATGGGTCATTGAACTTTATTTACGATGGGGAATACATTGTGCAAAAGAGCTAAAATAATCTTAGAGAATGTGGAGAGTCTGATCAGCAAAGTGACCAGTAGAACCAGGTTAGGACCAGGTTACATGTTGTATTAGAGTTTAGGATTAAAATATCTTGTATGCATTGTACATTTTTCGAGGAATGGATCTATATGAATCTGAAAATGATCTCGTAGTCCAGTTGTGCCTTTGTGTTCCCGGCTGTTGGCATATTCTATATACCCCCGATGGGTGAAATTTAAATCTGCAAAACACAGACAATACTATATAAACTAATCCACATCATGCAGCCATTATGACATGCATGTTTTAAAATCTTTGTAAACCTTTGGCAGAATCAGTAGCCTTCCAATCCACACCATATCAAGTGAATTTTGTAAACAAACTGCCTCAAACTTACAGTATAACAGCGAACATAACTGTGTGCAACAAGATATACAGTACATCAATGTTTCCAGAATGTATAGGAGATGATCTGATGTGTTTGGTCCCCACGCTTCTGCTCTTGTGCCTGGTAATTCGACCCAAGGTAATGCATACAATGGCATTCAGTCCAAAGATAGTCCTTCCAGAAGGAGGGAAGGGGCTCCGGTCTCTCAGTCATCTTCTTCCTCTTCCTCGTCTACGGGATCGAGGAGGATGCTGTGCTTCAAGCAGGATTGGAGGTAGTTCACCACTGTCCGCTGGAAATGCTGGACGCTGTGCGCCTCCCTCAGAATGTGGCCCTCGTCTGGATACAGCTGCAGGGAGTAATTGGCTTCCACCTTCACCAGCCTGCTCAGGAGCTCCGCACTGTGCTGGAAGTGTACCCTCGCTTTTGGCCAAATACACAGAAACATTGAAATTAGAGGTAGGAAGAAAAGAATTAAAAAACATGGCATGTCACAAAATCTCACCATCTGCAGTTCCATGGAGAATAAGGAAATTCTCATCTTTCAGCTTGTTCACCTCCTCCAGCAAAGAGGCAGTCTGAAAAGACACGCCATCATAATAGAAGTATTTTAGGTACACTTAACTGAGACTAATGCAGTCTAACAACAGCCCTACAATAAATCCCACCTTTGTACACATTTATATGTTGTTAAATGTTCAGTTTTTGTTAAAACTGTTAAGACTCCATTGGTTTTGGGAAGAACAAAACAAACTGTAACTGAGAATATATGCACAGCCTCACCGAGTAAGCGTGCTCCTCCTTAGCTGGAAGGCCTAGATACCTCTCTGAGAATGCAGCACCTGAAATAAGTAACGACTTGTACTCAAACACTTGTTAATGTCCTTTTCATCGCAATTCCCATGGACTCAATGTTTGAATAGTTAATGACAGAATGGCAACTCACTATAAAGCCTGAAGTCAGTTATTGGCGCCACAGCGGCCGTGCATTGAAAGAGCTTATCTGTAGCAGCGAGCATCTTGAGAGTTAAATATCCGCCAAATGCCTGCAAGGAGAAACCGAAAAGTGCTAGAACAAACAAAGCACGCAAGAGCTTGACTTCAGTAGGAGAATTGAGTTTCCAAATATAAAAACAAAAAGCTTGAACCTTGCCATATAGGACCATCCGACGATCGTCAATGTAAGGGAGTTGCATCAACAGCCTGTGGATATATCATTAAATCCTATTTACAGGCAATATTCTCTCATGTGTATTATAGAGCTGTATTTTGTTTGCATTACTAAACTTACTCGACGACTCCAAGATAGTCTTTGACTCTAACTGAGCCGAGCTTGCGCGGATCCACACTGGCGGTCTTCTGTCCGCGGCCGACGCCGCTCCTGCCGTCCACCCAGGCCAGGGCCACGTTGTGAGTGCCGGAGAGGACCTGAGGCCAGTCAAGGACAAATTCTTCTGTCACCGACTGACTGCCGGGCACGCCATCCCTGAGCGACAAGACAAACAGGATCAGCGAGTACGGAGAACACATGCTGAGGGGGTGGAAGAGTGAAAGAAAAGGCTAGGGGGGCATAGGTTAGCGAAACAGGCGACTGGAAATAACTCTTGTACAGCGATGCTCACACAATGACGAGGAGAGGGTGCAGGTTGGCCTCGTAACCCTGAGGTAGAGATAGTTTCAGGTGTAGATCTAAGAAAAGAAAAACAAGGTCAACTGTCCATAGACATGTTAGAATTGCAGCTATTTAGAGCCTCTTCCGTGACATTCATCTGAACCTCTGAAGCACATGCAAACTCATTTAAATAAAAGTGAATCCTTAATCTGAACAAACCATGCCCAGCTAATTTCTAAAAAAAATAGCTGGACTATATTTGTCCCTTTCCAGGCTGAGAAACCTTTGCAGCCTCTGCTAAATATAATCTGACTGCTTGAGCAGGACACCCAAGGTGATCTGGGATTGTTCGTATTTGTGTGGCTCATATCCTAAACATCAAATTATATCAAATAGAGCCCACTGTCTACTTTGTTGTACCGTGGTTGTCCGCTGGGAGTGTCCTGAACAGAGTCTCAGGGAGCCGCTTGTCCTCCAGAGCTTTGGATAGAGGGCTGTTATCCTCCAAGACGACGTATCCTACAGGAGATCAAACCCCAGCGCGTCAGATAATGAATGCTGAATATCAAAACAGACGCACTATAAAGCCACCGGGTTGCAAAGAGCTCTGACTGAGAGCTACAGACAGAGGGCAGTGTTCACACGCCTGGGATTAAAGAGTCTACATTGTGGTGTGTTTGAATATAGCTTCCTCTGCAGGCTGTAGCAGGAAACTGCAGACGAGCCTTGTGTGTGTGTGTGTGTGTGTGCGTGCGTGCATGTGTGCGTGCGTGCATGTGTGCGTGCGTGTCATTATACAATAAATCAGACAAGCCATGTAGCACTCACTGGAGGGGTCCTTTGTACTGTGAACCGTCACTTTAGGTATTCCTGGGCCTGGGGGATTTTTCAAAAAGAAAGAAATTTAAAAAAAACAACTGTCTGAGCAGCGTGAAAGCTTGAAAGCATCCTCCTTGCTTTTTGTGTTTCTCAGTTACCTAGACAATAGAGGACAAAGTGGGTTTGATTGGGGCTGAATTCAGCTTTAAAGAAGCGACATCCGTCCAGGAGAGTGCAGGAGATGCACCGGCGCTGAAACACTCCATCCAGATCCACACTTGGACACACACGAGAGAAAAAGGGGTTATTAACCACGCGGGGTCGAGGAAGAGGACAGCGTGATGGGGTCTGATTAGCACCAGGAGTGGGTCAATTAATTGCGAGCCTATTGAGGAAAAAGTCTCGGTGTCCTGAGACTAACTAAGCAGTTGACTTTTAAGAAACAAATGCGTGTTCAATAAGACTAGACATAAAAGCGGTGATACAGATTGCTCTCTGAATGACCCTCTCCACTCTGCTGCTTACACATTTCATACAAGATTAATTACAGACCAAGTTTAAACAAGCCACAGTCCCTCCTGCAAAATGCTGTGCCATCTCCTGGAGCCCAAAGCCATGTAATCTAATAAAAAAGAAGACAGGCGGATGAGGGAACAGAAAAGGGAGTCTTAAGTGTCAGCACAGATGGCCCGAGTCCACTGAGACGGATGCTTTTTTTTAATGAATGTGTCAAGAGAGCTCTTGGCCTCGAGTATGTACAGCTCACGAGAATAAAGATTCACATATCAACACATTAATGGGCACTTACTCTTCTGAATGCTTATTTAAGCATGAAGGCAACTGCTTTTGGTCCAAACCGATGAATTTCAGTGAAATAAAATGTCAGGGATATTCATGATTTCTTTCAGGTCAAAATGTCCACATATCCACAAAAATATCTCACTATCTATATCTATCAGATGGATTGGCATACGTTGTGTATAAACATTCATGGTCCTGAGAGGATGAATCGTCAATGTCTCAACAACTATTGGACGCATTGGCATTAAATGAACTTACTTCTAGCGCCACCTTCAGGTCATAACGTATTATGTGTACACTTTTATCTTTTATAAACGGAATACCTGTAAAGTGATGAAATTTACAGGTATTTACACAATTTACGTTGTGTTTCGTGCTAATTATCCAACGCTAACACGCTAAACGATGAACGTGGTAAATATTATACCGGCTACATTAGCATGTTAGCAAGTTAGCCTGCTGATGTTAGCATGTTAGCTCAAATCACCGCAGTGTTTGGGCTGTAGACTCGAGTTCAACGTTAATAACGAGACATGCTAGCATTGCTACTGTTCTCGTAACAACACACACATCTTGGGGCTAATGTCAGTAATGTGTTTGAATAGCTTTGAACAGAATGAACTGAATCTTTACCTGTAAAGGTGTCTGCTTTGTCTGGATTCCTCTGTGCTCAGGAAATAGCTGACGGTGAGAAAAACAAACCACAGACACAGCAAGTTATGTCAACACCGATCACCTTTAGGCCTCTTAACGTCATCGTAATTATTCTGGATATCAATTATTCACGACAAGAATACACAGACATACTGTGTTAAATCCTACTTAAAACGTAAAAGTGACGTGAATGTGCATCAAAGCATCACACGTCAACTATCCACCTCTATGAAAGTAAAGCGCTTTTGAGACAGAAAGACTTGAAAGCAGAATCAACCCGCAGGCTTTGGGTTGGCAAACAACTGACTAGATCTTCAATTGACTTCTCGATTGTCAGTGGGTTCATGAGGGGTTTCTGCACCCAGCAGGATGAAGACAGATTTAAATCTTAACCTGCTCTGTCTAAATGTAAGCTATCATTTAGTGTCTTCAGTGGCAAAGCATTTCCACAAGCAAACTCAAGTTCAGGATATTTATTTGGGCCTTATTTGGGCGTTGAAATTGCACTTTGAGTTATTTTTAAACAGACAATATGTGGACCATTCACTCAGTGCCTGACAAAAGGAGTTGCTCTTCAGGCGCTGACACGTCTCTAAATTGCTCTCAGCTTACAGCTAGAGATGATCTTTTTTAATGACGGCCACTATTCTGCTCCAGCCCCAACTTTTCTATTCATAGCGAGGAGCCGCGAGCCGTTAAACTGCTGAAAGGTGATTAAACCCATCTCTCTCCACACACACACACACACACACACACACACACACACACACACACACACACACACACATACACACACACACACACACACACACTGGGACTCTCACATACATCCTTCCAGCCTTCTCGTCCAGGGCGCAGAGCACGGTGACGTCCCAGCTCCCCGATGTCAGGAAGCGAGGCGGGACGGAGGGGATGGCGGGCTGCGTCACACACACACACACACAAAAAACAGAGATGAAAAGCAACGTGGAAACCAGCCGAAGCGACAGAATAGAAATAGGTGCAGCGATACTGCAAGTGTGTGTCAGAGGATGGAGGCGGGCAAAGATAAAGTCCATCAAGTTCAACCAGATGGAAGCATTGATGACGGCTACAGAGAGATGTCGGGAACAGAATGACTGATATTATCACAACAGGACTGAAGTGAGAGAAACATAGAAAACCTGTGATTTTAGCTGAAGCCACTAATGATTTGCATGATCCCAAAAGGTGTCACAACCCCTCACACCCCTCCATGTTATTTGTTCAACATTCTGCCTGGTTGTCTTTGGCATTAACTGCCTCACTTACCTGTCCTCTGCTTAAACCTGGCTTCCTGTTTCACTGTAATACAACAGGCGTATTCACACAGGTCCACTTCCAATAGTTAGTTGCTAGATCTTTTCATGTGATAGCTAAACATATTTCAGCATTTGTTACTTGATTCTGGTTCTGATCCCGTTTACTGTACACTGTTTTTTTTTTGGCTTCCCAGATTATAATTCTCTGTGCCAAGAGACCCGACATTTATGTAACATATGCTTCTACACATCTGTCCACTAATGACAAAAAGGCAGCAACAAATGCAAAAGCATCATCTAACCTCTTTAATTGCCCTTCTGGGCATGCATTTCTTGCTAAATAGAAATTAACTGAACTTCCCTCCATGATGTAAAAAAAAAAAGCAAAACGTCCATTGCAGTAAAAACAAGTGAAGTGACTCTTGAAATAAAAGATGGTGTTTTCGTAATTAGGGACAAAGACAAATATAAACCAAATTGCTTCAATAAATAAGAGAGTAGGAGGATGTTTTAATGAAGCAAACCAGACATTAAAGGTCTTTGCTGCAGATATCTGTAGTCACAGTGTGACTCCTGTTGAAATATTAACGACCAATTTTGTCAGAAATCTTTCAAGGATGACTTCCCTCAAAACTCACCTGGGCTGAGAGACCAGCGATGTGGTGAAACTCTCCTCGAGCGCCCTGTTTCGCTGGCAAGATCGTATAAAACACAGAGCCGTCTGCTGAAAACAATGGCACATCCTGTTGAGGAAAAGCATTTCTGTCAAAAACACAGACAGTTGTGGTAAACAGGTGTAATAAAACGTTAAAAAACATGAGCAATACATTACCTGTCGCTTGTTTTGCATTATGTCCATGGCCATTTTGTGCTTCTTTGGATTTAGAATCACCCAATAGAGAGAAATGTATTAATCAATTGTGCAAATACATGCATGTATTAATTAGTAAAAATAGAAATAATAAACTGTTGGCAATGGGTAACAGAAATCTGTGAGGATTCAGCGAAAGGGAACAAGCACGACATCACTGAGGATTCTCCTCATGCAGCAAAATGACTTTATATATGAATCCAGCCAGTAGATGTGTGAGAGCTTAAAGAAATCGATCCTTACTCCCCAGCACAGTGTGAAAGAAGCAAAAATTATATGAGAGCCGTGTTTATAAATATTGCAGCGGAGGCCATTTGTGGATTACTAATGCTGAGCGACGGACGGCCCGCTCACCTCCGAGCAAGCCCCCGTGGTGGCCTCGCACACGCAGAGCACCGATTGGTTCTGGGCGCGATTCAGCCATCGGACGGCGAGGCGCGTGCTGCTGATCCAAGTCACCATGGAGATGTAGCTGTCTCTGAAGAGGGGATGCAGAAAATGAGACATGAGGGCGAAGTGGTGCAGAGGAATGAAAAAAAGGGTAATATTATCTGACAGGTTAATGTCAAGAGTCCCCATTAACATAATGGTGTCTGATACCACATGGTATCAGACACCGATTCAGCGATTTCAAAGCATCTCTGGGTCTTGCATTCAGAAAGCAGCGGTACCTGGCCCTGAGAGAGTCGGGAGGCATCATCTCCAGAGTGTGAGCCGGACCGTACAGGTTCACCACAAACAGGCTGACGGATGGGATGCTTGAGCCGGCCTGCGAGCACAACAAAAAACGATCAAATGAACAAATTAAAAAGCGGACGAACGGGCAAATCCTTCTAGCCGTGCTAAAGAAAACGTGACCATTCTCTAGCCCTTCGGTCCAGACTGTGATGTCCTGACAATTCCTTTTATAAATTGCCAATTATATTTGGCGCAGATATCAATGGTGCCCCACAGGATGAATCCTTGGGACCTTCTTTCTCTCGTTTCTTGACTTGGAGATTTGGCAGGTTCCTCTCAGGATGAGAGAACATGGCCCATATTACATCCATGAATATATAATAAGTGGATGTAGTCAGTGTGACATCACCCCAGTGGTTTGCGAAAATGGTTTTGATGCCTTCGAATTTGGCATTTTGGTCTTTGCCATCTTAGATTTTGACCATCATTGGCTGCGTTTCCCAGATTTGTTAAAAAGCTCTTAAGTGGTAAGAGCTTCTGTGGAAGGACGTGTTTCCCAGAGTTGTTCTTAGTTTAAGAAGATCTTTTATTAAGAAGGAAATGTGAGATCAGCCTGACCCACTCTAAACAGCAGAAGGCAGTTAAGAAAGCGTCTTGGAAACACCCTTATCTTAGCGCTTCTTCTTAGCCGAACTCTTCTTAAGAGCCTTCTTAAGTCATTAAGAACGATCGAATCTTGGAAACGCGGACATTGTCTTGGAATCAGAAGTGACTCATGTCATCAAAAGGACTATAACTTGCTAAATGAACATCATAGTGTGTTGATGAATACCTGAAACGAGGGATTGACATCATACACTTAAACATAAAGAAGGGTTATTTAATAATGTCTTACCTTAGGGTAAGGGAAGAGCACATTGGAGGGGTAGAGACCACCTAGGAAGTGAGGTATTTCCATCACAGGTGTGGCCGAGTTGTTGATGGTCAGGTACGCCAGCCGGGCGCCGTCCACAGACCACCAGTGGGCGACATATGTCAAAAGCACTTCCTCTGTTTTAAAAGACCAGTACATGGTGTTATATCAGACTCAAAGCATACACCTGCTGTTCATAATCATTGCTTGTCAGCTTGTGGTTTCTTCTTTTGCATATTTTGTGCTGGAACACATCCAACCTTCATAAGTCCAGTCAGAGAGCCCGTTCACCACATTCTGCTCCAGGTCAGTGGTTGTGAGACGCAGAGCTTTGCCGGTCACGCTCGGCTTATAGTAGATATCTCCGTCAAACACATAGGCCTGGCATGAGGGAGAGAGAGAGAGCGAAGCCATTATCAAAGACAGTACGGTTGAAGGCTCCATCGCACGGCTGCCAGGATCGAGCGCCGGTCGGACGCCGTCCAAGACTGAATGAATCACTGGCCGGCACGAGCGAGCGAGAGCCAATACATCTTTGCTTGCCAGTTAATATGCTGCAGACATAGCAGCAAAAAAGCCAATTACATTACAAGGATGGCAGATGAATGATATTATGAGCATGAAACAACACCATTATAGCGACACGGCCTCTGCAATAACCCCCGAGATGGAGTTCATCTCAGAACGACAGAGACGTGATACCGTCCATGTTGTCATTACGAAAACGACGTCAAAAGGGACTTTGAGGTTGAGACAACGTCCTTATCGTATCGACAGGTGCAGCTGATTTAGATGACGGATCAGGTGAACGAGGCCCCTCGGCTTACCAGCTGGCTCCCCTGAGGCCCCCAGGAAGCATATTGTAGCGCCGCCTTCTCCTTCTCCGGAGGATTAAGCTCCAGCAGATCCCTGCGACACACACAAATACTCAAGACATGAGCCCACTTTTTAGGGACGAGTTCTCCTGTTTGCAGCCCTCGCTGGTCCATCCATGCCCTGGCCTTTGAGCCTCGCTTCAGAGAGAGAGAGAGAGACACTGCACTGTGAGGACAAAGGAGCAAGATGCAGACAAACTAAACAGAGGATGGAGTTGGTACATGCAAGAGTGCAACGTTTCTTGTTATATATTCCGAGCTGCATTTTCTTCCCATAGACAGGCAGACATTTTTCCCCTCTAAGGCAAACTCAAGCAATGCACAACACTGCAGGTCCTCTTGAATCCCTTCATCAGAACCATTCCTCAGAAGCTCCAGGGATCATCCTCCGCTGATATAATGCTGATTATGAATCTCAGGCAGTGAAATCTGAGGTACAGTGCAAACCTTACACATTGCGGTATGGAAAACCTGGAAAAAACACTCGAGAATGAATGCATGTCCGACAGAAACATGACTCTGATTCGATGAGACACACTCTGGGGAGGGGGGGAGTCTTTCAATCCGCAGGTCTGCTTGCATTGGCGACGCTCATGCCTCAGTGCAGCCCATGCATTAGCATTCATGATAGCACCTACCCATTAGCCACATTGTAGATAGCATAGGAGGCTGTGAAGGACTGAGAGAACACCTGAAAGAGGTAGAGGATATCATGCACACAGGTGTGCCGCACTTAGAGGTCAACACACATGTATTTCTGTGCTCACACATGCGTGTAAAGAAAGTTAAATACAAATGAAACAAAGGTTAGGAAGGGTCCGCCTTACAATTAAACAATAAGCCACAGGAAGGTTTGCTTCCTGTGGCTTATTGCTTTTTAAAAGGGCAGCAACATTATGCAAAATTAAATTAAAAAATATTGTATTCATAGTAGTTTCATAACAATTTATTGCTCTTATTTCACCTAAAATAAGCACATTATCTGTACGTGATGCATGATTACCTTGGTTAACAATTAAGCAAGATAGCAAGCGTGAAAGACAGCGCAGGAAATGCAAAAGCATAATGAAATAAAACGTACAATTTATCATTTCAATTTGCATTTTCGACCTCGGTCTGCTGTCTGATATCGAATACATAAATATGCACATGAAGGGAAACAGACAGGAGCTAGTAGGGATAAAATTAAAATACATGTAGTGTATTTGTGAAAAGCAATTATATTATAAAATAGATCTAACTTTTAATTATTACAATTGAACAAATCTTATTGGAGGGGGAAAAAAACATTCTGTGGATCCACAAAATCTCCCATTCAGTGTCTTTGGAGCAGAATTAACACGTTTAAAACTTACTTCTCTGGTTTCTGGCTTTGAGAGTGTAGTTTATGTTCACACATATTGTTTTAAATGGGAATCCCACCCACATAAAGAATCCCTCTAAATTATTTCCACTGTGTTTTCTAACAGACATTCTTATTAAATAGTATTGTTACGGCTAATATCTTTTCCATTGAGATCAATTTTGGCTGGAAACCCTCACACAGGCATCAGCAGCTCGATGAATAATTCAATTATCACGCTGAAGAATTACTAAAGCCCAGAATAAATGAATGTGTGTGTTTGTGTGTGTGTGTGTGTGTGTTAACCGCGATTGACTACGGCATTACCTGACGAATTATCGGTAATATATTGATTTGTATTATTCATTTTTTCATGCGACGGGTGCAGGAAACAGGCTATTTGCCCACTGGGCTCTCAAAGCCGCCTGACCCTTCAGAATAACCAGTCCCCAAAGAAATTAAATGTCACATTCTCTATACAGCACACTTAGCGGTGAAATTGGATTTTTTTTTTCTTCCCCACCCTCCCGCTTGTGTTGTTTGTCCGTTGCTAGAAAATGCACGGATGGAAAGACGCGGCGATAAAGAAAGAAAGGACTTTCTAAAGGCCATCTAAAGAAATGGAGATCTGATTGCGACGTAACGTCTGAGCATGACGGGCGTACAGATGTTACGATCACAACCCAAAATAAACTGCAACGACGGGAAGAAGGAGGCATGACTTGGTCCAACACTATGGGGGGGAAAGGGGAGGGAGGGAGTAGGAAACAAGGACAGGAAGGGAGGAAAAGATGCAGAGACAAGGACTGATCTGGGTCCTTGCATCGCCGCGTGCAACACGTTCAATCAACTGTTTGCGATTTGTAAATGAACCCAGAGATTCTGCTCATGATTTAACATCACGGGGCGGGCGACAGAGGCTTTACTTTATTGTGCGTTTGTGTGTGTGTGTGTGTGTGTGTGTCAGGGTGACAAACAGAGCGACCGTAAGAGCATCTGTCTTGGAGAGGAAGAGTGAATTCTAATGTGGCCGCCTGTTACATATAATAAATCCTCCAGATTGCTCTGCTTTCCCCCCTACACACTTTACCACCCAATCCATGTCTAGGAAATGGGGGGCGGATGCATACAACACAGATTAAACACTCATAAGATAGTAAACATAGGTATTACAACACAAGAGCACAGCTAGAATATGTGTACCCTGCAGGATACACAAGAATATATCTCCCTCACAACGTTTCTGAGCAGCCCCGCTATGCGCTGCCTTTGGTACCAGCACCCATCAGCGTTTGCTGCAGAGTGTGGACACGACTCCGTTGGCGTCTTATTTGTCCCTGAACTGCACTTGTCTTGGCAGGTGCTGGTCCGTTTGCCTCCACCTTAACAATCCGAGCTTGATATATGATGGACTTCTCTTTCTTTCTTGCACACAAACCCATTTAATTCAAAGAGGCTTTGAAGAAAAAAGACATTTTCCTGTATACAGAAAATCTGCTCGCCCTCTCATATTCCCATGTGGCCAAATCCCCAATCCACTTCTATGTACACCCTCTTATCAGACTCCATTTATTTTCACCCAGCAGGCACA
This sequence comes from Clinocottus analis, assembly GCF_023055335.1. Classification (NCBI taxonomy): domain Eukaryota; kingdom Metazoa; phylum Chordata; class Actinopteri; order Perciformes; family Cottidae; genus Clinocottus; species Clinocottus analis. The sequence continues at coordinate 23,797,031 of NW_027176153.1, read as the reverse complement.
AAAACCCTCCCTAAAGCCTTCAGAGCTAACACAAAACCCAGAGAAGCCTTTTAACTTCACCCAGAGCCTGCTCATGCATTTCTCTCCACTGCAGCTTTCTCCTTTTAGCATCTTTGTCTTTCTTTGATAGCCATTCTGATTGATTTAACCGGGCAGTTTATTTGAGGGGAAATGGTGCATATCCTATTTTTCTGCTCAACTCCCTTCTTTACAAGTGTCTTCCCCCACCTCTCTCTCTCTCTCTCTCTCTCTCTCTCTCTCTCTCTCTCTCTCTCTCTCTCTCTCTGTGTTTTCCTCCCTCGTTCTCTGCCACTCTCAGCAGTGTGTCTTTCGAACAGCAAAGCCGGTGCCTGAGCGCAAACTGCTTCAGTCAGCACAAATCCCTTCCAGAGATGGACAAGAAAAAAAAGAAGTGGCAGAGGGTGAGGAAGAAGGAGTGAAGAGAAAGAGAGGAGGATGAGCAGAATAGAGGAATAACCCCCCCCCCCCCTCCATATGCACACTAAATGCCAACCAGGCTAACGCAAACATATCCATTTCTAAATGACTCCAGGTGGCGTTCCCATACTGCCTCGGATCTCCTCCAGTGTAGGAACACACTGAGCATACAGATGAGAGGAGATAATTCCTGCTGACATCAAAGAAACTATGCTAATGGTTTAAATCTAAAGCAATCCACAGATTGTACAACAATCTGAGCCCTTTCTCTCTCTCTGCAGAGATATCTGAAAAATGATTGAATGTATGTTAATCACTGAATAATGCAGTTAGAAGGGATACGGTGCGTTTCCATGATCATTCACCCCTCCTGAAAAGAAGTGGCTAAACAAATGAGAGTGAGAGAGAGCAGAAAAAAACTGATTTCTGGTTTTTAATAATAAAATATGGGGGGAAATGGACTGAGGGTTTTTAATTTCATCCCAATTCTGTTTCCCTCTGTCGGTGATTACTTGCAAATGACACGACTTGCATGCCCTTTGAGGAAAGAGCGAACTATTTATTAATGGTGCGGGTGTTTGCAGAGTGAGGCTGTGGGGTGTTGAAGCAAAAGGAGCAAAAATATTTGGTTTTGTGTCGACCAAAAACCACCTGCGATTGGGATTCGTGTCAGCTTCTCATTAAAATTCCCCTCCGAAACAAGCGGGGTGATTTCATTACTGCAGCTCCAACTTTACCCCTCCGTCTCCTTGAGCCCCACTTCCTCCATCCCCTCCTCTATTCTCCATCTCTCCATCACATGGATCACTCACTCTAAGCTTTTCCTCAACACCCCCAATGCACCGTCCGCCATCAGCCGGTTTAAATATTCAACTCCACATATGTTATCCCAGTCATGTGGTGAGGGGTGTTATGGAGCTCACGAGTGCCGCAGTAGCAGAACCAACACACTCACACACACACACACACACACACACACACACACACACACACACACACACACACACAAACGTGTGAAAGTAGATTTGTGTCTTTTTTACCCAAGCAAATTTCTTGTTTGTAAGTAAATTATCTCCAAATCTTTGCTCTCAATGAAAAAAATTGCTCTCTCCAAAAAAAAAAAAAAAAAAACGCTCTCAAAATAAATTTGCTCTCCAAAAAAAAATTGCTCTCAAAAAAAATTTGGTCTAAAAAAAAATGCTCTAAAAGAAAAATTTGCTCTAAAAAAAATTGCTCTAAAAAGAATTTTGCTCCCAAAAAATTTGCTCTAAAAAAAATTTGTTCTAAAAAAAATTGGCTCAAAAAAAATTGCTCTAAAAAAAATTTTCTTTAGAAAAAATTTTGCTGCCAAAAAATTTGCTCTAAAACAATTGCTCTAAAAAATTTGCTTCAAAAAGAATTTTGCTGAAAAAAAATTTGCTCTCCAAAAAATTTTGCTCTAAAAAACAATTTGCTCTCCCAAAAAAATTTTGCTCTCAAAAAAAATTTGGTCTAAAAAAAAATGCTTTAAAACAAAAATTTGCTCTAAAAAGAATTTTGCTCCAAAAAAATTTGCTCTAAAAAAATTTGTTCTAAAAAAAAATTTGCTCCAAAAAAATTGCTCTAAAAAAAATTTTCTTTAAAAAAAATTTTGCTGCCAAAAAAATTGCTCTAAAAAAATTGCTCTAAAAAAAATGTGCTTTAAAAAAAATTTGGCTGAAAAAAAATTTGCTCTCAAAAAAACTTTGCTCTAAAAAAAAATTTGGTCTAAAAAAAATTTTGCTCAAAAAAAAAAATTTGCTTTAAAAAAAAAATTGCTCCATTTTTTTTTCAACGTTTTTTTTGAGAGCATTTTTAAAAAAAAAAATTTTTAGAGCAAATTTGAGTTCTGGCAGCGTTTTTTTTTTTGGTTTTTTTTTGAGAGCAATCTTCTGAATTGAGAGCAAAAGATTTGGAGATAATTTACTTAAAAAAACCAAGTAATTTACTCGGCTAAAAAAGACACAAATCTACCTCCATACACACACAGCTTCCTCAACCTCCTCCTCCATGTTCTCGCTCCTCATCTCTGTCGTTTCTTCTGGGCTCTGATTAGAACGAACTCAGCGGTTTATTGTACAGACATGTTGAAGCGTGTGAGCGGTAACAGTCTTTGATATCAGCAGGATAATGTATGTAACCGTGGAAGTCTTCTGAAGGTAAAGAGCTCGTTCTGGAGTAAAGTCTGAGTCGACGTGGCATTTAGAGAAAACTTACCGGTCGAATGTCGTACGCCAAGAGAACAGACGTCTTGTCTGCAGACACTTGAAATGTAGTTGCAGTCAAGTCCTGTTGAAAGATAAGACAATACATCATCAGAAACCTCCATTTGTTTTCCTCGGGAGACAACCCTATCTCCTGCAAAGTGACGTTCCCTAACAGCTAAACTGCTCTCTCAATTACGTTCACAGGGAAAATGTCCACAGGTTCAAATGTAGACTTGCTTGCTTGTATTCACTGCAGCAGAGGATTATGGGTCAGAATAGCCGGAACAGCACGCTGGCTAAAAATACTGTAAAAAGATGCAAGATGACGTATTTCTGGCATACTGCATTTGACAAGCTACGTATTGGGCCTTGCTAAATTATATGGTCCTATGGGTATTACAATGTACAATCTCCTGGATTACAGCCGTGTTTTAATGTCAGACACGAAAAGACAATTAAAAAATCCTTTCTTATGTTGAGGCAACACAGCTAATTGGTTCGGCTTTGTTAAAAAAAGGTCATTTTTTTGGCTTAAAATGACAAAAGAAAGCCGCAACAACAATACCTGATTAAGGAAAGGCAACACAAATGACAGAAACAATGAAGGTTCGTTGTGTGGAATCATAGTTTTTAGAAGACAGTGGTTGTGGGTATAAAATAATTGAATATTTTCCTTCATAGTTAGAAATGTTACAACAGCACTCAGGTTTCCCAGCTTATAAATTGAGGTCTTTTTGGGATTAAACCTTCAGAAACTTTTGAGGTCGGTTCCATTCTCCTTTAATTCTGATTCAATGTGTGACACTCCGGAGCTAAAACTGTGTCAGCCATTCATTTATTCATGGGGGAAATTCCATATGCATCTTGGCATTCATACAGGAATATGTACTTCGTTTCTGGAATTAGCCAGAGCGGCATATCATATCATAGCGCAAGAGGAGAGACTTCTTCTCAACCTGACAACACAACCCTGCTTTAAGCTCCTCGGCGATGACCCATATAAATCTGTCAGTGTCGCGCAGAGGCGGCGTTCAAAATGATGCCCTTGCTTGGGAAATTCTCTTTGATGCTACATGCTGAGAAGGACTCACAGAGCAGCCATATTTTGGGGGGGGGGGAAATGAGCTGATACTGTATGGAGGTAGATTTGTGTCTTTTTCACCTGAGCAAATTTCTTGTTTTTTAAAGTAAATTATCTCCAAATCTTTGCTTTCAATTTAGAAAATTGCTCTCTCTCTCAAAAAAAAACCCTGTCAAAAAAACTACAACTAAAATTTGCTCTCAAAAAAATAAATAAAAATGCTCTCAAAAAAATGATTCCTCTCAAAAAAACATTCTAAAAAAATTTGCTCTCAAAAAAAAAAAAAAATCCTCTTAAAAAAAAACGCTCTCAGAACTCAAATTTGATCTAAAAAAACCTTTAAAAAAATAATATTCTCAAAAAAAAAAAAAACGCTATCAGGACAAAAATTTGCTCGAAAATAAATAAATAAAAAGAATTGCTCAAAAAAAAAAGCTCTCATAACTCAAATTTGCTCTATGAAAAGGTTTTTTAAAAAAGGCTCGCAAAAAAAAATGTTTTTTTTGAGAGAGTCTTTTTTGAGAGAGAACAATTTAATTAATTGAAAGCAAAGATTTGGAGATAATTTACTTACAAACAAGAAATTTGCTCGGGTGAAAAAGATACAAATCTACCTTCATAATACTGTCACTCTGCCACTTCTTTATTTGTCTTAAGTGTGGGAAGTGGAAAAAGAGGCACTCTACAGCTTCTCCCTCTCTCTTTCTCCATCTGGAAGCGCTATTGGCCGGTCCATTTGTCCAGCTGTCTGTGGCTATAAGCCAATCAATACTGAAATCTGTCCGCTGTCCTTTAAAAAAAGCTGTGTTGCTGTAACTCACCAGGGAGCTGTTGTCCACCAGAGTGGAGGTGAGGTTGCTGTTGAGGCTGAACGACAGGACGTGTCCTTCTCGGGTGCGGAGAGCCACTTCATTGTCTGACGGGGTAAAGACAGTTCAGAGGAAGAGGATCATGTGTTATTACAGCGACGGCTTGAACCCACAGAGGCAGAAACAGCCGCTGGGTCTGCAAGTATGGAGGTAGATTTGTGTCTTTTTTACTCCAGCAAATTTGTTGTTTGTAAGTAAATTATCTCCAAATCTTTGCTTTCAATTAAAGAAATTGTTCTCTCCAAAAAAGAAGAACTCTCTCAAAAAAAAAAAAAAATTTTTTTTTTGTGAGACCATATTTTTGGAACTTTTTTTTTACAGCAAATTTGAGTTCTGAGAGCGTTTTTTTATTTATTTATTTTTTTTAATAAAATTTTTTTTGGAGCGTTTTTTTTTAGAGCAAATTTGAGTTCTCTAAGCGCATTTTTTTTGAGCATTTTTTTTAGAGCATTTTTTTGGGCCTTTTTTATTTTTAGACGATTTTTTAGAGTGTTTTTTTTAGAGCAAATTTGAGCTTTTTTTTTGTTTTGTTTTTTTAAAGAGCAATTTTCTGAATTAAGAGCAAAGATTTGAAGATAATTTACTTAAAAAACAAGAAATTTGCTCGGGTAAAAAATACACAAATCTACCTCCATATGCAAACCAGTGGCTCAGTCTCAGGTGAGATCGATGGAAGTGTATTTAAACCGGCGCGAGCACTTTGTGAGTCAGGAGTAGGTTGTGAGAGCTTACCGTTCAACCATGCCACACAGGGGTCGTGAACTTTCAACTCTTCATCCTCCAGATCCTCCATCGTGAGATGGGAACGGAGCAATAAGTGAGATTCGTCTTCAGGGACGAAGAGACAAAGAGTGAATTAGTTAAATCAAACAGAATGTCATGTTTACAGTACAGCAAAGCCTGATTGTGTTGGAGCCTGGTCTACATATCTGCTTCTGTTTGGGACTTTTTTTCACATTTTTTACTTCATTTGAAAGATCGAAAGACATGCAACATGCTCTCATTTGTTCTTTCATTTTTAAAGAGACGAGATTGCGAGCATTTATATTTATATATAGAATTTATGCTTGGTTGGATAACAACACACACACATAGAGGGCAACTTCCTCTTCTACTGCAGGTATTACTCCACCAGATCCTTACATATCACATAGTTCTTTGCTGCATTATGAATGCTCTAAATGTAGTTTAACGCTCCTTCAATGTTGCTGTTTTAACGATTGAAACATCTGAAACATCTGTAAAATGCTTGCCTACATAACCGCAAGTTCGACATTTTGGTGAAATTGAATTGTGCATTAAATATAAAAGATCTTCACTCGTCATGAAGACTGAAAGCAGCTCGCTTAGTTCTGTCCAACAATAACAAAAAAAGTGAAACTTCTGGTTCATTGCAGGCTGTTTGGGGAGTGTGTTTGTGGACCTGCGTTCCTCTAAAGCTCCTTTAACACCAGGCAATGGTGTTTATTACTTACATGACATTGGAATAACCACCAGCATAAAATGAGTGAGATATTAGCAGACACACATATATATATAACCTATATTTAAACATTACAGTCTATGTATGGAACTAAAAAAAGTGGGAATTTACTTTTCTCCCTCCCAGATAACTTCCCAGAATACCACGCCATCCCTTGAATCCCTTTCCTCCTCCGAGCATCTCGTCTTACCGGGTGTGAGGAGGACGACGGAGAGAATGACCAGAGACATCACGGCCAGGATCACCACCATGGCGATGCCGATGCCCTTCCAGTTCCTCGGGGGACCGTCTGAACTCCCCAGGTCCTGATGGGGAAAAGGAAACACACACCAACACGAGGGTGAACATTAGCGCCGCTCCATCTCAAACGCTCTCACAGAAAATTCACCCCCACGACAGGCACATCAATGCAGCGAGCCCCACGGAGGGGACTGAGCTTAATTACACACTTTTTTTTCTGTGTGAGAAATGCATTAAATTTGTGGCACACACACGACACATCAGACTTTGATTGCTGCAGCAAATTTGTCTATTGCACTATTGCGTTTTTCCTTCATCGTTGCCTCATTGCGCCTGATACACGACTGATGGGCATGTGGTTTCTCAAAGAAAAGAAAAGAGGTAGAAGTTGTAATGATATATGTGTTGCCTGAGTGGTTTTTATAGGAAAAGCTGCTACCTATTTCATCCCCTTCAACAGCAGCGTATGAAGTTGTTAACGAGGCAATGAAAAGGAGGAGAAGTAGATGGGACTACATAACTATGTAATAAATTATAGACTTCAGTTATCAAGAGAGAAAATGATTCTTCAAGGCTGTGTGTGTCCTGCGTAATGCGATCAGGGCTCAGCATCAGTATCAGTTACCATTAAACACGATTGCACGCTGTTCCCGAGCTGCACTTCCCTCCCTCGTAACGAGCGGCTGGAGTTTGAAGGTTCAATCACACAGCGGCTACACATTTTAGTCCCTATTATGGCTGCTCCACCTTTTGGCTGAACCCTCGCGGCCTTGCCTGTTCAGATCACCTTCCTCCAGGCATGAGGAGGAGGAGGAGGGCAGCTGGAGAGGAAGAGGAAGGCGTCTCGGCCTGCTGGTCAACAGATTGCTGCTCCCTGTGACACCAGCTGTCCCTGACTCAGTTGTATGAGCCACGTCGAACAAATCCTCTCCACAAACACACACTTCTTTCCCCGCATTGACATCGTGAATTAACGTGCTGAAAGCTAAGAATGCGCTCACATGAATGGAGTAAAAATGTCTTTGAAAATCCATTTCAGAAAAGTGAAACATGGCGAATTCACATGGGGCCGGCGAGTAAAGGTCAACGCAGTTGAACCTGAAGCAGCGAGGTTTCTCCATTGTCTCTTTGGAAGACATTTATTTTGTTCAGATTTTAGAAAAAATCCTCCATTCACAATGTTTTCACCAAATAAATACTTTGGAGAATTTCTCTCTCTGTCTTTTATGATAAGGAAGCAGTTTTATTTTATCCCCGAGATGAATGGAAGACAAACAAGTTCTGTTCTGTCGCGAGTCGGTTGCCAGCACAGAACTCCTGCCAAGGTCTCATCTTTAATAGATCTCCTCGGCTGCAGTATTATAACACATTCAAATTAAAACCACTACCAGTTACACCGGCAGCAACAACTTTGAAGTGATGTTTGAACCTTTATGCTCTGTGTATCCAAACCGATCTTTCTAACAATTGGTTTAGTCTCAATCTGCTGGCGTCGCAGCACACAATCTCACCACCATTATCCCCCCATCAGATAAAGAAAACTACAGCAGTCTATGAAGGCTTTGGGAGCAGACATCTCTGACTCATACTGTACATATATGGAGGTAGATTTGTGTCTTTTTTACATGAACAAATATCTTGTTTTTTTTTAAGTAAATTATCTCCAAATCTTTGCTCTCAATTCAGAAAATTTGCTCTTAAAAAAACAACCCAAAAAACACTATGAGAAATAAAAATTTGCTGGAAAAAAAAATGCTGGAAAAAAAAAATCTTCTAAAAATATATATTTTTTAAAAATATCGAGAAAAAAAATCCTCAAAAAAAAAAACGCTCTCAGAACTAAAATTTGCCCTAAAGAAACGCTCCCAAAAAAAAATTGTTAAAAAAAATAAATTCAAATTTGCTCCAAAAAACGCAATTCTTTTTTTTTTTTTTTAATTAAAAAAAAAAAGCTCTCAGAACTCAAATTTGCTCTAAAAAAACGCTCTCGAAAAAAAAAGGAAAATTTTTTTGAGAGCGTTTTTTTTTTTTGTCGAGAGCAATTTCTTTAATTGAAAGCAAAGATTTGGAGATAATTTACTTACAAACAAGAAATTTGCTCGGCTAAAAAAGATACAAATCTACCTTCATATGTATCTTCAATAGTTTCTGTTTGACTGAACACTTATGTTGTGTATGTTGTGTAAAATTGCTAAAACCCCGAATAACAATGTCTTGGTTACATAAAACATATAAATACTGATAGTCCAGGATCTCATAGTAGAAAGAGACATTTTTAAATTAAATTCCTCCACTTGACTGATTCCAGCACGCAGCATTTTCAATCCAAAACTCCTCCGTCTAATTACTGTGAGCAACGTGAGAGTGGAAACATCATCCTAATGGGAAACCCTCCTATCATCCCCCACTGAGTCCAGACGTTAGATCATGCTTCCAATTAAGGTCACGTCGTCGTTGTAACACACCTGGGAGAATCCCACGTTCTGGGGGAAATGAGGAGTTTTGTCACACTTGCAAATGCGGTGCAGAGATGTGCCGAGCAGGATCCCCAGAGTGAACATTGTTGGAGCCGTCAGCGCTGACTGGTCGCTGACCCCGATGCGTGAGGGAATCTTAGTGCGGCACAAACTGCAGGCGCAGGGGAAGAGGATGACGAGCTGGACTGTGTGAGGCTTTTGGGAATCGGGGTTTTCTTCAGAGCAAGATCAAATATGAAATCTAAGTGAGCCGTCTAATTTATTCAGCCTCTGAAACCCCTCAGGAGTTGGAGGAAAAAAGCCTTGATGAGTGTCAGCCAAACACCAAACAGTGTTGAAAAATGCAAATCAAAAAGGTAATGTTTACAGATATACCTCTTCTGAAGGTAGAGAGGATTTATTTTTTTTGGCAAACCATAAAGAACTGCACGAGAGGAGAGAAAGCTCTTCTGTTTCCCAGTGGAGCGAGGGGCTTTATAACTCAACCAAATGAGCAAATCGATAAGCTGGACGGTGGTACACGGTCCAGGGGGAAATAATTAATAGTGGGAATACAGCCAGAGGAAGAGCCACTCTGTTAAACACTGTTTCTCGCCAGGTGTGACACCTCCATGTGTAGAACACACGGCCTCATTCTGGCTTTTTTATCATTTCATTTTACGAATCACAATTATCGGACTGCAAGCGTGAATTAAACTGCCCACAAAACAGATTACTGGCAAGATAACTGACTTCTTCTTCTTCTTCTTCGCGGAGCACCGCACACAAAAATCAAACAACTCCAACTGTATTGATTGAGAGAAGAAAAGCAATCCACGCTAAACACAATTTCTCAATCTGCACATCGAGCAACACAACGAGGCTGCGAAGAATAAAAAAGGCAGTGCTGAGAATTCATAAATTAGGCTCTGGAGACCTCCTAACTCCATCTTCTGTGTCTTTGAGGCATGAAGAATCCGACAATAAATCATAAGCAGAGGAACGAGGGAACCATTGCAGGCTGTCTGGGGCTTCTGGTTTTTGGATTTGCATAAAGCTTCTGTTAACATCAGGCAAATGTGTGTATTACTTACATGACTTTGGCAGATGCAGCAGTGGCACATCCACCACACAATAAAAAAAGGTGGGAGATCAGACACATACAGCACCTCAACATAAACTATAAGCGCCTCACTTTAACGATATCCTGTAATTGCTCACAAGGGAAGACTGTAGATTAGCAAGTGCCATACGTATGTATTGCTATGTCAATATCGCTCAGTGCCTCATTTAAAATGAACTTGTCATTAGAGGAGGCTGTAACTGTCACGTGGTTGTAATAAATGGTAACCGATCTGCAGTAGTAGTGAGATACTACAGCTCAATATCGATTTATATCTATCTTTTATCACATCCGGACACATTTCTGCGCTCCCACTCACTGAGCCACTATTTCTCCCTTTGCGTTTATTAAAAAATAAAAATAAAAAGTGGGTGGTATAGACACCATATGGGACTAACTGGGCAGATTTTTTTTTGCCCTCGAGGCTATTACCAGACAATGCAGCACAAGCCTTTGTGAAATGAAAGACCTGCTGCTTTAGCCTCTAGCGCTGCAAGGCCACGCTGGCTCACTCTTTTTATGCTCCCCATCATGCAAAAAGCACATGACGGTACAAAAGGCTATGAGTATGTATGAGGGCGCTTTTCCTCAGTATGTCCAGCCAATCACAGTGACTGAGTTGCTGCCTTTAATAAACCAGCAGCATCACTCAAAATCCATGTGGGAGAGCTGCAGTTGCCATGATTGAGTGTTTCAGTGAAATATGAGAACGATGTGGCATTTGTCACTCGGGTGAGACTCTCCAGAAATCCTCTAACTATAATGGATAGGTTTATAATATGCTCATTATACACAGACATAATACACTTGGTTTTATTGTCACAGCATCAGCTGCAGATGAATGTTAAAGCTGCATTGACCATATTAACAACTAATTAAATGTTTCTTTCTTCATGCCAGGGATTAACTGAACCAGTGCGTTATGTAATCCTGACATGACATTTCGTATATGACAGAGTGGTGACACAAGTCATTTATGTTCACGCTCTTTCCTCGTACTGTAGAATGGAAGGTCTAATACTGTGATACACACATGTATCACACACAAGAAGCGAACCAAATTATGCCATAAATCATTGCATCTTCTCATAAACGGAGAGCGACAATCGTAACCCAGGGTGGCCTCATTAAATACTTCATAGTGTAAAGATTGATTAGAGACTGTGACCTGAAATGTTGCGACATTTGCAGGTAATGGATTGTTTATAATCCCTGCAGCCTTGTGTGGCTCCCTTTCAAGGAGACAATAATGCTGCAGTATTATCACACAGACCCTTCAGCACGAGTAGAATAAACTAAAGGTTAGTGCGACACTTCATGTCAAACATCACTGTGCTCATATTGCATACCAATTAGACTTTATTAAACTGCTCCATAGTGTCTCACACGCTTTCTCCAGGTCAGCTGTGCACTAATCAGCTCATGATTGAAAATCTTTCCCAGGAAGTATGACAGTTTGTTGACATTTTGTTATTTAAGAGAGCTCACTTATAGCGAGGTATTCAATTGTTGCTCGGCACTGTAGAGAAACAGAAACACAAGAGTCACATTTGTTGGACGATGGCTGATGCAGCACAGGAAAGTTTGATTCAAAGAGGGAAGGACTGCATGTTAGAGGATCCACACAAGTCATTCAAATCCAATTAAAAAAACAAAGTGTGACATTGATTAGTGACAGAGATGAACTGTCCGTTGGAGCAGGTGTGCATGTTATTTACAATTGAATGGGAAAGCTGCATTAAAGAATAATTTGCATTATAGATATTTCATTAAAGCCAGCATTTGGCATAATCAATGAGTGTTAATAGTGTGAGTAAAAACACCAAACAGTGCATGTATTGGCTCATAGTCTTTGTTCGGTGACAATACACCTACACAGCAGAGGGATAATCAATCTTACAGTGCAGGCTGCAGGTTTGAGCCTCGTTGTCACCGTGCACGTCCAGGCTGGAGGGGACATTTTTCTGATGGGACAAATTCTTATCTGTCATTATTATACTAGGGGAAGAAAAAAATGCTGATGCAGATATCATGGTATAAAAGTCTCCATGGGACAGAGGGACAATATGAGTGCGAGGCTGTGGACGTCGAGTTACCACAGCAGCCTGCACCGCAGTGCACAGTCAAGGCTGTCCAGTGTCCAGCAGATGGATATTGACGGGAAAAAGTCTGTGTGGCGAAATGACTAAAAACACTAATTCAGGGTAAACGTGAGGAATTCCCCACTGCATATCAGAGATCACACACACATGCACGCACGCACGCTGGTGTGAATCTGATGAAAAACAAAGTAGGGATAGATTTAAATAAATAAATAAATAAACACACACACATACCGGCTCCGTGGTCATGTTTTGTTGAGTTGTGGCAATCATTGTAATCCGCAACGAGCTCTGCTGCTGCTGGAGCTTCAAAACCCGTCGAGCGGCTGCACCGTTGTCTTGCAGAGCTTTTTCTGCATGCTCTGCTTCTTGCAAGTTTGTCCTCGCTGGGCTGGAGGTTTCTCTCTCTCTCTCTCTCTCTCTCTCTCTCTCTCTCTCTCTCTCTCTCTCTCTCTCTCTCTCTCTCTCTCTCTCTCTCTCTCTCGCTCATATTTCCAATCTAATACAAACTATTGATTGGCTCAGGCAGGAGGCTTGGGATCTATAAGCCACCTACACCGTTCCAGCATTCCTAATATTTACCAAATATTTAAATATTTGAGAAACCACTTTTACACGTGAATATTTATATTTTTCAAAAGTGCATTAATTTAATTCCATTGATATAATGATTAGAAACGTATTATAGTGTAAATATACCATAATGTAGCCTACTTGCTCGTGTAGTGTACGCAATAACACAATAATACACCTAAGTATATTAATGTTGCAGTGCATTAATTTCCAAAGAACCTTTAATTACATACTGGAAACATTTTAATACACAATATGTCGCCCATGTATAAGTATCATATCAATGGTCATGATATGGACATATCAATGAACATCCTGGTTTTTGAATTCCAAAGAAATTATTCAAATAAGTATCACTTCTGCGCATGTCTTGTCATAAAGCTGGGTTGATCAAAAATAGCGAAATGGTGCTAATTAAAAACAGGTTTTTAATGGTGCTTTCGTGCCAGAGATGCAGGATATTACATCTCTGCCACGGCATACTGACCCTGACATCTTAACTCCGTGTAATCTGCATAGTCGTTATTTTTCCACTTCACATTTCCACATTCAAAGAAATAACTGTTTTTTCGTCAGTATGAAGTGTATTTTGAAAGTTGTGACCGGAAGTCTCACGTTATTCTTTTATTGATTCCTGTTTTTTTTTAATATTTTTTTTCCTTTGATGGTTGGCTAATTCATCAAATTATATTTAAAAAAACAAACTGTTATTTAATATTTGCGGTAATTCTGGTCCTCTTTTCTGTATGATTGTGCCTTTCCGTGGGAGCGAAGTTTTATTTTGAAAAACAGGCACGCGGAAGTTATGTTCTTCCTTCTGTTCTGACGTCAACGCAGTGGTCGTCGCTCATTGGCTAGCGGCGAAATTTGAAATGCAACGCGCTCATTGTAGTTGTGTCTGCGGAAGGATGTGGACGAAGGTACGACAAGGTTGTCGCTAAAAACGAAAAAGAAGATTTAGGCGTTAAACACCACCGACAAGGTTTTTTTCCCCCTCCAGTACCAAAACGGTAGGTAACTGTTGCTAGCTAATGTTTGCTAACATGCGAGCTAAAATAACCGCCATGTTGTTTTTTTCAGTAATAACGTTACAGTTGGAAACGCTAAACTGACGCTAGCTAGAACAGAAACAAAAGAAAGCAACTGAACCAAACACATTGGCAATGAGGAATAACGGATAGCATTTAAATTAGCCTCTGTGTAGCGTACAACGCTGCGTATATGTGTAAGCATTGTTATCGGTGCAATTGTGTTTAAGAACAATTCCCATTTCCTCCTAACATATGTCAGATGTCTTGCTCCGTTGAAAATGAGCCCAACCGATGTAGAACCCCTGTTCTATAAATTAACTGTATGTAATGTCTCTCTTTGAAGGGTCATCAGTTATATACCATCATGCAGACCGCTGTGCACAGCCTCCAGAGTTTATATGATCAGCTAAGGACGCACGTTGACCTTCTCAACGAGAATATTGAACCCAGTAAGTAAAGCTACTTTATGGTTATTGTTTTTTTAATCTTTACTGTCTATCATTTGAGACATAGGTTCCCGACACCGATGTCTGTCACAGTACTACTATGTGTGTCCTCTTCCTCTTTCCCAGACTTCATCCAGCTGGCACAAAACTTTGATGACTGTCGTCGCAAATGGCTGAGGGCCGAGCAAGACCTGGGCTCCTGCAAAGAGGTGCTCACCAAAGCAGAGACGGAGAGGGGAGCCCTGGAGGTCAAACTGAAACACGCTCGCAACCAAGTCGACGTGGAGATCAGGCGCAGACAGAAGGCTGAGGCTGACTGTGAGAAGTTGGTACGTTGGATTAAAATGCACACCCTTTGTTGACGTATATGTTGATTTAATCTGCTGTTAAGTCACGTGGTTCAAGAAGTCTCTCATGCATGCTTTCCCTGCATTTCTATATTACAGGACCGTCAAATTCAGTTGATCCGGGACCTCCTGACCAGTGAGGGATCCTCCAACAGCATCAAGCTGAGTGCAGAGCAGCGCTCAGCTCTTGCCTTCCTGAACACAAACTGCCAGGCGGCAGCCAGCCTGAACACCAGCCGAAGGTAAAAAAAAACCCTGATATCTGTTACTGGAGCCATATGGATAAAATGCAGAGTACTATGTTCCTGTTCATTTACTCTTCCAAATACATTTTCAATGGTTTTGGGGGAAGTCAAGTGTAAATAAAATGTGATAAATACTGCAGACTGGCTTGACACATGCGTTCTGTTGCTCCTGATAGACTGACTACGATAGATGAGTCTGCCTCTATCTTGTCGGATATCAGCTACGACAAAACCGACGACTCCCTCGTAAGTACTTCCCTCCTTCACTATAATGTGGAGTTACATTTCCATCACATGCCGTGTCAATAATTCTGAGCCGCTTGATCTATGACAGGACTGGGACTCCTCCAACGTGAGGACAGTGCGA
This sequence comes from Clinocottus analis, assembly GCF_023055335.1. Classification (NCBI taxonomy): domain Eukaryota; kingdom Metazoa; phylum Chordata; class Actinopteri; order Perciformes; family Cottidae; genus Clinocottus; species Clinocottus analis. Next base: position 23,782,005 of record NW_027176153.1, on the reverse strand, counting down.
CTCAAGAAAAGAGAGAAAAGGGTAAGACGAGTGAATGAGCGTCATTTCTCGTTGAACATTTTTGTTCACTGGAGATACAGATGTCGTGTCTGCCGTCTTGATTTCAGCGCTCCTCGAGAAATCACGTCGACGGCCCCCCAGGTGCCTCCAAACGGTCTCGATCAACAGGCAGGACTTTAGACAGGGTAAAGAAAATGCAGATGTTTTGTTGCAAGCCTGTAACCAGCTCTTAACACAGACTGCTGGGCGCTGGTTGTATGCTGTTCTTACTGTTTCTCCATTTGTGACAGGGAAATGAGACCCTGGTGACAAAGACCACCGTTACCGTCCCTGGGGATGGAGGACCCGTTGAGGCCGTTTCTACCATTGAGAGTGTTCCTTATTGGACTCGCAGCAGGAGAAAGACGGGTGAGATTCCTGCTGTAACGGCAGTAAACTCTGCTTATGATGGGCCTTGTTCCTCACATGTGGCTCAACTAATCCAGCCTAATATATTGTGAGCCTTGTTTATTTTCATCCAGCGAACGAGATTCTTCAAACACAACTTGATACAAGTAATTTGTTTGGGACGATTATTTTATACATACAGTATGAAAATATTGTCTTCACTCTGCCTGACATTATTTTGTTAATCTTGGATGCAATCCGTTAAACGCATGCTTTAAATTTCAAGCCATTATTAAAAGAACAGATTAATATGAGCTTACCATTCAACAAATTATTAGGGCCCCGTTCTGCTGCAGCCAAAATAAAAATGTAGGTTAACCGGGCGACTGCTCACCTTATTAATATTTGCGACTTTCTCATTATTTTTTTTATGAGTATCTTGAATATTAACATGCAGCAGCAGTGATTTTAACAGTAAATCTTCGCGTAACTGCAGTGGTCATGGCAGGTAACACATTGGTGTTTTATTATTTCCATCTCTTGCGCAGCTGCCATGGAGTGGGACTCTGAATCCGTCCGGTCTGAAGATCTCTTCAAGCAGCCTGGCAACCCCGAGGCGGAGAGGAACGCGGCGCCCGGCACACCGCAGAGCTACGGGGGCGTCCGTATTCACGAGTTTGTCTCCAAAACTGTACGAATGCCATTTAATCGGGACTAGAAAAGCACTTCACGGTTTTAAAGGACAATATCTGTATTTGCCTTAAGGCCCGAACACTCGAGCGTGTTATCATCTGCTCTCACTGACTGTGATGTCTGCACAGAAACACGAGTACGCAGTCTAAATCGTGTTCACCGTCTTTCTGTAGGTCATCAAGCCGGAATCGTGCGTGCCCTGTGGCAAAAGGATCAAGTTCGGCAAGATTGCGCTGAAGTGCCGCGACTGCAGGGTGGTCTCTCACCCCGAGTGTCGCGAGCGTTGCCCTCTGCCGTGCACGCCCAACCTGGGCGCCACGCCGATCAAAATTGGGGAGGTGTGTGTGTGTAATTTTGCTTGTTTGCTTCCACTCTGTAAGTGTATCTCGGTGCTGACAGATTACCCCCATCCCTCGTTTGTTCCCAGGGTGTCCTTGCCGACTACGTGTCCGACACGTCACCCATGATTCCTCTTCTCGTCGTCCACTGCGTCAGTGAGATCGAGCAGAGGGGCCTGCATGAGGTGAGTGGCGTCTAAAACCATGCAGAAATGTGGAGGCTGGTAAAGCCTCACACCCCTGTCGTTACTTTTAATGTCTTCCCCTCAAGCTGCTCCGGAGAGCTGTAACTAAGATTTTGACAATCTGTTCCTGGGAGATTAGATTCCAATGGCTCCAAATGTCCTGATTGCTTTCTGACTGTCTCTTCTTTATATTTTATGTTGGTTTTTTTTGCCGCCGTCTCACTTTTCTCAGGATTGATAGCTCTCGCTACGAAGCCAGAGCCAGGAGACCCGTTAGCGCAGCACAAAAACTGGAAGCAGGAGGCAACCAAGAAGACCTGACGTTGTCCCAAAAATGACGCCGGCCGATCAAACTCTATTTTTTTCTTCCTCGCAGGCCGGACTCTACCGTCTGTCCGGTGCCGATCGCACCGTGAAGGAGCTGAAGGAGAAGTTTCTACGCAGCAAAACCGTCCCCGTGCTCAGCAAGGTGGACGACATCAACGCCGTCACCGGCCTCCTCAAGGACTTCCTGAGGAACCTCAAAGAGCCGCTCCTCACCTTCCGCCTCAACCGTACTTTTATGGAGGCCGCCGGTACGTGTGTGGGGAAAAAAATGCTGTTGGTAGCCGTTTCTGTTGTGGATGACGTCACAGGAAAAAAAAGAATAGCGCAAAAAAATATTTGCAATCCATAACTTGAACACTTTGTGTAACTTTTTATTGGATGGCTGAAATTGAACCAACATAACTGCCTCTATTTAGAGGCAGTTAAAGTGATGGAAACCTCCGGCATGAGTTTCCTGGAACAAACAAGAGCTTCATTCATTTTTTTTCTTCTCTTTGGACTCTGACACATTTGCTTTCAAGTCGTTAATAAATCCATACAGTCTCCCTCTCTGCTAACAAAACAGTTTTCCTTTGGTCCCTTTCAGAGGTTTCAGACGAGGACAACAGCGTAGCTCTGATGTACCAAACCATCAGTGACCTGCCGCAGCCCAACAGAGACACGCTGGCCTTCTTAGTCCTTCACCTGCAGAGGTTCGTACTGAATATAATACTAATACACCTTATTGGCGCTAAGCGTACCCCAATGCATCTGTTAATAAAATCATTAATTATGCTTTGAGCCTCATGCATTCCTGCTCATTGCTGCTCCAGAAGTCGCTCTGTAACCGACCTTGTTTTCATTTTATTTGACTGTATCCTCTGAATTTAATTGGGTTGAATGGCTTTCGGCAGAGACGTGTGTTTATCTCATTATCTAACTTCACACAAGGCAATTATTCTGTTTATTTAACCCAAGGGGTCTGAAACCTTTTTTTTCCAAAATGTTCTTGTTCATCATCAGTGCGCTATTTTAACAATCCCATTATGTCACCACGGCAAAATGTGTATCTCGGATCTGCAATTATATTCTGTCCACATCGGCAATGTGCACGGCTTGATCTTTAAGGAACATCTTCTCCCGTAATTTGGACATTGTAATTCTATATTTGAGCGCTACACACGAAGGCTGTCAAGTTTATGAAGACGTCCACGTCGAAGTTGAAAAAGTTAACCCGACCAGCCTTCCACTAATCTCTTCCATCGCGAATAAACTTAACAATTTCTGCGGCGACCAATCAGACGCTTCCTCTGAATGTGGGTCGAGGAAAAGAAATAATCAAACTAATCAATCTGATTAAAATCCTCCAGAGTTGCTGCCAGCTTGGACACGAAGATGAACATCAGCAACTTGGCTCGAGTGTTCGGACCGACCCTCGTGGGTCACGCCGTTCCCAACCCCGACCCGATGACGATCCTCCAGGACACCAAACGGCAACCCGCGGTAATGTCACGCTTCTTCCTCCTACATGTCCCAGAATCCCAAGGGGCAGCAAACACTTGTTGTAATAAAACTAACACGCGGTGTTTTGATAAAGAAGCCGGCCAATAACTGCCCTTTTTCCCCATCGTGTCATGAGCCAACACTGTCTGATGTCATCCTGTGAGCTTGTTAAAGGGAGTTAGTCACCCTGCAGCACTTCGTCTAACTGTGTCTGTGCACGCATGCACCGCTTCCTGCAATCGAACGCAATGCTTGAATTTTGGACTTTTGTAACTGACTGATCGTTTAGATCAATGAGCTAATTACAGAATGTAAATGAGTTGAATGGCCGTTGCTTAAAACGATGTCAGCTACAAGCAAACGTGATCGAAAATGCATTTTCATGACTACATTAAAATGCTTTCTGTGAGAAAAAAGTCAATTTGCAAAATCTGAAAGGAGATTTTCTTAATTGTTTTTACAGAAATTCAATTAATTATCACACTAATTAGCAGAAACCTACATTCAACCCACCTCTAAGTGCGTGACTTGCAACATGCAGAGACCACCAAAATGATAAATACTACATAATCCTACTCCTTCAGAACATCATCACAATGCTTAAACTCTTTTAGTAATCCCCGTCTCTTGCCCAGGGCATCGACACACACACACACACACACACACACACACACACACACACAGCTCAGCGCTGTTGGTAGAGGATGAGGCAACTCACTGAAATTCCCTCTCTGCTCAGGTTGTGGAGCGCCTGTTGGGTCTTCCGGCCGACTACTGGAGCCAGTTTCTGATGGCGGAAACCTACGGGGCCAACTTGGACCACCTGATCATCGAGAATGCGAACTGCTACGCCACGCCCGAGAGAAGTACGAGCTCGCTGGGCTTTGTGTTTTCTGCCGTGTTGACGCGGGGGTCTGTGCACAGATGTTTTTGCCTTTTGATAAATGTGTATGTGGTAATGTTTGTGCCGTTGCAGTGAGCATGCTGGGACCTCTGACGACTCCGGAGCACCAGCTCAATAAAACCCCGTCCTCCAGCAGCTTGTCTCAGCGCATGAAGTCCTCTCTGACGCCGAGGTAAACACACAAGCACACGCCCCCTTCTTTTCCCCCTGATTTTGTTCTTGAGGCTTGTTCAAGAGATTCAGGAGAACTTGCTTCATGCAAGTATTTTCTCTGTATTATGAATTTTCCCTTTTTGGAGGAACACAATACGAAAGTGGTCCAGACGAGTCGCGCAATCATTCTTGTGTGTTTCACTCGTTATTGAGACGCAATTAGTTACCCTGCAATTTAATTGAAAGGCTAATATGATGCTAAATGTGTAGCCTAACGATATCGCCGTTCATTTAAATTGGCTATTGTACATTATTAAGTTATTTGACCCTCATTAATCACCTTGCTGTGGGAAGTCGTCTTTCATATCGGACCATTTCTTCTTTATTTCAGTGACTCTCAGGTGACGCGTCATTAACAGCACACTAATGTTTTCCTACATTTCTTGGCTTTAACGGCTCCCTTAATTCTACTGATGACGCTGTTAAAGATTATACTTTATTTTTATGGATCTCTGAAAGCGAGACATGTGACCTTAGATGGTAGAATTGGGGCATTAGTTGAGCTGATATACAACTCTCATGAACACGTGAGTATCATTTCTCCTGTTTACGCCGGTCAGTTAGTTATCTGATGTTAGGCGTGTTTGAGTCTGACATGGTACACCTGTACCTGTACGAGCCCGATAAAGGTGAAGGAAGACGATATCGTATCGAGATCTTTCTCCTGGGAATATTGTATCAATACAGACGTCAAGTGTCCATCTTTTATCGTATAAATTATGAATAAACCTGCATTGTTCTTGCATGAGGTCCAATGATCTAACACGTACCTTTTAATCTATCTTCAAAATTGGATAAAAGCAGACTCATTTGTACATTTTTATCATTATTTGCGCCTGTTAACTGTCACTTTGCGCTCTTTGTTGCAGATTTGGGAACAAGACCAAATCAGCGGTCGGGATTTCTCGTCAAGGAAAATTCTTTGCGTCTCCACTCCTGAAATAATCCAAAAACCTCTTCTTCATACAACAAAAAACACAATTTACATTCATGCAGAATGTTCTGGTACCGCTTTACAAAATTTGCTCTAAACACATCCAGTCTGTCTTTTTATAATCGTTTTTAGTTTTTCACAATAGAGAGTTTTATTTTGCTGATTTTACGTGTTTGTAAAAGGATAACTTTTTTTTTTTTCCTATCCCACACTTGTGTGTAATGTTTAACAAGACATTCTTTCACCTCTTCACACACGGGAATGTACTGTTAAATACTATTTTTGAGAAATATGTTTGTAGGTGAAAATATGTGCTTTTATATGCAGTTTTATCCGGACCTGCTTCTAAATTCAGTGATTTTCTTTCGGCAGTTTTTTCAACTCATGTGTCACTCAGAAGTTGGATAACTATTTCTTAAGCATTTCATTCTCGGTTGTAATTGATTCGTGTGACTGCTCGTAACGTCTTTGAATTTTTTTTAACCCTTTTTTGTCTTCATCCTCTGGAGAATTGTCCATGTTTACACGCTCGCTTTCCTTTTCGTACGACAGTTACGCGACGTCGGTATGGATCTTCTGCAAGCTCGACTGAGTGTGAGGTTTTTGTTAATTGGCATTAATCTCTAGAAGAAGAAGAAGAAGAGGGACATTATTATACCTTCCATTGCAGTAGTTGTGTTTAGCATTGCCAGTGATCAGGATTGTTTACGTCACCGGCTTTAATCTCTGCTTTTACTCTGTTTATTGCTCTGTGTGATGTTTGTACTCTGGGTGGATGCTTATGAGCAGTCCCATGCAAAAAGGCCATTACTTTTTGTACGATTAGCCAGTTAAATTGTCGTGGCATTATTTGATTAACTATTGGCACAAATGTTGTACATGCTCTAAAAATCCATGTAACTTTTAAAATACATTTCTAACCTTTACAAAAAATGTCTCGTGTGCCTTCTGTCAAATGATTTCTGTTCCCTCACTTCCTCAATCTGAAGGTTGGAGGGTGTGAAGGGAGTTTATGTTCCAGGTTAACTCTAGTTTTGACATATTGTCGCTGGCTTTCGTCAAAATGACCATTCATGACGGTAGATTTGTCTTCTTTTACCTGAGCAAATTTCTTGTTTTTAAAGTAAATTATCTCCAAATCTTTGCTCTCAATTTTCTAAATTGCTCTCTCAAAAAAAAACCCTTTAAAAAAAAACTAACAAACTAAAATTTGCTCTCAACAAACTAAATAAAAACGCTTTCAAAATGATTGCTCTCAAAAAACACTGAAACGCTATCAGAACTCAAATTTGCTCTAAAAAAAATCCTCTTAAAAAAAAACTCTCAGATCTCAAATTTGCTCTAAAAAACGTTTTATAAAAAGCTCGCCAAAGAGAACAATTTCTTTAATTGAAAGCAAAGATTTGAAGATAATTTACTTCCAAACCAATTTGCTCGGTAAAAAAGACACAAATCTCCCTTCATACATTCACACCACGACTTATGTTATTCTAACAACTCGCGAGATGCTTAACGGCCATCTTCTTGCAGAATGTATGATGTGAACATGAGGTCTGAGCTTATTTTACCAAACAGGACAGGACAAGTGTGTGCCACTTTGATGCATATATTTGGTACAGCAGTTGTGGCCGTCTCAACGTCAAAATTTCGGCCACGGCCACAGGAGAGGCGTGTTCTGGACGTAGTCCTGGAAGCCGGGGTCGGACCCCCACTTCCTCAGGGCCTGCTTCTCCAGGATGGGGATGCCGCTGACGAAGCGCAGCAGGAACCAGACGAAGAGCGGCGAGGCCGCGCTCAGGTACTGAGGACCCTGCATCACGGACGAGGCCGACAGCCAGAGCCCCGACCACTGCAAGATCTCCCCGAAATAGTTTGGATGTCGGCTGTAAGCCCACAGTCCGCTCTGGATGAATTTCCCCTGGGAGCCACAAAAAAATTTAAAAATTGTCGTTTACACGCACAGCGAGCGATATGCATTTAAGGGTTGCGCAGCGCGAGGGCTATTAACTCACCGCGTTATCTGGGTCACGCTTGAAAAGCCATTTCTGTTGGTCGGCGATGGCTTCGGTGGCGAAGCCGAGGCCCCACGCGGTCCAGCCGATGTAGTCCCTCGTGCCCAGGGGCGCGTCCCGCTTCTCGCTGTTCAGCATGAGGGTGGGCAGGAGGGTCATGAACACCCACAAGGCTGAGAAACAGGAAGAAAATGAATACTCCTCAACCAGCCTTGAACTAAATGCATTCAACTGACTGCTCTTTTAGAGAACGCAAGCGCAGTAAGAGCTAGAAACGAGACAGTGATTTATTCATACAAGGCAACACTTGGGGTGAGTTTGTGCAGGAGTACGGCAACGAGAGGAGTGCACCTGCACCGCTTCATAAGCACCTTGAACAGTCCAATATATGAAGAAAGTCCCCGGGCTCTCTCGGACTTTGTTGAATCGGCGATCGTGACCGTCCTTCAAGATCCGCATGAAGAGGAATGTCCCGAGCCTGCAGGGAGGACACGGTTAGCGCCCGTTCACATTAACCAAAAGGCATTATTCATTAACCCGGCTTTGAGGTTTCACGTTCATTAGTTTATTCTCTGAACTCGTCATGGAGCTCTGGTAACTTGCACCAAACTGTCGGCGTTCTCGTGTTTGAGTTTTATTCAACTGTGTGTTTGAGGTTGGGGGGGTCAACGCTGTTTTACTGACCTTAGGCCCCACGCCGTCACCAACCCGGTCTGCACCTTCTGGCGGACGTGACTGGCTCCTCCCCAGACACGACTCAGGTGGGCAAGTAATATAAATGTGCCAGATCCTGGTAGAAAGAGAGAGAGAGAGAGGGAGAGAGAGGAGCTGCAGACACGGGCACGGCGGACGGCTCTACTTGTTGCACAGTAAAAAAGGCGTGTTCAATAAATCTTTTACTCAGGATACCGCAGACAATTGGGTCCAAAGTTCAAGGGTAAAATATCCCAGAGCGCAGCGCCGAGCGGAGGACGAGAAGAGGACGAGTCAAAGACGAGTGTCAAAGTGATTCACTTGGGGAATTACAAAGAAATCGGTCGTTGTTGTCGACAGGTAAGCTGCACTGTTCCTTCTACACGCAACACATGAATTGGTTTTCAGCCTGAAGTCATCTCTGACTTCGTCATCGCTCGTTCACTTAACTTTTTTTAAGCTGAGGGACGCGTCACGAGTGACAATCGCCTGCTTAAAACTGACAACTAGGACTACGACGACAGATTATATTTCTATAATTATCCATTATTTATTGATCAGCTAAATAGAAACATGTTGATCACAATAAGCTACGACACCTCGTCACTGCGTGTTCGAACTGACCAATATATTGTGTTTCCTGTTTACACTAATGCATAAGAAAAGTTAGTTTACACTAATGCATAATTAAAGGGCTGACTTCTGGTTTCAGCTCTGTTGCAGTGCTTTCCAAAAGCAGGAAACATTTTAATTAAATGGGGTCTTTGATGTGAATTTTTTACTTGTTTGAACTGGAGTTTTTTATGTTTTAAACAATGCAAAAGTGAGACCAGGAAGCAGTAATCATGAGTCCGTTCTTAATTGGGCCCCACAAAAAATTAATATAACTGGGCCCCCCTTTATGTTTTAAAAAGAGGGCCCCATGATCTCTGTCCACGGCCCTGCAGGGACACAGGTGAGTTAACGTGAAGCTGATTGGCTCTTCTTCACCGGTAGGAGGAGCTCTCCGGCTGTTTCACAACAAAGCTGCTTTAGATAACACGGGTTTCATAATGGTCACACTTTTAAAAAAATTAAACAACAACTCACGTAAGAAACTTACACATAGAGGACGAACGTTAAATACGAGTTCAGCTGTCTCTGGATCACAAGTCAGGCTGAACAACCGTGAAATGTTCGCCAGTATTTTTTTTTGTTTTTTTTGAGAGGGGAGGGGTTTCTTTACCTGCCAAGTCATAAAACTTCTCGGTCCTGAAGGCCGCGGCCACGGCCCACCCGGCCCACTGGATCGTGAGGTCGGCGGCGGCGCATTTGAGCAGCGTGCTGCCCATCATGAGGTCCTGCAGGGCGGCGAGCAGCGCGGCGAGCTGCGGGGGTTCGAGCATAAGAGCCACTCCTCCTCCCGACGGCAGCAGATATATAAACACTGTGACTAAAGTTCACCCGCTCTGCCCCTGGGAGCGGCTTGGCCGCGGGGAACTCTGGGTAGTGTAGTCATCAGAGGATTAACGCGGTTCTCCGTAGAGGAGCCGCCAGAGGAGAAAACCCACCAAACGTTATTAAATGACTCGATGAACAAATGAACGAGCCATTAAATGTACGAAAAAACAATATGACACATAAATGTGGGCATTGGTTCATTTATATAATGTGATTTTATTTATTTTCTTATATTTTCGCTCCTAAACTTAATGCCAGAGGTTTACATTTTCTACTACTTTGTACTTCTACTCAGTAAAAGTATTCAGAAGTAAAAGTATGAATACCTCTCTGTAAAAATACTCAATTAAAAGTAAAAGTAAAAGCACTGCATTAAAACTGTTACTAGTGTATAAATTATTAGCAAAGAAAATAGCTGTTGACATAATATTTAATAAAATAATGCTGTATTATTACTTATGTGTTAACAACACTCAATTGTGTATTGTAGTTGGTCATGAGAGATCATTTGAATGACTGTATATTTTTTCATTATTTAATATTTTATGAGATTATCATGTGTATGTGCTGCATACTTAAAACAATATTATATATATATATATATATATATATATATATATATATATATATATATATATATATATATATATGTGTGTGCGTGTGTGTGTATATGGTGCAGATAGATAGATAGATAGATAGATAGATAGATAGATACTTTATTGATCCCCCAAAGAGAAATTCAGGTTGTTGTTTTTCATTAAAATAATAGTAAATCGTGGGCGGTCTTGATGTGTTCGATATGCAAAAGTCTCTCTAGTGAGCGTTGAAGGTCGGAGAAGATGAACAAATGTAAAGTTTTGGTTAAATATGTGATCCAAATGACAATTCTTTCTTCTCCGTTCCCCTCCATCGTTCAGGAATAAACACAGTCAAGTCCAAAATATGGCCGAGAGCACGAGTCCAAAAGGCAGCACTGGCGACTTTGCTAAAAAAGTCCAAAGACAGCTGAGCAGAAGCAAAGAAAAGGTAACAGTCTGCATGTTCCTGTTCCCCAAGAGGAAGCGAGGTGTTACCGTGCGCTAGCTGTTGCTCTGAGGTCTGTGCTTTCTCTCCAGGTGCTGCAAAAGTTGGGGAAGACAGTGGAGAGCAGAGATGACCACTTTGAGCATTGTGTCCAACAGTTTAATGACCAGCAGGTAATCATTGCCCCGCCTGACAAGATGAGGAAACATTGAGATACTTACTATGTTTGCTTTGGACAATGAAGTAGATTAAATTCTTTAAACGATTATGAAAAAGACTGTTTAACACAGATCGTTATTCCTGCTGTCTCACACTGTGTACGTCAACACTGGGATGATTTATACTCCGAGACCCAAACACAATGAAAGTCATAAATCTAAAGATAGTTATGCAAACCTCTTGTCTATTCGCAGACTGATGGGAACCGAATGTACAAGGATCTGAGGAACTACATTAATTCAGTTCGAGGTAAAGCGCTTTTTTTTGTTGCTTGTACTTGTCATGGATGTGTGACGTCTGCAGGTCTCACGTGGACGAGTCTTCTTGTTACAGACATGCGCGAAGCTTCGAGACGCCTCTCCCAGTCTCTGTATGATGCGTATGAAACCGACTGGGCCGGAGAGGAAGATTTAGGAGCCATTGTAGAGGTCAGTATGATCACCAGTGATAAAGTACAGCTCCGCCACTGCACAGCAGTGTTTAACCAGTCCTAAAGCAGCAAGGTTTACACATAGCTCGGGGACCCAAAAGCCTTTCTTCCTCCCTCTCGTCATACATATTTAATGCAATATTTATGCTGTGCCTTTTAATAAGGGGGAGGACCTCCTGTGGAACGACTTCGAGGTGAAGCTGTTAGATCAGGCCGTGCGCACCATGGAGTCCTACGTGAGCCAATTCCCAGATGTCAGGGTGAGACAAGAGGAGGCGACGCGCACAAGCAAACAGAAGAACGCAAACACGCAAAACCCTACAAAGACACACACACACACACCATCTGTGCGTTCAAATACCCATCCAAAAATACTATTTAGTATGTCGCAATTCAAAGTATGTCTACGCCAAAAGAACCAGGATGTCCTGCTGCATCTGGTGATATTTTGCATACTTTTCTGTCTATTTTTACCCACAATCCTTTGAGGAGCTGATATATGAGCAAGGTGCAATGTATTGATGGACCACATCCTAATTGAATATCGACTGCACGCAACAGTACTTGCTTTTTAAGGGCAGCTGCAGTGTGTATTGATAGTAAAAGTACGTGACAATCTTTTCCAATCTGTAGGAGAAAATAGCCAAGAGGGGAAGAAAACTGGTGGACTACGACTCTTCCCTTCACCACCTGGAGGCACTGCAGACTGCCAAGAAGAGGGATGATGTCAAGATCAACAAGGTTATTGATAATGGCATGCAGATATCTTTGTTTTTAACTGTGCATTTCAAGCTTCTTTTGCCCAAAAGTATATTTACATTTTCACTCTGAAGGCAACGGCAGAGATGAATGCTGCCAAAAGTGTCTATGAATGGATCAACACTGAGTTAAAAGAAGAGCTGCCTGGGATCTTTGAAAGGTTTGCTTTTGAATAATTCTGTAATGATTATATGAAATGTAAGGGTCTACACGTGTTTTACATTGTGATTTTATTTGTCTTTCTCAGCCGTGTGGCGTGCTATGTGGCAGTCTTCTCAGCTATAGCCAATTTAAGAGACACCTTCTATAAGGAAACAAGTGCAGTACGTTGTTCTTCAGTCAGGAGGCAAACAATACACATTGTTATGTGTTTTTTCTTTGTTTCTTTGACTAGTTCTGTCCTCTTTCAGCTCAACGTTGATCTATACAATGTGATAAGGGAGCTGCAGGCTCAGCATCCGGAAAAAATATTTGCTGTGAAGGGATTGCAACGGTGAGAAGTTATTTTTAATCCTTAAAATTTGAAGTAATTTTGAATGACAATAGTTCAGCAAAAAGTTGTCATCTACAACTGAAGCTCTGCTAAACTTCACAAAACATCCCAAGTCTCTTTTTCACAATCTACTGATGCTATCAGGGCTGTTTGTTTTTTCTTCTGCAGCTCCAAAAAGCTTTTAATGCCAATATTTAACATGTTTTGGGATTACAATTCATTTTGGACCCAAACCTGCAATATTTGTTTGAGAAACAAACTTTTCTCATAGATTTTTTTTGCAATGAATACTCAATTTGTATGGAAGCCCATTTCCGCCACAAAAAAAAATTATAATTAGGACCAAAAAAAAAAAAAATGAGGACCAAAAAAAAGAAAGATTGTATCAACTTTAAAAAAAAATCTAAAAAAAAATCATTCAATTCAATATATGTGTGGACTTTGCATTTTTCTCAGTTCATAAAAATGGCCAATGGAAGGACAACAATGTACTTTGTATATATATTTATATATTAGCTACAATCACATTTAGACTGTAACTGTAAAGTCAACAAGAAGAAAAAAAAGACAACAAACATTTTTTTTTTTTTTTTTACAAAATTTTTTTTCTTCAATTTTTTATACAGTTTTTTTTTGTGGTCCTTTTTCCATTTTTTTTTTTTTTTTTGGTCTTAATTTTTTTTTTGGTGTGGCATAATATGGGGATAGAAGCAAAACATTCAAATCATGTACTTCTTTGTCATGTAATAAAACACCTTTCAGGTTTGGCTCCCTGAAGAGACGCAGTCTGATGTCCCCTAAGGCCTGGAAAAGCAGCTTCTCTGACTTTCACAGGAGCTACAGCCCTCGACCTGGACAAAGATTTAGTTTTAAGTCCCCGGACAAGCCTCGCCACAGCTCTTTGTCCAGAGAGAGCAGCAGCCTCGTGGTCTCGCCGCAATCGGCCCTTCCTGAATACCCTCCATCTGAGCCCGGGGACCAGGACGCCGAGTCGAGCCACGGCGAGATCCACGCTCCTCCGGCGCGAGAAGGCGCCGCAGCTGGAAACGAGCGTAACTCTGGAGGAGGAGACGGCAATGATGCAGAAGAGGAGAAGGCCACCAAAGAAGAAAAGGAGGAGGAGTGTGAGCCTGAGCCTCCAGCAGATGCTGAGAAAGCTCCACCAAGCGAGAGCAGCTCTGAACTGCTGAACAACAACTCGGCTGATTCGGAGAGCTTGGAGCTTCAGCTGTCCGCGGCGGACGACGGCCGGCTGCACATCGAAGAGAGAGAGGACAGCCCGGTGGAGCTCTGCACCCCGAAAGCAAACGGATTGGAGAACGGTGACGTTTCTGGGTTGCACGCTGATACCGAAGACCTGAGCCTTCCTCTCAAGGTTTGTCATTTAGTGAGCTGAGGTATAGTGACACTGACCTTTATTCACTGTTTTTTGTGTCATGAATCATGTTTCACTTTACTTTTCAGGATGCTTCTGCAGAAAAACAGGCAGCTCCAGATTCAAAAAGCACAGAGGTTTAACATATTCGGACTTAAGGTTTGTATGATTGATGCATTATGATCAGTCCTATTGGTTCCATCTATCTTCTTCACGTGTTCATGTCTGCTTTGTGTTGATTTAAATAGAAGCAGAAGCAGAGGAGATGGAAGTCAACAGCTGCACAGGAAAAAAAGAAATGTGGAGACAGCTGCACTGAAATGTTCAACCCTAAATTTCAGGATTGATGGACATGTGCATCGACTTGTCGGTGCTATTTTTCTAATTTATCTTTTATTGAAATCAGTTGTATGTACAGTACAGTTCATATTGTGGGTTAAAGACATATTTTTGTAACAGCCATGGTTCATTTAAAGTATTCTTTGAACAGTATAGATTACTTTTCCCCCACAGGTTCTGATATATAATCTTTACCACAAATTTTTTAATTGTTAGCCAACATAAATGCAGCAATAGGTTGACATTGTTAGACACATTTCTTACTCACAACAGTATGGTCACCGTATACAAATGTACACGTGCTGTAGACTTGATTTACCATTTATGTGGAAGTACATTTGATCTTTTTCACTCAAAAACTGGAATCAGTTCATTAGGTGTGCACTGTGAAGATGAATCATTAGCAATGATCTTTTTTTTATATCCCGTTTGTACTAATTCGACGAAATATAGAAATTATTATGACATGTGTACTCAATAAATCCTTCTTTCTTGTTTAAATTTGAACCAAATGTTGAAAGAAATTTTAATTCTGGAGCAAACATTTTGGTAAAAGGCATCATAGGTTTAGTGAAATACATTTGTGTTTCTGCCTAATTCATCCAAAGGAAGAGACATGAGACGTGAGTCATGTTCCAGTTCACTTCCTGAATGGGAACATGGAGTTTTATTTTGGTAGTCAGGACACAGAAACCGCTGGTTTTCTTGTTTCTTGCTTGCCTGTGGACACACTGTTCGTGTCCCTTGAAGGGAGCTTTTAGTCAACTCTGACTAAATAACCCTGATGATGTCACCAGAGCGATATCAACTTTGGATATGGGTGGGTTGAAAAACACGGTTGTTTACCACGCAGGAAGGATGTCGGGTGCGACTCGAAAGCCAACCAGCACATTGCCTGTTTGGTGAAAAGCACAAAACACCCCATTCCCAAACAGCACTGTTCACAAAAGGGTCTCAAAAGCATATTTCATGTGGCTGAATCCAACTAGAAATGTCATCCCACTACTGACTCTGAAAAGCTGTGACAATATTAAATCTGACACTCATATTTGAGCTAATGAAAGATGCTAGCAATTTGTCAAAAACTTGTATGCTTGTCCCATACTAGGAATTTAAAATTGTTATCCTGCCCTCTGCTGTAAGTATTTCAACCATTCTTCATTTATTTATTTGAATCCGTCACTCTCAGGTCCTTCAATGTCCATCCATCCAACATCCGTAACCGCTTTTGCCCTTCAACATGCAACACTAAATCACTTAAGTACAGGTGACCTTTAGCATTCAGCTCAATTTGAAGTCATTGTTTTACCCCTCATATTTCAGCTGAGCCTAAAAAGATGATTCAAATGAATAAGCACATAATTGAACAATCAATAAATCAAACTATATATATATATATATATATATATATATATATATATATATATATATATATATATATATATATATATATATATATATATATATATATATATATATATTCTTTGGTTGCAGCTTTTCAAATGTGAATATTTCCTGTTATTATTTTCAATGATAATAAAAATTATGTATAATATATTATATTTATAGGGCATGATTAATAGATAATATATATAATATAATGGACATTGATGATAAGTAAACTATATTTTAAAAAAAAGATATTCGCTGACTAGCATGATCCTACTTCTCCACTCTGGTTCCCGTTTTTCCCCTCGGAGTCACACATCTTGCGTTTAGATGATCTTTGGCTCGGAGGAGGAGGAGGAAAGGGAGGGGCGGAAATGGAGCGCGCGCGCCGCATGACTCACGAGCGCTGCGAGGAAAAAGTAGAGCCACTTACTTACTGTACTTCACGGGCGCAGTTTCAGACGCCTCAACAGAGCTTGCATTTTAAACTTAAGTTGGCAAGCGTGCGTTAGTTTTCGCCAACTCGAGGTTTTTAAAAAAAATAAAAATAAAAAAACGGATTTTAAAAGCCAGCTGTTTCGATTCGCTCCGCCGAGCCAGGTAGGTAAACCCAGCTGTGATGAACAAAGTCTGCTCGTTAAGTGTGAGAAACTCGTCCTCGCTAGTGTGAACTTAGCGTTAAGTTAGTTGTGTCTTCTTCGAGGGGGACACGGTGTCAAGTATCTGAAGTAAGTTAGTCCGGACGAAGACATTTTGCTACCCTTAAAAGGTTAAACCAGTCCGAGACAAAGAGCCGCTGGCTCGGTGCTCACTACCGGCGTTGGCCGGTTCATTTCCATGTTAGTGAAACAAATGAATCCAACATGGTTTCTTGAACATTGTTCGCGGAAACAACAGAGAGTAATGTCGGTGTTTGTTGGTTTGATTGGACGTGTTTTTCTTTTTCAGGTGAAGTGAGCCAGTGAGTTAACTTAACTGCCACTATGAATAGTAAGTCCACCTTTTTATACACTCATTTCAGTGATTGTGTGTCTGTCTTTTGTTTAGTTTGTACTGCTATGAAACAATTACTTCATCGAGGTATTTCAAATAAAATAACAATACAAGTGTTATACTTGGAGTACAATATTGAGGTTAAACTTTTCTATAGTTTTTTGATTGCATGGTGCTTAATAAGGTTAGTATAACCAGTTGATTAACAATCAACATTAATCGATTAGTTGATGAGTAGAATCAGCTATTCATATCAAGATATTTCTTTTAAAAGGTGACTGACATTTGATCTTTTTTTTCAGATGTAATTGCTGTTTTTCTTGGTCTCACATTTATAGTAAGCTAAATATTTTAAACAGGTAATCAACTGAAGACAATGGGTGATGTTGATTTGTGCTCAAGGATTAATCAATTCCTTTGAAAAGTAATCTACAGCTCAGCTGATAAGACCATCACGACAGACAGTTGCAGACTCAGGACTCAGTTACTTTGCAGAATCAGCTGTTTTAGTCTATAAAACAATGATGAATGGCCACCACAGTACCACAAGTCTTGTGTGGTTCGACCAACAATCAAAATCACAATATATTCCAGGAAATTCACACATTATATGGCTGAAAATACCTGTGTACTTTTTGAAATGAACTCGTGCAGTGTTTTATAACGTTGTATTATTACTTTTACTAATTTGAATACTCAGAGTATTTAAATCATAGGTGTGGTCCCTGATTAAGTTGTTGCATCACAGAGTGAATAAACAAAGCGGTTGACCGGTTTCAGCGCCCGTCCTTAATAACCAGATTACTGTGTCACACCACACTTCATTTTCCCTCCTCGGCCGGCAGCGGTTACACAACTCCACTTGCAGTCTGTGTGCTGAAGATAGCGCCCTGCGACATTCTCAACACATTCCTCTTAATCTTCCAGGTTTAGATATGGCTCCTTCGACAACACTCTCCACACATACAGACACGAAAGCGGCAAACGGTGAGTACAGTTTTTATTTATTTATTTTTTCTCGTTTGTGATATGAACTCACTTGGCTTCAAAGCTCCGAGTTGCAGCCAACAAGTATCCTTATATCATGACCTTTGTTTTTTTTGTTTTTTTGAAGACTTTGTGCTGTTTCATCAACGCATGTCATGCTTGTGTTTTTGTGTCCAGCATCAGAAATGGGGCTTTCAACATCACTTCCCACACAAGCAGACACCACCATGATTCAGGGTAACTCCTACACTTTCATATTGGATTTCATTATTTTTATATTTTCTATTTATGGCACACAAACCGGTCTCCTCCTGGAAACGCACTACTTCCGCTCCTGCAAAGCAGAACAATTAAATTAACTTTCATACATCGTCAGCGGTTTGAACAAAATAAATAACTGTTTTATTTCCCCTCAGTAACGACGGCGGCGCCCACCAGTACAGACGCGGTGGTCGCAGGTAATCCGTCGCACTTTAATCTCGACCTTCTTTCTCGCCCTCGTGTTTTTGCAAACGGTATTTAACAGTAATATTTCGCCTTATTTGTCCAGTGGTTATTGTGCTCATCCTGCTGACGGTCGCCGCGCTGGGATTCCTGCTTTACCGGTATCTCTGCCACAACAAAGGAGACTACAGGACGACGGGGGAGCCGGCTCCGGGGGAGGACCCCGACGACGAGCAGAACAACCAGGACGTGAGCGAAAAGAAGGAATACTTCATATGAACCGGTCAAGACACAAAGGGGTCCGTGGAAGGAATATGACTGTTTATTTATCTATGCATCTATGTTTTTGAGGGTAACGCCGTGCGTGACTTTCTGCACACGGGAGGAAAGAGAAAAATAATGTGTAAGGTGTGTGTTGCAAAAAAAACGCAGAGGTGCACAAGCAATACCAAAGATAAGATTGTTACACGGAGTGAATGTCGATGGATGAGGCGCATTAAGACAAGACAAAAAGGAAGGTGTGTTTTTTTAGGTTTGCAGAGCTATGCATTAAACACGTGGTGGGATTTTAGTACGCCACAGTTACATGATCAGTAAACACAGCAACAACACAATCTGCTACACAATTTATCAGCCATGCATGTGTCAATTGTTCCCTCTTGCTATCTGCAAAGTGTTTCATTCAGTTTGTTTCCCCACCAAACAAACCTCTTACAGGATGAAGCTATTGGGGCGAGTGAAGTTACTTTTATATTGATTTGCTTGTAAAATTATAGTTTTTTTCTATGCAATTCTTTTATAAGCTAGTTAAGAACAATGTCCTTTTTGTTTGTATTATTGCTTGCGAGACATTTACTGATGACTTCCCCTTTTCAGATAAATGTGGAAGGCAATAAACCTGTTTTTTTGGGCTAATGCCATAATACAGTGTGACAGCTTGCAGTGATTAATGCATTTTTAAAAAGAGGCAAAGTCATGAACCCACAACCTGACTTTGGTGGTCAATGCACCGACAACTCAAATGTTTTACACCATTTGTTCCAGACATCTAGATCCAATGAAGTCCAGCACACACAAAAAAACACTATTAAGAAGCATATGTTCAGTTTTTGTTGACATCGTTGAGTAGATTAGCTGACAAAATGGGACAAAACACAGAATCAAATGATTACAATGGATGTTAAGTATCAACAAGGACTGAATTTAATACGCTTCAGTGAAAAGTGGGATTTACTTTGGACTGTCGGCTTGAAATGACGCAACAAACCGGCGACTGTGTAATGCTCGAGGTGATATTTGACAAAAATACAGATCCATATTTGACTCAATTCCTTTTATATCAAAGTGACAATATTTGAGTTATTGACTCTTTCGTACAGTATGTATACTAAACTAAGGTGGGAGATAATTATTTATGACAAAAGTGATATTGGTATTAAGGCCAAGCAAGTAGCATCCACTCAAACAATCAAGTAAGTTGGTTAAACGATCAATTACCTGTGATGCAGTCTGGCCAGGGAAAGGCAACATTTAAGCTATAATCACAACAAAACAATAACCAAAAATCCCAGGTGTTATCTCAGGTAACAATCTTGAACTAAAAAAACCTGCCCTGTTCTAATACAATGTATATGTAATAGAAAATTAAAACAAACATGCAGCATTTCAAATTTCCAAAATAACCTTTATTCTAAACTTACATTTTAAATTTTAAGTTTAGTATAAAAAAGTTAAGTGCACCTAAGACCTTTTTTTCCAAAGTATTCCATCTTTTTTGACACTCATCTCCTTTAGTAATCTTAAAAGATAGAATGTGTACCAAAGTCTGTCACATCACTTTAGTACATACATCTATTTTACAAAGTATTGTAAAGAGAATCCCTGAACTATGAATGTCCATAATCCTTCGACAGAGTAATCCATTTTGCTGGCTGTGGTTGGCATAGCATCTACTGGTCAGCTGTAGTTTTCAGTACTTCATATTGCTGGGACAAAGCCACCGTTATGCTGCTTTACAAACAAGATGGAAATAAAAAAGAAAAAACCTTCGTCTGAATAATATCTTTTGTGTAAAGTTTTGATAGCTGTGGCCTCTCCCTCCCCCCCCCATGAAACGACAGCGCGAGTGAGAATAAATGAACTTTGAGCCATTTTTTAAAAAGGGAAAACACCCGAGTGACACGTGGGTCGTGTCTGCTATAGTAGCTTTTGTTTATGAGCTGCTGAAAGGAGTTCATCAGATGAACGAAGCGCGTTTCCAGGCAGCTGCTCTCTCTCTCTCGCTCTCTCTCTCTCTCTCTCTCTCTCTGACCCGACAGAAATAACTAAACGTCGGGCGACGGCAGCGTTTTTTTTTTTTTTTTTCTGGCGGCCACAGCTGTTAAAACTTGATATGCTGTGTCGGATACCCAGTGACACATCGACACTACCAGACACCAAAAATTAAGAACATCTAAGAAATATAAGTTTCAAATACCATATTTAAGTTTGCAAGATAACGTCTTATGCAAAAGATTCTAACGCTTTAATTAGCAGCAGACAGAAAACGTGTCGGAAAAATGAACAATGATGTGGTGAAAAAGCCTCGTTGCATTGTTTGTGTACACTTTAAGGCTACCGAACAACACGACACATTTCACTCTCAAATGGACTTGATGGATTCTCTAGAAAGGGCCTGAATGGTGTTTTTTCTTCATGAAAACTGAATGAAAAAAAAAAAAGGAGTAGCCAGCCTTTTAGTCTGCAACCACTCAGATTAGCTTTGCATCGCTGATTAAAAGTAATTTTTTACATAGCAAAGGTGCAAAATGATGCATCGGCTTAAAGATGTGATTAATCCACTTAAAGTGACTAAACACATGAACTAACGATTGGCGTCATGTCGCGCTGAAGGTCTCGGTACGAACTAGCACACACCTGCTTATTCGAAGATATGTCTGCTTTTAAATTGTGACATTTTAAATTTTCAAGTAATAACCAAACAGAAGTGCATTGTAGACCAGATTTTTGGTACAACCAGCTCATTGGTTATACAACAACAACAAAAATATATATATATTAGCCTAGCTAGTCGTGTAAATGTGGAAAGTAATGAAGGAAAAAAAAAAAGGAACACTGAAATATTTATTAAAGTCTCCTCAACCTTTTTAAAACGACAAACTAACGCTATCACAAAGGTGACAATTTCCTACGGTGAATAAATACTTAAAAAATTGGATTTATGATTCTAAATTATACTGTGTGTAAAAAGACAGAGAAAACAGCGGAGGGTAGTTTTTGAAGTCTGTACAATAAAACATTTAGTGTATAAACTCTGGGTATCCGACTGAAATAGAAACAGGATTAAAAAACAAACAAAAAAAAAAAATTAAAAATGTTACACCAACCACCTCTTCTCATTCAACTTACTATTTGGATTTACTTTAAATTTCTTTCCTTTAAGTTTACTGAAGTTAATTTGCTTTAAATTAGGGCTATCCCCAGTGCTCTTTGGCACTTCACTATGTTCATCTACAAATTGCCCAACAAGGTACAGTAAACCACTTTGGATATTGCATGAAATCTTTTCTTAAATTATTTGCCTCAGTTTCGTTTATTTAATTTACAAAGTGATTTAAATTTGACAATCTGTCATTTCGACTGTACAACAAATTTGCTGTGATATTTTTGGATACTGTGCAAAGGACGAGACAATTCTAGCTAAAAAGCATCCAAGATGCTTATTCTTTATTTTTTTTTTGTATAGTTGAGATGTAATTTCTCATGATCATCATACTGGTATTTACATGAAACTATTACACATCTATTAATTTAACTACACTAAAAGTTTTCAAAAAAGACAAATGGATTATTTATTTTTTTTGCGCTTCAACTGCAACTTTGTGACTGCATTTCACTTTCACCATAAAGCAGCTAGACTATATAACGCGGGTCTGATAGTTCAATATTTAATTTACGTTGCTTTCACAGGTATACAAGAACATTTCAATGTATTTTGTGATCCATTCGATCAAAAGGAGACCAGGTCTCTTGAACAAATACAGGTGCCTGAAAGAGGTCCAATCTGGAATGACCAAAGGAGGTTAGACCCATTCAAGAATTATGGAATGAATTCTACAACATTAAAAATTAGCTTTTTTTGTCCTCTCCAGGCAGTGGCATTCATCGTTTGATCTCTAGGTCAGAAGTGGAGTACTGTACCTTTTACAAGGGCGCTAAAATATTACATTCCGTTAGGTGATATCAGTATTGTGGCATGGCCAAGCAGCCTGAAGAGGGAGGCGTATGGGATGGGGGAAGAACTGGGGCATCATTTGGGGCGGGGTGGGGGTACGGTTTAGGCATGAAGGAGGGTGTTGAGGAGTTGCCGTTACCAGATGGTATAACCTCCACTGGATCCACCCAGGAAGAAGTTATTCTTGCGCTGTGCCATTACAACATTGGCACCCTGCATGGCAGCCAGCTGAGCTGCGTTGGGGGGATGTCCAGGCGGTGGGGGCTGGAGAGAAGGAGGAAAGAAAAAGACAAAAAACACAAGCATTGGTAGACAGCTGATCAATTTTTCTGCAAAAGCATCCTAATTGCAATAATCCCGAGTAATTGGGACTCGGCAGATACTCACTGGAATGGAAACACCGCTGCTCGCTGTGAAGCGTGCGCCGGCGTCAAAGCCACCATCTACCATCACTGTTGAACCAGGGGGGTACACGGCTCCCATGGGGTAGTAAGCCATGGGGACATTCTGGCCCATTTGCCCAACCTGCATATGTGGCTGCATGGGCATAAACATCTGAGCACCAGGGTAGTGAGAGGACATCTGTGCCACCTGACTGGGCACCTGATGTGGAAGCATATATCTGGGCTGGTATATCTGTGGACACAGATATGAAGAAGAAAAACAACTGAGTAGATCTGTTCACTCGGAGTATTGTGTTATCATAGGATCCATAAATGTAATAGATACCTCAGAATATGCAGGTGGTGTGTCTGTGTAAGGAGGTGCCTGAGGAGACATTTGCATAGCAGGAGGGTATACAGGTGCAGAGCTCTGCTGAGGGTACACAGCCTGCTGAGGATATGAACCTGCAAAACAACATTATACATTAAGCAAATTGCTCGTCAATTAGCCCCCAGAGGAAAACCTGAAAATCATTTTGGAGGTCAAATGTATATCAGAAACAACAGGAAATGTCAGATTCAGCTTTAAATGGTGAAAGCTCGTCGTGTTTATTATCATCAGGCCAAAGCAAAGAATGACATTTTCCATGCAGGACTAGAAAACAGCTAAATATTAAAGTATGGACTGCAGAGAAATTTAGCACATACAGCTTTGCTTGAGGGGTAAACGCTGGTCACAATGATGGATAAAGCCCACGAGTAAGATTTATTTGACACATAAATAATTAAATATACACTCACAAATATATATAAATAAAAAGTATAAACTGTTAACTATGTTCAAAAATACAGTTGGAAGTTATTTTAATTACTGGCATTAAAAACTGTCAAAACGTCAGAAAGAAAATGACCCAAACGTAGATGACATATCTACATGAAGTTGAAATGCTTCGTCGATTATTTGACAGAACATGTATTTTGACGATTAATTAATAATTAAAGTTATTAAAAAAAAACATTTTATTTTTGTATCGTATTCTCTGGTCCCACTTTCCCCAAAGTAATATACATATATACTCCAGTTTTCTCTATATTACTGTCCCGGGTCTGATAATGAACCATGAGCATCGTGTATGTGCTATTTGCCGTCGCTTCACAGGGCAATTATTCGAGCAAATAATCGGTAATTAATCGATCATAAAAAAAAATAATCGTTATTTGTCGGCCTCGGCGCTTCCATCGCTGGTAGCAACAAAGGATCCGAGTATGCTCAAATAACGAGCACACAGCCGAGCAGAGGGACGCAAACACAACGCGTTAAATACACATAAATACGGGATACTTCCACACACACTGCATGTGTGACGTGGATTAAAATGATGGATACACATTTACATTCCCACGGATGTAAACGAAAACGGTAAAAAAAAAAAAAAAAAATCCTTGTTAGCTCAGCCTGTAAATTCTGCCTGTTGTGAGTGATGGTGGCTAACTGGAAATATGTGACCTGGACACTAATGCTAACGCTAATATATATATAAATATAAGGTGACAGTATATTTGTGTGGTCGGTATTTACATCTTTAGTTTGTTTTAATAAGATATATAACCGCGATCAGCGCGTGTGCTAAACAGTTAGCCGGAACACGTCAGTGTATTGTCATGTAACCACAACGTAGCTAAACGTGAAAGTCCGCTTTAGATGGCCACAAACCACAGCGCTTCATCCCGAGTTAAACCCGTCAGCGCCGGAAAACGGACAGCTGACTAATTACCCAAACGAGGTGCGGAGAAATACCTTTGTTGTTCATTGTTCTGGACTGATGCGGAGACTGAGGAATTTCAGATTAAACGGAGCTCTGCGTATCTTGTCACGGCCTTATAACGTTACGGCTTCACAATCATTCACTTCCTTGTTTTTCAGCTTCTTGTTGTTGTGGAAGTGGTGACGTCAGTCGTTCTCTATCTGTGGTTCGCCGCACTCGGTGTTTTAACTGCGCGCGCCCCCTACAGGTAGAATATATATGAGAATATACTAATATTTATATATTTATTAAAAACACACACATATATTGATATATAGCGACACAGAAGGATAGTTTTACAGAAGTCCGGTAACACATGACTGATGAAACAAAACACACAACATAAAAAGACACAATTAGATGCACTAAAAGAAAAAAAAGGTGCGCCAGTTTCTTCTGTTTGAAAATACATGTAGCCATTTACTTTTTTTTATTTTACTATCTTTATTTGTGGGAGTTTTTCCTGATCCGATGTGACTCCTGGGACAGGGATGTCATGTGTACACATTGTAAAGGCCTCCGAGGCAAATCTTGTATTTGTGATTTTGGGCTATACAAAATAAACTGAATTGAATTGAACTCAGAGGTAGACAAGACAGTGTAGTAATAGGAATACACAAATAACTTCATTGAAAATGTGTCTATAACTAAACATAGGGACAGTGTCTGATACTATTCTGTAGGGTCAATACATGTTCTTGTATTGATAAATAACTCTGCAATAACATACAAGGATGTTAATACGAATATTAATAGTAGTGAACTATCTGTTACTCATGCACAAGGCCTGTGTCATAGCAGTTTGACTTGTCATAGTAGGAAAAGCACATGTCACAAAAACATTTATGGCAGTGTGATAGCCATTATTATGTTTTGTACTATATTGTTGTATATTGATTGGTTGGATTTCATCTTATTTTCTGTTTTCTTTTGTCATTTATCTTTTTTGTTGCATGTTTTCTATATCATGTTAGCATATTTTTAATTTTATTTATTATTTTTTTCTCTCCATATATTGAGGTAAGGACCATTGTACTTGGCCCATGGTACTTGACCCCTCCTGTCACATACATATTTTGATTTGTCATTATCTCGATTTAATGAAGTATATAAAATATGTATGTAAATAAAAAAAAAACATCTGTGCTTTTCCTTCTGTGTGGAGCTGATAATGCACATTGGACCACTGGTAATTGTTCATTATTAGTGAAAAAGACCCATTAGACCCACTTTTTTCATTTGATGTCATTTACCCATTCATATTGATATTAAATTGAGATAATACAGTTATTATACTAACCTATAGGTGCATAATTTAATTGTTATAGTTCCTAATATAGTAAGTTAAACAAAGAGCAGTTCTAGTTAACTTTCCGCGTGCAGCTGCATTATTATTCCACTGTACCGACGCTTCTTTCGGTACTTCCCCTTTAAGAGAACCATGGCAGCTTGCAAGTCGAGGCAGACATTTTTCAATGCAAGATTTTTTCCGTGCATAAATTATGTTCATGACGTAGTGCTAAAGGCCAATTTTGTTGCAATTTAGTCCGACTTTACACCTCAAATAGGATTTTGTGAGACACCTCAAGGGATTTTTTGATTGTCCGAGCTGTTGCAGAAAGGGCATCGTCATTAAATATTAAGAGAGCGGAGATCCCAACATTTGCAAGCCCTTCTTATCAATGCAAATACCTCTTTTGTGTGCAGTCACAGCGCCTGTCTGGGAGCTGAGATGCATTTTTAATTATGTGTGACTGAAACAAACTGTGACAAGGACCTTTATAAAAGCTGGAGGATTACAGAAAACAAGCTGCATTCACGCGGTAAGTTGAACACAATAACCGGGAGTCCGCGCGAGCCTGCTCCTCGCGCATAGCAGCGAAATGGCGAGAGGAAATGAGTTTTGGTTAATATGCAATGTTCGTAATTAGCATAATTTATATATTTATGATAAAGAGAGGGAAATACATAATATTCGGTCTCTAGGCACGGGTAGAGATGATTTCTGTCGCCTGTACTTGGTGGTTAGTGCTCGTCTCCAAAAGTGGCCGACGCGGCGAGACTTTTATTGGCCAGGATGGGGGTGGGGAGCTCATCAACACCCGCTGAAGTTTTTTTTTGACAGATCCCCCTTTCTAACAGGGCATTGCAGCAGGAAATGCACCATCTTGAATCTTTTTTTCCTCGTCTGCGATGAGAAATGTAAGCACTTCATGTCGATGGCCAGCGCGGTTCATCACGTTTTCTGCAGCTGAAGTGCAACACAACATGGCCTGTTTTCCCGGCCCCTCCAAATAGTCTGGTCCTGCAATGACAGAAATAGCCATGAATAAAAAAAAAAAAATCTGTCCTGCTGCATGTGGGTTTGTTTAAACCAGCAGGTTTTGCCCCTCGTTGGCGGATAAATTGGGTTTGAAGGGGTTGGACACCCCAAAGAAACTTCAGATTTATTTTTTGAAATGGCTGCAAAACATTTGAAGGAGTGGATTAAGTAAGTTAAACGGGTTATATGGCACTGAAAGAACAACACATGAGTGTCACACACACTTTAACAGGAGAACGTAGCACAATAACAACACACCAATAGAAGCGCCACAGCTTTAAAGAGACTCAAACGTAAAAGCACATGGATACGTCTTCAGCTATGACTTAAAACACCCAGTAGAGTCCGCTCAGAGACCCGGGACAGCAAACGACCCCTTGTGTTGTCAGTCACCTGAGCAGAGGTGTACTGCTGCATCACTTATGTACTCTGGAGAGTCAAAGCCTCGTAGACAAGGAGTAGGACCTTAAAGAGTATAACAAATCTGCATAAAAATCTTTCTGAATCGTCCAACAAGTTGCCAAAGAAGGCTTAAGTCATTATGTTTGACAGTACTACCTCAGAGTACTACCTCATACAACCATAATGTCTCTTTTATATCCTCTGACATTCACTGCTCACATTTGTAAAGTGCAGATAGCATCGGCACATCTCCAACCATGCCTTTCTTTATCTTTCCCTAATAGTGTAACTTTTGTACTTTATGTGTTAACCTTTGACTCTTTGATTTATATATGTTTTTAAAATGTGTGGTTCGGCACGTGTGTGTCTGTGTGTTTTAAAAATATGTTTCATCTTATGTATCTTGCACTGTGTTGTTTTTGTTTATTGGTTATTGCCCAAAGGTCCTGAACTTGAACCAGAATCAAACCCTAAATTGAACTGGAAGCACATGAAAGTCGCATCATAACAGATATGAGAGCAATGTGAGGTCTTGCTGCATCCTGCAGGACTAACTGTAACCGGGTGTCAGGCAGGAATAAAGAACATTAGAATAGTCTTAACAGGAGGATACAATACCAACAGTGGGCATATTTTTGCAATAATCTTCAGGTAAAGGTAGCAGGTCTGAATAACTGTTGCCGATGTACGGCGGTTTCAGAGGATGTTAGTCGAGACCTTGTCTGGGGGAAAAAACAGAACTTTAACTTTACAGTGATGTAATTAAAGAAGATTTTCAGACATCCATTAACTACCAGCCAGACCCTTGAACAGCAATTGCGTTCGACGGGTCAAAGTGTTGACGGTCAGACTCTAAATCAAGAAACCTTTTTCCGAGTTTGTTTAATGTTTGTTTTCCCAGAATGTCAGTAAAACAGTGACTGCGGTGGTGCAGCGAGCCATGAACTCCCAGGACCCCCCTGCCAAAGATGCCCCACTCACAGTCAACGAGCAGGTAACGCTCTCCTCTCTGTTAAAACACGACGGACAGCCTTCTCTTCCCGCTGTAACCATAATAATAATAATAATGTTGTCCTCAAGTTCCTTGCTGCTGTTCGCTCCCATCACCCTCCACATGCCAACATAACACACCATAAAGGAGCAAACACCTTCCAGAGAAGTCCCCTTTAGTGTTGTATCCCCTCGTGATGCCTGCTGCTCTTTGCTCGTGAGGGTTACTGGTCTTTAAGCTGCCATACTTGATCATTTCTTGTGGTTTTTCTCCTTCTTGTAACATTCAGACATAGTCAACAAATAGCGATGCTCTTCACTGAAGTGCTGAGGGGAGCTTGAAGGAAGCGTTGCTTGAGCTGCATGCTCTTACCATTGCTTTTTGTGTACTCATGCTCTTTTTAATTTGTGTCTCTTTGTGTGTGTGTGTGTGTGTGCTATGTTTTGTTTTGGCTCATTGTGTCCTAACATGTGCTCGGCTTCTCTGTTCTCCGTAGCCATTCACTGTCTGACTACAGAAGTCTTTTTTCAGCCATTTAAATCCTGCACTTTGACATTCCCTGCAGAGACGACCAGGTATGCATCCTCCTCCTCTCTCTCTCTCTGTCTCTCTCTCTCTCTCTCCCTCTCTCTCTCTCTCTCTGTCTCTCTCTCCCTGCATTGTGTCTCTACCCCTTGTCCTGCAGCCCAGGTTGTCTTGCTGCCTTCTCCTCTTTAGCTCTTTCATGATTGCATACCATGAATCATCAGTAAAGTCAAAATCAGATTGACCACGTGGGATTTGAAGTAGAGAAAGTTATTCTTCAGGTTTTTGTTGCCCCGAAAAAGTGTTTTCCAAACTACTCACTCAATTATAAAAAAAAGTTATCCCCTGTGAAATTCCAGTAGAACCCAAAACAAAATAATTACGAGTAGTTTTGCACATGGAGTCGTCTCACATGTTACTCCTGATTGCTGCGCAGGTCATCGTGATGTCCAGCCATGAGACTATTCGTGTGCTGGAGGTGGAGGTCGATGCGTCTCTGCCGTCATCAGCGCCCGATGGGAAGAGCGAAGTCAAAGCCGAGGAGGGAGCGGCTCGGCCCGCGGATCAAACCGAGGCCGACGGCTCGCAGGACGGCCCCTCTCTGCCCCAGAGCACTGCGGGAGGAGGTAACTCATGTTCATCGTAGAAGATGAAGGAATGCAGATGGGCTATAATTCATACGTGCACGACACAGTTGTTCCGAAATGTTAACAGCAGCTGTGAGAAAACAAACACTTGAAGTGTCAGGAAGGACTGACCCTGGCTGTGCTCCTGCAGTGCTGAGTGAGCGGCAGGTGGTGTCCGTCGAGGTTCCTGCCCCTGCTGTCCAAGCGCTGACTCCTGCTGTTCCCGTCAGTTTGTCCCTGTCGCAGCCCCAAGCCACCGCCACCGCCGCCGCCGCCGCCGCCGCCGCCATGCCCATCACTGTACAAGGCTGTCCACAGGTATTGGATCTACACACTGGTGATATTTTCAATATTCATTTGAAGTCAATAGTGGTGTTGTCCATGTTGGGTTGCATCAGCTTTGAAAGTGCAGGAAATGTCAATTACAGAGGAGAAGAAAGCGCAACACAAGGCGAACAGAGCTTTTAGGAAGGAACAAGACTTTGTTCCATTAACAGTTTTACCCAGACTTTTGCAAAATACTTGAACTTAATTTTGAACGTACTCTCTGAACTGTGAGGTTCTTCCCCACTATGATGTCATCGTCAGTCTTCAGTCTTGAGTTAGTTCTCAGTCTGGCAGTGAGTATCTTGACCAACTGTTGGCCTCCTGCAAGCACAGTTTCCTTCCATGTGTCCCAGACATAAATCAAGACGTGATCAGTGGATATCCTAACCCCGATTCCTCACAAAGAACAGAACGTTTACTCTCCCACATTTTCTTGTAACACCGAAATAAAAGTGTTAATTCCACGTGATCGCATCGTCTCCATCATAGTTGATGGATAATAATTTGTCTCTAGTGCATTGTAAATGTGAAAAAGGGGGAAAAATCTGATCCCTAACGCTTGAATACACAGACGCAGACTGAATGAAACCGAACATACCGCTGCAGCAACATAAAAAATATATAAAATAATATAAAACTCAATAGTGGAATGGAGAATGATGGGATTGTTTGATGCCAAATGCAATGACAATGTTTCACTGTTTCTTTCGTTCAGTAAAAATTTCCCCAGTAAACAGGTAATGAGGTTAAAAATAGTTTCTGAAACAACAATACTCTCAACATTAGGTGCTGACCCAGGAAAGTTTGGCCACGCTGATGACCGGCATGATGGCCCAAAACGGATCTCTGGGGCAGCCCTTGCTCATCCCTCTCAGCATGGCGGGCTCCATCGGGGGCCAGGGCGGTCTGGCGGTTCTCACCATACCGACCACCAACATCGCTACGCTGCCCGGGCTAGCAGCCGCTAACACGGCAGCTAACACAGCTGGAAACCTCTTCAAACTGCCCTTCGCTGGCCTCCAAGGTAAAACACAAATGATTGCACGTTAATGAGAATGCAAAGCTAACATTTTCCAATGTATTTGAACTCCAAAATATATAAAATGTAATAATTGATTGATCGTAATGAATGCTAATTTAATTCTATATGATGCCACGACATTGATTTTACACATGAAAGTCTATTTTTAGATCATTTCCTCTGCAGTTTTGCATCCCTTGTAAACATCAGTGTTGTCATTGTGAGCTGTTAGCTTAGCACTTAGCTCAAAAGCCCCGTGTGCCTGATGACGGCCTCACAGAGCTTCTGGCGTGTTGGTCGACTCAATAATAGGTTTGCAAAACTCTTGCGTTTTTGTTCAGCTGCGACAGTCCTGAACTCTGTCCAGCCCCAACTGCAGACCAACGCTCAGACGATGTTCCAGCCTCAAGCCGCCGTTCAGGTCACGTCTCATCCGACACAGGTGACCAACACACAGGTCACCGCCGCTCAGGTGGTGGCGGCGGCGGCCCAGGCGGCCCAGGCGGCCACCACCGTCTCTCAGTCCAACATATCGTTAGCAGCGCTCCAGACCGCGGGGCTCTCTATCAATCCTGCCATTGTAAGGACGCAGAGCAATGAGTTATAACTTTCTTTACTGTTTATTTATGTTCATTTCCTGCGCTTCTTACATCGTTGTGTGTTTTCACGCTCAGATCAATGCTGCGTCTCTGGGAACTCAGCCCCAGTTCCTCAGTTCCCTCACATCCACTCCTTTCATCACTAGCGCCATGTCCAACATGGCTGGCATCACCAGCCAGCTCATCACAAATGCTCAAGGACAGGTGGGTTTATTTGTTAGTTTGGACTTGACTATCTACTTTGTATGTCCAGCGAAAGGATAGATAAGAGTCTTTCACAAAGAAAATAACATCATTCTTATAGTTGTGTATCATTAGCCTGGAAAAGACTTTGACAAGAACTCAGTGACGTATGTTTTGATGCACATTGATTGATAGTCGCCCCCTCTCCAAAATGCTTTTTGTGTTTCTATTTCTGGGAACAAAAAAACAGCCTCAAGTCAACATCTATCAGCTTTTTCAAGTCAGTGGCGCATGAGACAGTTTCCGTGAAATCGGATCAGTTCCATGAATCAATCTTTATTGCAGCTCTTCTGAGTTTGTGGTGTTCAATCTCAAGACATTTATTCCAGGTGAACCCTCAATAGGACAGACTTCACAGGTTGTTGAATGTTCGGAAAGTGGAAACTATGACAGAGCTTCACATTCAGTTGTTTGCTAGTATTTCTCAAACAAATTTCAAACATTTTCAGGTCATAGGAACCCTCCCTCTTTTGTTGAACCCAGCCTCTCTGGCTGGAGCGGCTGGGACACCCACCCTCCAGGGCCTCCAGGGTCTCCAGGGCCTCCAGGGCCTCCAGGGTCTCCAGGGCCTCCAGGGCCTGCAAGGTCTCCAGGGCCTACAAGGCCTGCAAGGTCTGCAAAGCTTGCAAGGTTTGCAAGGCCTGCAGGGTCTCCAGGGTCTGCAGGGTCTCCAGCTCCAGACCGTCACCCCACAGCTGCTCGTCAACTCCCAGGGTCAGATTATCGCCACTGTCGGGAACGGATCTGCAGTCGTGACTTCTGCTGCGGTTCTGCCAAAAGCTGCCGCTCCCCCAACACTTACCAAACCAATCACACAGGTGAAGAACAAGCATCAGAAAGGACCATGCACGCATGCTTTTACACCTGGAAGCTGAAACCAACCAAAAATGACTCAATAACTAATCGGCAATTGTAGCTATTATAATACTAACCCTTCCTTAAGGTATTAAAATATGATTAAACATTGTCATTTGCATCATTGCAGGTTATATAATGTACTTGTTTCCCCCCCAGGCGTCAGTAACGACTGTCAGTCAGTCACCGATTGTCATCGCCCCTCAGCCGTCTGTACTGAAGAATGCCGCCGCGCTATCCTCCGCCGTGCCCATCACCTGTGGAGACGTCGCAAAAGTGGGACAGCTTGTCAGCAGTATGTACACCTGCTTCTCATTTTCCAAACATGGATGCATTTTAAGTAGGTAGTTATTTTCAACCGGATTCCCCTTCAAACTTGCAGAACCGCAGCAGGTCGTCAGCGGCGAGGAGGGCATTAATCTGGAAGAGATTCGAGAGTTCGCCAAGACGTTCAAGATCCGTCGGCTGTCCTTGGGGCTCACACAGACGCAAGTGGGGCAGGCGCTCACTGCGACGGAGGGTCCTGCCTACAGCCAGTCGGCCATTTGCAGGTAAATTACTGCTTAGTTCATGTTAGCCTGTCTATGGAAGCTTCAGTCAGTAATACGCAACACCATTTCCTCTTTATGAAATGTACAGGCAGAGCATATATTGACTTAATTATCATGCACATATTATGATATTATTCTAGTTAAGGCTCCCATGCAGACCTCTATTCATCTCCTCATTGTAGCAGTGGAGTCTAATGGAGTTATGTATCGCACTGCCATATGTTTGACTTTGTAATAAATCAATGTTTTTAAACGTGACCTGAAAACTCACCTTTTTCAGAAAGCGTCCTGCTAAAATATCTTTTATAGGCTCTGCTTTTAAATATATCTTTAAAATGTTCTTGTTTTATTCTGCTCTGTCGCACTTTGAGATTGTTAAAATATAAAGTGCAATACAAATAAAATGTATTGTTATTATTCTTATTAATAATAATGTGTTTTTTAGGTTATGTATATGATAATATTTAAAAATATTTTCATTGCTTTTGTAACATTCAACAGACAATTAAGGAAGTCTGCGAGTATAAATTACATTGGATGGAAAATCATAGTTTATATCAGTTATTTATTGGAAAGAGTTCCTTTAGATTAACATTTTCATCGCTTCGGCTATCCTATTACATTTTAAGAACTGTTCAAATGGTTCAACATGAACAGCAATGGAGTCATAATTATATCGAGTAAAAATAGTGAGACATTTTTCAATCAGTTGGTTAAAGTACTTAAAATAAATTGCATAACTTCGTCACTTCGGTGCACGCTGGCTGCACACTGATTGAAAATGAGATGCAGTTAACACAGTGTTGGTTTGCATTAAATCATTATAACCTTTTTGTAACGCAGGTTTGAAAAGCTGGACATCACGCCCAAGAGCGCTCAGAAGTTGAAGCCGGTGTTGGAGAAGTGGCTGGCTGAGGCGGAGCACTGGAACCAGAAGGGCCAGCAGAATCTGATGGAGTTCGTTGGCGGCGAACCGTCTAAAAAGCGCAAGCGGCGCACCAGTTTCACCCCGCAGGCCATAGAAGTTCTCAACTCCTACTTTGAGAAGAACGCGCTGCCGACGGGTCAGGAGATCACAGAGATCGCGAGAGAGCTGAACTACGACCGGGAGGTTGTGCGCGTTTGGTTCTGTAACCGGCGGCAGACGCTGAAAAACACCAGCAAAATCAACGTCTTCCAGGTTCAGTAACGACCTCGTTCTGGTTCGCCGCTGATCCTTTTTGGCATTTTTGAACATTTAATACAACGACACATGGTTGTGAATTTTCTTGTAACTAAAGGCCAAACTCCATTAAGGAGTATGTCCTTTCTTTTTTTTAGAAAAAAAAAGGAAATTACACATAACTCAAGAGTAATGACAGAGTACTCAAAATAGGTTGATATTGTATTTTAAGACTGTACATGTGTACACAACTCCTGTGTGGTGGGTTTCAAAGTCAGACTGCATGGTTCTTTTATCATATTCAGTGATGATAATACAGCGATAACGTCATATTTAAAAACATTTGGGGAACTTTTATACGAGTGATTTTATAGGCTATCCCTCTGAATTATTATAATAAGTGGCAGTGCATTGAGTCACATTGATTTTAGTCACATAATTGTCACTTTTGTCCCAATGGGTGACGTTACAATGATATTTGAATAACATGATTTTGCCAACGTGGATATTGTCAGAGTTCTTGCCGCTCCATTTATTTTATATTCATGTAGTATTTGTACAACATGAGCAGCTTTGCAAAACATAAAAGAGACATGTTGACTAAAAATAGGCAAAAGCATATATAACCTTATTTTCATCAGGATTTGTTGTCAAATAATGCCCAAACTGGTTTAGCTATCTTTGGACCTCTGACTCTGCTACAATCTTTTGGGACAATCATCATTTTGACATTTTATATTGATATTTACAAAGATGAGCTTAACATCTGTAGTCACTTCATGTGTGTCCAGAGAGTAATTTTGGATGGTCCTTGGACAACAAGTTCTTATCAAAATATTATTATTATAGCTTCTGCTATTGCCTCTTATGCCACAACTTTAAACTGTTTCTGTTTGTTGGTATTTTATAATGTTTGATTTCAATTGTGAGTTTTGTGAGATCGTGCAAATACACATACTGTGTTGTATGTGTGGGTGAAACTTTACGATCTGCCTGTTTTTACACTTTCTGTTTCATGTGCTGATAATACTCTGAGAGTATTTTGTGTTTCCTCTTTAGTCACAGTTGTGACTGCTCCTCGATGGCTGGACAACGGTTCTGCGTTATTGTTTCGTCTCAAGTTACATAAAGTGTACGTTAAAAGCAAGAACTTAATTGGACTATTATCAAGGCAGTTTAAAACTTTATTGTATCGTCTAGAAACACTAGCACCGGGTTTTTAAATATTTATACTAAGAATATTAATCAAATTACTAAAAATGCAATTACATGTTCAGCCAAGAAAGGGGTTTGTTGTTTAATGACTTTCAATCTGAATGAGTGTTTGTATGTGCATTATGAAGTTATTTGCTGTGGTAACAAAACTATGGCCATTTTCTTTATCTTTGCCAATGCCAATTCTTCAAGAATTCTTTGCACTTTAGTGACAGTTTGGGGACGTAAAAGGGATATGAATGGTTTATGTACAGTGCAAGGTTTAGTTGTTATGAATGTGGAGAATTTAATTTTCTGCATTTTCATTTTCCTAAACAGCAAGAATCTTTGCTTTTGAAAAATGTAGCAGTACTGGCAACATTGCAATCGTCAACTTAACAAACATATATCACTAAGAATAATGTACTTTTATGCAGAAGAAATGTAAAATACTGCAGTTTAATTGTACATGCTAATATGCATTAATCACATTTTTTTTGATTTTGTGAATTACATGATGCATATTTGCCTTTTTAAACAATTTTTAATAAATGGGCCTATTTTGGTGTATATTACAAAGACCTTGCTATAATATGTGTTTTCCTTCATGTTCAATATGGGAGGACAATACAAAGTATTGTTTAATAAACTAAGTTATTAATAGAGAAAATAAGAGCTAAATTATAATAATAATAAGATGATAGTCATTTGACTCTGCAAAGCACATAAAGAGTTCAGGTCTTTGCAAGAAAAGAGAAAAAGGGAAGTTGGATGCTTTTTGTCATTTTCTGTCAGATAAATAAACCTTGGTTTTATCAATCACTCCTCGTTTCTTGTGTATTTATGTATTTCATCATTTGCAATCGTTATACCCCGATCTACATAAAAAAAGGTTGTTTTAAAAGTAAAATATAATTTCTAAAAGCAGGAATATCCCTTGTTCAAGCTCAAGTTGTACCGGCCACAAGCGGTGGGTGGCGGTATTGAGCGCCAACGTTCTTGGCTCGCACTCTGAAATAATCACACGAAGAAGAGAGAGACGGAAAGTACTGCAGCTCTTGCCCCTTACGAAGCTAGATAAACAAAACAAAAGCAATTCATTTCATGACATAAATGTAGGAGCCTGAGCTCGTTTGGACGTATCTCTATATCCAGATATGTCTATCAGGAGCAACTTGTTCCCGTGAATCCCCCCAAAAAGTGAGGCTAAGCGGGGCTAGCATCCTTCTCGCTCAGCGGTTAGCTCGTCATGTTTATTTTAGTGCTGGGGCGAAGGAGCGCGACATGATGGCATGAAACTGTCGCACTGTTAGCAAGTAGCTATCCTCCTCTCACCTAAAGGTTTGTGGTGTTTATTTTGAGTTAGTTTCATTACGTTATTTAACTAAATAGAAAGTAAAATATATATTTCTTTCCACGGTTTGTTTTTATTTTAACAGCGCACGGTTGCACTAAACGCGTGTGACGTTACCGTGTCACGCATTGTTCAGCATAAAAACCTGTTACGTGTCTGTCAATGGCATCAACCTGCTGTGTTTGATCCATGTGTCATGTCGTTGATCTATTTTTTTTTTTTTTACGATTGCACATCCAATGAAAGATAAACTTTATTTATGATTTCACTTTCTGGAAGGTTGTGGGGGAACTTGGCTCCAAGTTTGAACCGTAAACTGCACCCCGAAAGATCCGCTAATCGCCACCATGGCGTGGGCTCTGAAGTTGCCCCTCACGGATGAAGTCATCGAGTCCGGACTGGTCCAGGACTTTGACGCCAGTCTGTCGGGCATTGGCCAGGAGCTCGGTGCTGGGGCTTACAGCATGAGGTACTGCACGAGTTAAATAATAATATAGTGCAGTAATATAGTGCTGCAAGTCATACGATATTCACCAAAAGATTGTCATCTGATTTGATGTTTGACTCATTTTAATTCAGGCTTTGAGATAAGAGATAAGATAATCCTTTATTAGTCCCTCAGTGGGGAAACTACAGGATTACAGCAGCACTGCTCAAAGAATCAAGTAATATAAATAAACAGTAGAACGGTAATAAAACAGATTTAAAAAAATAAATAAATGGAATATTTAATATACAGATGGAATAAAAATATACAGATGGAATAAAACATGTACAGATGGAATAAATAATGAAATAATATATAAAGGTATTTGATATGATAGGTGTTGTGTCCACATGTATTCAAACCAATTTACCTTTTTTAATGTTGCTTATATTCTAAAATCCTTATTAATCGTCACTAAATCAATACAATAGAAAAGCAAAAAAATGATTAAAAATGTTTTATTTCAAATGAGCAACTTAAAAACAGCAAAAACTGAAATATCACATTTCCATAATTATTCAGACCCTTTGCTAAAACACTTGAATTTCAGTTCCTACACATGGATTGAAGGCGACCTGTGGTAAATTAAATTGAACGGACATGATTTGGAAAGGCACTCACCTGTCTAAATATAGACTCACAGCTGGCAGTGCAGATCGGAGCAAAAAACAAGCCAAGAGGTGGAAGGAACAGCCTGCAGAGCTCAGGCACAAAATTGTGTCGAGGCACAGATCTAGGGGAAGGATACGGAAAAAAAAGTCTGCTGCATTGAAGGTTCCCAAGAGTCCAGTGGCCTCCATAATTCTTAAGTTGAAGGAGTGCGGAACAACCAGGACTCCTTCTAGAGCAGACTGCCCGGCCAAACTGAGCACTCAGAGAAGAAGAACCCTCTTAACTGAAACTTGCTGATTAAAAAGCACATTTTCTTGAAACAATCGCCAAAAATACAGATTTCACATCACATGCAACAAATGCTTCGGTCAGAAAAAGTATATGTAGAAGCAAATGTATTAACAAAAAACTTCATTTGACATGCCTCATTCATGTCTCGCTCCAAATAACAGGTTCAAAAAACACACTGAAACTATTTGGAGTTGAGAGGGTTGACGAGAAAGACCGTGATCTCTGGCTGAGCTCCAGAGATCCTGTGTGGAGAGAAACTTCAGAAGGACAACAATCACTGCAGACTCCACCGATCTTGGCTTTACATGAGAGTGAACAGACAGAAGCGCTACTCGAAGAGCCCTTGATGTGCTTTTTTTGTCTTTCTAACTCTGATCTGGCTTTCATTGAGTGTGAGAAAAATGGTTCTCTGGTTTGATGAAAATCCAGATTACACTCTGTTCTAAACCTTTTGTCCAGAGAAAACAAGTCGCCACTGGTGCAGAGTCAAGGTGTCTGAATACCCGATGTCAACGTTATATTTTAGTTTCATGTTCTGTATGTGGAGTCCTGCACTTCAAAGTATACCATTTGATGACATTTGAGTGGGGCATTCGACTTGTCCACACTACGTTTTCACTACATTTCCATTGTATGCAACATATTCCTCATACATTAACTTAAATAAATCTGCACACTGCTGTTTTTTGTGCAGTATTTTAAAGAGTTTAAAGTGTAAAACTATACTTATGATGTTTGTGCTTAGTTTTTTTTATGATGGCAATTATGTGAAATACACTTTTGTTGAGTGCTTTGCTTTGCTGGAGAAAGATCCCTCTGTTTTGTTCCCTTTCTCGGCACGTTAAGTGCTCTGTTAAATGATACTGTTCAATCTGCAAAGTGCACGCTTGTTCCTGAAATTCCTCAGTTGAGGAGCGATGCGATGCTGACTTGGTGTTTAGTGGTGTTGGTGCACGAGATGCCTCCAATATACTTAATGAACTGCAAAGCAGACTAACGCAATAAACCAGCATTCAGCCTCGAGTGTTGTCACACTCCATTTTTTTATCATGAGGTGGAAAATATTCAGTTCTTACAATCAAATATCAACATTACGTGGACGTGGCGGCTCACTAACGGTGTTTTTCTTCTGTCTCTTGTTCTCCAGCGACGTGCTCGCCCTCCCCATCTTCAAACAGGAGGAGTCCAACTTGCCTCCAGACTCCGACAACAAGATCCTTCCCTTCCAGTACGTTCTGTGTGCAGCTACCTCACCAGCTGTCAAACTGCATGATGAGACACTTACCTACCTCAACCAAGGTCAGCACGGGGGATCCCTGCCACACTGCACTTTCCAAATCCATGCAACTGTTTTAATATTAAGGCGTGCTACAAGGGCTAATTCACAAAAGATTAGCGTGGCTTTTGCGGCTGCTAATCCGGTACAAATATGACAAAAACAGATTGAGATTCTCAAACAAAGCACCTGTTACGGGGGAAATGCACTCCTACCTGTGCTGCCAAGTACTCTTATGCTATTGCAATCATTTAAATGAGCTGTCATGTGTACAATTAGGGTGCAACAGGCCGCTTTTATGTGGCAATGAGCCGCATTGCAAAAATCATACGTAAAAAAAAAATAAAAATGTATTACCTGGTTAACTTTATATCTTTATAGATGCATTTAATGAGAGTGGGAATTAGAGATAGGGGGGAAAAATCTAAATGTGCTCTGTTTTTAATACACTGGCACCAACACAGTGATGTATTCGCTTCTGGCAATTTAGCCCGTTTGTTAGTTTTACAATGAAATTGTAAAAGTTTTTCTTTTTTTGGTGATACACAATCATGATTATTTATTTAATGTCACGCTGTTACCATGAGCAATCTACTTCACCATGATGATATCCCATGTGGCACATTAATAAATGATGCATTATTATGATTAGCATTGCTCTATGGTTGGATTTTGAATTGTAAAATGTTTATTCACTGTGTGGATTTTTAACCGCAGGTCAGTCCTATGAAATCCGAATGCTTGACAATCGGAAAATTGGGGAACTTCCGGAAATCACTGATAAAATGGTCAAGGTGAGATTCAGACACGTCCATAGGATTCATCACGATATGCCTGATTCTTTGTTAAATAAAACAAGGTGATCTCATTACACTTCAGAGCATCATCCGTGTGGTGTTTCACGACCGACGGCTTCAGTACACGGAGCACCAGCAGCTGGAGGGCTGGCGCTGGAACCGGCCCGGAGATCGCATCCTGGACCTGGGTGAGTGTCCTTTTGATGGCTCAAGAAGGTTCTGGTTCTCATCTTAGTTGTGTATTGGATGTGTGTGTGTGTGTGGAAAGATGTGTTGCTGTGCAGCCTTGTATGCATGTTAACCACCCAGGAGGTTGTTGGGATGAATTCAGGATGTTGACTCTTGGCCTGGACCAGTGGTTCTCAAACTGTGGGGCGCGACCCTCTAGTGGGGCGCAGAGGTATTGCAGGTGGGGAGATGCAGATTCTTGAAAGAAAA
This sequence comes from Clinocottus analis, assembly GCF_023055335.1. Classification (NCBI taxonomy): domain Eukaryota; kingdom Metazoa; phylum Chordata; class Actinopteri; order Perciformes; family Cottidae; genus Clinocottus; species Clinocottus analis. The sequence goes on along the minus strand of NW_027176153.1, from coordinate 23,741,450 downwards.
AAAAAAAATTAAGAAAAAAATTTGAAATAATTAGAATTTTTATATATATATATATATATATAAAAAATGTTTTTAAAAATATATATAAAACTTCTTTTTTTTTTTCAAATTCTTTTTTTTTTTTATAAGGCTCCTTTCTTAATCCCACAGTCGGGATTATTCTCTGCATGTCATCATCCTTAGTGATGAAGGAGCTTTGTGCTGCTGTGAAGCTCTGGGGCTTCAGTGCCTTGCTCAAGGACACTTCAACATGAAACTATGGGGAGAAAACAGGGATCCAACCGGCTTCCTTGCTCATCTTTTTGCACATATATAACTTTATTTGCATTGTTTTAACAAAGTGATTGCACATGTTATTAGTTCTTGTCAGATGGAGCAATCTGGTTCACTTGAAAGGGATTTACATTTTCTTTAATCTATTCATTAAAAAAACACGGATGGAGGAGTCTCAACAAGTTGGACCATTTTGTTCCCATGTTGTTGGGGCGGTGGAACATTTTGCTTCCTCCAAAGTGGAGACAGAAACAGTTTGAGAACCACTGGCCTGGACTATAAGTGCGGGGTTTCGAACGGCAATATTATGGAGAAGATGTTGTGCGTCAAGGACTCGTTTTGATAACCGCCTCTTTTACGTTGATCCGTTGCAGATGTCCCCATGTCCGTCGGCATAATCGACCCCCGGGCTAACCCCACTCAGCTTAACACTGTGGAGTTCCTTTGGGACCCATCAAAAAGAACCTCAGTTTTTATCCAGGTAGCATGACAGACAACACTTTCATTCATTAAAAGACAGCGTCAGTAACCTGAGACACTCGTAGATTTAAGCTTGTTAACATTCAACAAACAGAATAGATGCCATTCTGCAAGCAGTAATTACTAATGAAGTGTTGTAATGCAGTTTATTTCTGTATTTGAGTGTTTTTGTCATCATTCTTGTGCATATTTTTAATTTATTTTTGATCTCTTTCCTTGTTAGGTACACTGCATCAGCACAGAGTTCACCATGCGCAAGCACGGTGGAGAAAAGGGCGTCCCCTTTCGAATCCAGATAGACACGTTTAAAGAGAACGAGAATGAAGAGTACACCGAACACCTCCACTCTGCCTCCTGCCAGTTCAAAGTCTTCAAGGTGAGGGGAACGAGAGAAAGTGAGAGAGAGACTATATATTTCATTCTCTGTGACCGCCGCCTGAATGTCTTCCACACGGCCCGTTTCAGCCTAAAGGTGCAGACAGGAAGCAGAAGACTGACAGGGAGAAGATGGAGAAGAGGGCGCCACAGGAAAAGGAAAAGTATCAGTCCTCCTATGAGACCACGATCCTGACAGAGGTTAGCATATTACTACTGTGTGAACGGGGTGCATGGTTAGGTAGAGGAACAAGTCATTAAAATAAAGTTTGGAAGTTTCTTCCACTCAGAAAAAGTAGACCGTATAGATCTGCATTCATATCCTCTGTTTATACTGTTTATACTGTCTTCATTTGTACTTTTACTGCTTCTCTTTTTCACTCTGGTCAGATGCTAAACTACATTTAGTTTGTGCAATGACAAAGTTTAATCTAAAAAAGGTCAATAAAGTGTGCAGAAATTAGATTTTCCAAAAGGTAAAACCTGGAAACATTTGTGTTACAGTTGTCCGAAGGGACTTCTCGTAGTCGCGTTAAATGTAAGGAAAAGCTGCAGCTTGTAACTAGTGGCAGCATCAGTATGTTGTTTGTGTGCAGCAGTAATAAAAGTGTTGTTCCCTCGCAGTGCTGCCCCTGGCCCGAGGTCACGTACGTCAGCAACTCTCCATCTCCCGGCTTCAACAGCACACCCAGCAGCTTCCCGGTGCCAGAAGGGTAAAAGTGTTTCTCAAAACCTGCCGATGCTTGAATTTAATCAACCGTAGTTTCGTGGTTTTGGTCGGTGAGGAACACACCTGGATTTCTGAATCCTCCCAATGTTTTTAACATCGTGCGTTCTTCTTTCTTTCTTTTTTTTTAGAAATGGATCGCCGACCCACCAGCCCGAGCCTGTGGTCGTTCAGGTAGTGGATGTAAGTTCAGGTGCTTGTTCACTGCCCGGCTTCCTCCCTGAATCACTGAAACTGGTAGATCCTCTCAGGCCTAACCCTTAATAATGATGGACCAGAAATACAAGTTCAGCTCACTTTTCTTTGTGTCACAGGGAAGCAGCTAATGAGTCTTTGTGTCCATCTTTTAACCTCGAAAGACAACTTGATAGAATATTTCATGTTGTACATGCAATATATTTGGTATGTTATGCTCTCGTTGCTTAAAATATGAAGACGGCATGATAGGTGGGTGGGTGATGTCACACAAGTACATATTGTAGAATGAAAGAACGTCTTAGAAACAATAATTATAATTTAAAAAAAGCAGGTTTCAGGATTCATAAAGCCTCACAAAGTCACTTCACTTGGTTTAATTTGTCTGACTTGAAAGCCTCTCACATCATGACAATGTTTTTAGTCTTTCAGGATATGCACGCTCGAAATCCTGCCGGTCATATTTTGGCTGTTTGGAATATGTTTCAAACGCTTAATTTTTCAAAGTCAAAAGTCAAAAAAAGTCAAAGTCAGTTTTATTGTCAATTATGTGCAAACATACCGAAGATTGAAAGTACGTTTCTCTTCTGTCCAACATATAATGAATTGTGCTCATGATAATAATAATAATAATAATAATAATAATAATAATAATAATAATAATAATAATAATAAAGTGCAAACAGTTTAAATTTTTTTAAAAACCAACATATAAAAAATAAAATAAAATAAAAAAAAGAACAACATAAAAAAGAACATATAGAAAAAAATATATTAAAAAAAAATTAAAAAAAGAACAACATATAACATGTAGACAACATTAAAAAAAATAAAATAAAAACTATCCAGTAAGTTTGTTAATGTTTGGACTATTCACAGAATTAGTGGCACCCCTTGATGTGATGTTCAACATATCTTAACTCTCTTTAAGGTAGAAATTCAGATGTACAGTGTGTGTGTGTGTGTGTGTCTGTGTGTGTGTGTGTGTCTGTGTGTGTCATCTCTGCATTCGTAGCACCACCTAGTGGAAACCTACGATGTGTTTCCGGTTCCTTCTGTGGACGTTTCCTGGTAGTGTTGTGATGATTGGAGCAATGTTTGTTTTTTTTTGACTCTTGCTTGGTCAAAACAAGGATCCGCAGACAATTTGGTGACAGTTGCAGGAACGGTTTAGGAGGCCGTGTGCAGGTAGCGCACACTGAGCTGGACAGGTGTGTGAAAGCAGACAACATATTACAACAAACCTTTGATACACTGAACCCTTAAAAACAATTATATCCGTCAAATTCACCTTTAACTTTAATTATGGGCTAATTTAAATGAATTGCACTCAAAATCTGGAGCGATGAGGCGGCGAAGAGGAAGTCTGTGACCATATAAAATGATTTTAATACACAACATTAACATGATATCAAGGTTTCATTTTTAGAATATCAAGTGTTTGTCAATACGGGAATATCACAACACGCCGACTGCACAAATAAAAGTGTTGGGTTATGTTTACCCAAATTATAAATTAGCTTATTGAAATAAATCTTGTCGAGAATAGAGTGCATAGTCAAATCTGCCAGTTTTCCTTGTGTTGATTTTAAATTCTGGGTTCTTTTCTTCTTCTTCTTCTTCTTCTTTTCTCCTCAGAATTTGTTGCCCACAGCAACACCACAGGACGCACAACAGTGGCTTTTAAGGAACCGCTTCTCGCCGTTCTGCCGGCTCTTCACCAACTTCTCAGGTAGTCGTCCGGCTTTTGAATACAGACTCGCAAGTGAACTCTTGTTCTTCTTCGTGTCACTCGGGCTCCCCTCTGACTTCCTCTAAACGGCTGGACTGAAGCTCCTGTTCATTACATCCCCTGTTACTTATTGTCGCTCCAGCTGCATGAATGAATGAATGCATGAATGCATCCACACAGAGTTTAAAACTGAGGGTTTTCAGTGTTTTAAAACGCCGGCAAAGTTTGAACATTCTGTGTAAATGTAGCTAAAGATATGCGTTTTAAAATGGAAACCTAGAAGTGTGGACATGGCCAAAGTGTCTTATAGCAAGAAAAAAAAAAAGTAAATCCCTTTCAAGTAAACCAGATTGCTCCATCTGACAAAAACTAATAACATGTGCAATCACTTTGTTAAAACAAAGTTATATATGTGCAAAAAATAACTCGTATTTGGCAAAGAAAGATGAGCAAGGAAGCCGGTTGGATCCCTGTTTTTTCCCCACAGTTTCATGTTGAAGTGTCCTTGAGCAAGGCACACAGCAGCACAAAGCTCCTTCATTACTAAGGATGGTGACATGCAGAGAATAATCCCCCCACTGTGGGATTAATAAAGGATTCTTTAAAAAAAAAGAAACTGTAATACCTCCGCATCCCACTAGAGGGTCGCGCCCCACAGTTTGAGAACCACTGCTGTAGGTGAACCTGTATGGTGACCTCCCTGACTGTAGCATACATTAAAGATTAATCCTTCACTTGTATCCATGGCATGTTATTTTAATACCTTTTCTGCACATTTTGCACCTGCTGAAGCCCCAAAAACCAGCTTGTAATGTGTAATCCTGAAGGGAAGGTGTTGTGCTCTAACGCGAGGTCTTTTCCTCCGCGTCCCAGGTGCAGATATGTTGAAGCTGACCAGAGAGGATGTCATTCAGATCTGTGGGCCAGCTGATGGCATCAGACTCTTCAACGCGCTGAAGGGACGGTGGGTCTCTAATCGAATCCCATCTTGCAAAAAAAAAAGTCAACTTCCTCATGTTTCACGATTGATAGCTTTGTTATTTTCTCCCTGGGTGCCGTCGACAGGGTGGTGCGCCCGAGGCTGACCATTTACGTTTGCCAGGAGTCCCAGCAGGCGAGGGAGCAGCAGCCGAAACATGAAAACGGAGACGCCGCCGCCAACACTTTCTTTGGTCAGCGCATGTCCAATCAAACATGTGAATCACGAGAAAAGCAAAGCAAATATACATGAAACAATTTGACTAGATGTTTCCTGATGTGCAGCCATTGCTCTAAACACATATTCATCAATTGACAAAGAAGAAGCTGTGGTAGTTTCATCTTGAATTTCCTTTTTCTGACGTTTTAAAGTCATAACCCCATATTGGAAAGATTTGCCTTTTTTCTGTGAGTTAAATAAGAAAATTGATGCCAATCCGATGTCTGGACAGTGCATTTGAATTGTAATGACATATCTTACAGTCCTGTCATCACCGTGATACTCGGGCATCTGAAGTGCATTTACATGCACTCAGTCGTGGCTGCTATTTAAACAAAATACAGAGCAGCTCCAATTTCAACAAACAAGGAGGGAGAGCGACTTCCTTCATCTGCTCAGGATGCCACTCCTCCTCAACACAGCTAATAGCTCTCAATGTTGCGTCGAGAGCCTTTTTAAAGGGCGAACTCGTAGTCACTAGAGTTACAAATGAGAACAAACTCCACAGGATATCAGAAAGTTGCAAAGCAGCAGGGATAATTGTAATTATCACTGCTTATTATTATCACTATCAGTGTAATTATTGAACTTAAGAAGTGCAGGTATGCAGATTGTGATACCTTTCCAAGCCGAGCTAACTTCATACTTACCATACACACATTAAAATTGCGCTTGTCATCCAACTCATGGCAAGGAACAAATAAGCGTTTTTTTTTAATCTAAAATGTCAAACTTTTCCTTTTTAATTGAAATGTATTTTGCTGCTGAACTTTGTTCTTGAGTTATTGTCAAAAAAGTTGACTTTTAAACTAAAATGCATCACTTGCTGTGCAGAAGGGGACTTAAAGTGGATTTTCATTCACAGAATAAGAGAATAAACATTTAACATTCTGAACAATGATATAGCAATAAACTACTGTCATCTCTGTAAAGGTTTAGTGCAGTAATGTCTATATGATACAGATAATTAAGTCTTTCTCTCTGTGCGTGTGTCGTTATCCGAGCTTCTCCGGCTGAAGTGCTTTCAGGGAGTTAAATCTTGCACCTTTTTTAATCTCCCTAAATTCATATTGTCATCGCAACTCATGCTTGTGTGAGGAAATATACATGTGTGGTTTTCTCCCTGCTCTCCTCTGCAGTATATCACGCCATTTACCTGGAGGACCTCACTGCTGCCGAGCTGACGGAGAAACTAGCTCAGCTCTTCAACATCTCACCCCGGCAGATAAATCAGATCTTCAAACAAGGACCCACCGGCATCCACGTGCTGGTCAGCGACGAGGTGAGTCATCCTCCTGCTCGCGTGCCTGTAAGATGAGTATACAATTCCAACTGTTGCTGATACGTCTGCAGGGTAAAAGCCGAGGCTCACGTTTTATTTGCTCAGAAATATATAAAAGATTTGTTTGAAAGCGCCAGAGCAGGTAGAGGTTTGTCTGCCAGCAGGTGTTTGTAACGTTGCACCATCAGGGCTCACACACGTTGACGCCAACGAGGTAGAAACGTGATCGTTTATATATATATGACATATCTTGCCATAATCATTTCAAATGCATCGTGCAGACTCTGAGATAAAAGGTCCTTAACTTAGCGAATCCACTCGACGATGACCGACCAAAGTTTCAGAAATTTCGGTCACATTTTAGTCACATTTTAGTCACGGATGATGCAAAACCGATGAGGGAGACCAGTGGTTCTTAAACTATTTCTGTCTCCACTTTGGAGGAAGCAAAATGTTGGGGCCCCACCGCCCCAACAACATGGGAACAAAATGGTCCAACTTGTTGAGACTCCTGCATCCGTGATTTTTTAATTAATAGATTAAAGTTAAAACAATGCAAATAAAGTTATACATGTGCAAAAAATAACTCATATTTGGCAAAAAAGATGAGCAGGGAAGGCGGTTGGATCCCTGTTTTCTCCCGGTAGTTTTATGTTGAAGTGTCCTTGAGCAAGGCACTGAAGCCCCAGAGCTTCACAGCAGCACAAAGCTCCTTCATTACTGAGGATGGTGACATTCAGAGAATAATCCCCCACAAAATCTTTAAAAAAATCTGCATCTCCCCTCGCGCCCCACCTGTAATACCTCCGCGGCCCACTAGAGGGTCGCACCCCACAGTTTGAGACCTTAGACATCCGGCATTAAACATTTACACTCTTTCTAACAGATGATTCAGAACTTCCAGGATGAAGTGTGTTTCGTTTTGGACACGATGAAAGGTAATGGAGTTTGTCATTAGTGTGTTTCTATATTTAACGTGCTGCCTTGATAAAGTTTATTTATAACGCCCCTCCTCTGCTATATTTTGTTTTCCATCCCCATTTTTTTTTCCCTCCAGATGACATAAACGATGGCTACCACATCATCTTGAAGTGAACGCTGCGCGGAAGAACCGCCGTTGTTTCCTGCTTCTTTTTTTTAAACCCGATCCGGTCGACCCCGCCAGAGCTTCATCTTCTATCGCTGTTCCTGGAATACAGGAGGCTGCTAGGAGGACGATGTGACTGAAGCACCTGGCCCTCTCCTCGCTCTACCTTTTTGTCGTCTTACCTTCGAGGGAGTGACTGTTACCACAGTGAAGTGAACGATCTCCTCGTCGCCCTAACCGTCGTCTCCCGAAACGTGGTTGCGTTTTCCTCGGTTGCTGCTGAACGTCTCGTGAAAAAAGAGGTTCATGGCACGACGGCTGCTATCGCTGTTTATTTGTTGTCCGAGCATCTGGTGCGGCCCAAAAGCTCTGTGCTTCAGAAAATCCATCAACCAAATATGCAAAATGAGAATAGCAGCAACAAAGAGTTACTCTGACAGTATTTGACTTTCAGCCTGCAATGCAGCGCGACTTTTTCCTCTTCATGCTACATTTGGCTTTCTGGGATCCGCTGAAGCCCGTCTGCAAGACACACACGGTATCGCTAACACAATCACACAGTCACATCAAAGAACCACGAGAGACATCAAATCAGCAATCAGGACATTTAAAGGAATCCAGCTGTCCTCAATTACATCTGTAAGTCCTTTTGAAAGCGAACAATGTCGGTCTTTCACTGGTTTTAAATGTTACTTTCTGAGGAAGGACGAGCTTTTTGCAGCCTCCCAGACACTGTTAAATCCTTGTAGTTTGGTGTAAAGTGTTACTACCTATGAAGCTCGATTGATAATGAAACACTGTCTGTGTTTGTGATCTCAGTGGCCACACCAGCAAACTGTCCCTCTGTCCATGCGGTTTGTAAATAGATCATTATTTTGAAAATGTTTTCGTACAGAAAAGTGTTTTTCTTGGACACATATAAAAAAAACTAACCAATTATTGTTTTTGATCTCCAGATACTAATAACATGTCATGGAGCTGTTGGCTCACATCAGAGCTGCATGTGCAAATATATGGTTAGTTTATGTTCAGTCCATTGCTTTCATGAAATTGATAGCTTGACATTTTAGATACCAATTCTAGCCCCATGTTATCTGCATTAATTGCACTGTGTCCTTGAGGTGTTTGCAAAAAAAATAAAAAGAATTTGATTTTTTTTACTATCTTAGCCTTTAACCTATGGAAAACAGCGTCATATTAATTCATTCATAATATTAATTTTGTTCCCTTTGCTGGTTAGGTGTGTGTGTGTGTATATATGTGTATGTGTGTGTGTATATATATGTATGTATAATATATATATGTATGTATAATATATATATGTATGTATAATATATATATATATGTATGTATAATATATATATATATATAATATGTATAATATATATATATATATAATATGTATAATATGTATATATAATATGTATATATATATATATATAATATATATAATATGTATATATATATATAATATATATAATATGTATATATATATATAATATATATAATATGTATATATATATGTATATATATATAATATGTATATATATATAATATGTATATATGTATATATATATATATATAATATGTATATATATATATAATATATATATATATAATATTATATATATATATAAACTGTAGCTTCAACATTTAACACTGTAAATCAGGTTTATGTTAAATCTGTACTAAGCTGCTTTAGTATTTTAACACGTCTGTTTCTGAACACTATGAACAAAGAAGCCCCCAAAGAATGAAACAACTCCATTTCCCAGCATGCGCCGGCGCAACCCATGCGTGTGACGTCACAACGAGTATAAATACGGCTGCAGGGAAGAATTTCTTCCTCCATTGTTACATTGTAACAAACGGGGCCGGGGCGAAGCCGAGACGGGGGAGAGAAAGGCGTCTTCTCGGTCCGACACTTGCTGACATTTTGACACCAATCTTAAGAAAGGAGAAAGAAAAAGAAAAGAAAAAAGCAGCTAATTTCCGCGTTAATGCGAGACAACAGCGAAATAAGCACCGCCGACTGAACCCGCCCCGGCGAGCAAAAAAAAAAAAAAAAAAAAAAAGGATAAACGAACACAGATGTCAGCGGATTTCTCCATCGCGAGCAATTTTTTTAATTTTTTTTTTTTACATCAGGAAGATAACGACACTCGGCTCCTGTACATTGTTCACGTTGCACCTGAAAAAAAAATGTGGGGAAGTAAACCGCAGCTGATCATATGACGTTTCCCTTCTTTCTGCAGTCTGTCCTTTAAATAGAGAGGCATGCAACATTTGAATAAAACATGCAGGTCTTTAACGCCACAGCTCCTGCTTTCTTTTCCTCCGCGATGCATCAGCGTGCAGAACAATGAGCATGGAGCCGAAGTAGCCTGAATATAGTCCGATTTTAAAAAAGTGTTGCAAATTGACACAGTCACGCAAGCTTTTTCGACCAGATTACTTTGGGTTACCGTTGCACCACCGGGTTGCAGTCTGGATACTCGGGTTTGACACACACACACACACACACACACTCATACACAAAAAAGCAACTCATAGGGCGTTGAAAGATTGATGTGCAGCTAACATTGGAAAAAGGGACACGACCTACGAGTTGGTTGGAATAAGGGTCCCTGTTTCTGCCCCAGGTAAGAGAGTTTAGTATTTCATTAGCTGTGTGTGTGTATGTGTGTGAGTGTGTGTGTAAAGCTGGTAAACTGGAAAGAGGGCGGTCGAGCTGTTGCCTATTAGACTGATCATATCCAAACCTCCCCCAACGCAGACAGTTGCTGCATGCATGTACCCAGTTTACCAAATTACCTCGCCGACGCTGCACATCCCTAAAGTGTGCAAAACGTTATACTACGAAGTCACAGTTGTCTGCAAGCTACTATTCAACTCTCAAAGCCCTTAAAGGAACAGGAGGGCGAGTCTGAAAGAAAGGAGATTCAGCCTCTCTGCTCTATTTGCCCCCATTAATGTTGGAGTCCCCAGGTGGGAAATGGTTCACATTCATGCTAACAAGCATGCTAGCATCTGGACTGTACATGTCAGACCTCGCAGCCCCTTCAGATGTGTTCAATGAAATACACATTGTACGTAAAATAGAAGAATATGGATGATAAAATCCACATTTCAAACTGAATTTGTGTGCAGTTTTGGGTGGTGAACACTGCAGGAGTGGCACCTTGATTGTGGGTGAACCCAGATGATCTCACAATTTTTTTTATTGTCTTCACAAAGAGCATGATTCCAGTATGTTGAAGATTTGATTTCTACCTCATCATCCACTTCCTGCATCGACACAAACGACGATGTCATAGTTTTAGTTCCAGGCATGACATCCAATTTTTCTTCTTCTTTTACTTGCATTAACACGTTACACACACGGCTGCAGCAGTTTAATTATTCACTGTACTCAGAGCAGCTCCAGGAACTGTCTCTCTGTGACATATTTACAACATTGTCTCTCTATTTCGCTTCAGGACAAACTACACTAAACCACACTACACACACGTTCCATATTAGTCCTTTTTTTAAGGCTGGATTTCCCCTTTTGAGAACTTGGAAAATGTCTAATGTTTTGAGTTGTCCCAATTAGGAATGAAGATGCAGGACGTTGCTGTGTGACATGTTGACCCAGACCCACATACAGATGAGCCTCATACAGATGTTGCATAGTAAAATAGTCATTACCTTTGGATGACTGCACACTGTCTTTTTATGGAAAGCCGTCACGATTTCTCATTTATTTGGATTGAAAATACACAATTTTGTGAAATTAAATTAGACCTCTGGTAATATAAATCTTAAACGTCTGTAGATGCTTTTTCATATTTATGTCGAGTGAAGTGCAGATTAGGTTAGCGAGGTCAGAACAACACAGATATGAAGCTGTAGTGTCTAGAAATGTCACACACACACACACACACAGATATTGACACTAGAGCAGCAGACTGGACTCGGTTCTGGGAGAAAAGAGGAAGCAGGATTCTCCTCCTCTTGACAGATTAGAGCCAATCAAATGTTACTTCGCTTCTGACATGTTGATGACGTAAAACTGTATGAAAGAACAGAACTTCCAGTTGTTCGTGGTGTTGCTCTGGACGGGCAACTTGCGCGTTGACAGGACAACTCATTGCCTTTGCAACTGCAGCGCTGGTTACTTCCCCTGTGATTAAAGGAAATAAACTACGAGAACCAGAGAAGTTGTCCAACTGATTTCTGCTGGAGGCAACGCCAATAATTGCACACGCCGACACCAGACAGACCATAATATTACACGCTGCCTCCATTCCACCTTGGTTGACCTCAACCTGCCGGTGAGATTGATCGGTCTTTGCTTTTTCTGATCGACTTGTATCGACAGAACTACAAGCGAGAGAAGTGAAGGAGTGAGGAGCCAGCGAGGGTTTTTTTTTCTTTTTTCGAGGCTCTGCGTGTTAACCATGCTTGCCTAGTTGCCATGGTGACGTTTCGAGCCTAGATGGTTTCAAAGTGGGATTTCATGTGAGACGGGCGGAGGATGATGATGGAGCTGGAATACAGATGAAAGCAGCCCGAACAGCTGATGTTACCTTTCTTTGTTTCTGCTTGACAGCTTCCCCGGCGTTAAGGGCTTCGATTAGTAAATATTACACGAGTTACACACTCGGCCTCTCGTGGATAAAAAAAAGGGGTTTTGACTCATTCACCAAGAACTCATTTATTGGAGAACGAGTGTGTTTGTCTGTAACGATGGATCATAAATGAAAAGGACCAGCACCTCTGCCACATAGGAGACTCTTTGTGGTCATTTTGTGTCTCTGTCGTCGTTGTTTTGCCTCTTTTTGTTAGTCGCATGCGTCTCTGTGTTGATTTCAAGCCTCCTTCCTGGCTTGTGTGTGTCTCTTGAGTGATATTTTGTGGTTGACACCTCGAGCCCCGGTTCAGTAACCCACTCATTTCCCTCCGTGCCCCTCTCAGACACCACGTTTCCATGGAGGCAGGTTCGTCCCTCAGCCTCAAACGACGATATGAAGAGGTGGACCACAGCTCTCCATTCTCCACGCCGAAAGACTCCGACGATGACGTTTCCAGCAGCGACAGCGCCGACAGCTGCGACAGCCTCAACCCGCCTTCCAGCGCTGCTTTTACCCGTAAGGAACAGCAGGAGACACAAGTTAAAGGCAATACACTCTTAAACCCACTCAAAACAATTCATTAGAAACAAGTATTTAGTTATTCGTGTGTGACATTGCATCCTAAATGTCCCCTCCTCCGTCCCACTGCAGCCACCTCCATCCTCAGACAGCACAAGCCGCCATCGGGGGGCAAGCGGGTGCGTTTCGATGCGGTGACGGTGTATTACTTCCCCCGGCGGCAGGGCTTCACCAGCGTGCCCAGCCAGGGCGGCAGCTCTCTGGGCATGGCGCGCCACCACTCCTCCATCCGGCGCTACACGCTGGCCGAGTTCGCCCGCGAACAGGAAACCAGCCACCGGCGCGCGCTGCGCGAGCACCTGAGGCAGGAGAAGCTCAACGCGCGCAAGATGAAGGTGTGTTCCACTAGAGCGGGAGGTCAGAGGTCACAGGAGGTCACAGGAGGTCACAGGATGCGTTTCATGTCTTACAACATGTCACACACCCTGGATTTATCAATATGACGCTTTTTTGAATGAGCCCTGTGTCACTTCACATTTATATATATATATATTAGAATCAGAGCCATTTATTGCCAAGTGAGTTTGCACAAACAAGGAATCTGTCCTGGCGGAAGGTGCACAACAATGAACATTTAACCATATAAAATATAAATATATATCTACAGATAATACAAAATGAAAGTATAAAAATTTAGATGAAACAAGTATTTTTATTTTCATGCTACTTCATGCTTCTATTTTACTACATTTGAAAGGGAAAATATTGTATTTTTCACTCTACTTGATATATGCGACGGTTTAAATGACAGGTTCCTTTTCAGATTAGGATTTTGCATAATCTAATCCATCCTATGTGCTCTGTAACGTTACTACAGAACGTCCCATAGTGCGTCTGAGACTTTCCTTAAATTAGTTCTTTTTTTACCATCCTGCTACGATGATCTGGGCCTTCTCCTCTTTTATTTCTGCGGGTAAAACTCTCACAATATTCACCATAAAAATCCCCTCAAACAAATCCACACAGATTTGTGCAGCAGAGCTGTTTCATATCTTCCTGCTACCGCCGTTAATTATCTCAATATCCCTGGATTCATCTTGTGAGAGGTCGCAGAACCCCATTTTTGGTTGAGTCATCCTTATTTCAGGCCAAACGCTCTTCAACCGACGGCTCTGGTTCCAACATGCAGCTCTCAGTCTGAAGCCATGAGGCTGTTTGTGAAGTCTTGAAGGGTGATCACGATGCACTCGAGCTTTAAATAGGGACTCGGTCCGCCGCCGTCTGGCGCTCACGCCCTCTCAACCGTCGTCCGCAGCTGACGAGGAACGGCACGGTGGAGTGCGCTCAGGCCGACCTGCTGACCCTGGAGGACGTGTCGGACGAGGACCTGGACGTGGACGAGGTGGAGGTGGACGACTGCTTCTTCCTCCAGCCGCTGCCCACCAAGCGCCGCCGCGCCCTCCTGCGGGCCTCCGGCGTCGCCCGCATCGACGCCCGGGAGAAGGCCGAGCTGCGGACCATCCGGCTGTCGCGGGAGGAGTGCGGCTGCGACTGCCGCCTGTACTGCGACCCGCGGCACTGCGGCTGCAGCCAGGCCGGCATCAAGTGCCAGGTACGACAGATACGGCGTCGGCTTTGTCCGGGTGCAGTAGGTGGAATTCATTTGTACAAAAAGCCTTTTTTTCGGGCCCCAAAAATTCTCTTTATGCGTCAGAGAGACCCGCCTGAAGGGCCTTTGTGCGTCTGCACGAGTGTTGACAGAGTTTAATGTTTCCATTTGGTGAAATAAATCAGCCGTCATTTGTTCCTTTTCTTGTGTTTTCTCCGTGTGATTCAGAGCTGCAGCAACTCTGATTAATATTTCTTACATTCGAGTGCTGCATGGATGATGTCGCACCGGTTCCTCAATTCTTCCATTTGATTTTTAGATTAATGCGGAAAATAAACTCTGGAGGAAAATAAAATGTTGAGGATGACTTTTGTGATTGAAGTTTGAAGCTCGCGAGGACACAGAGGGAGAAAAAATAAACATGAATCAAAAACACATTACAAAAAAAAAACCCTGTTGACTTTGAGATGAGAAGGAAATGAGAAAAATGCTTTCTCATTTCTGGATTTTAGGATTTATTCCTGCAGCCGTCTATTGATCGATGCAGTGAAATCAGCCGGCTTTAAATATCAACGCGTCAATGCAGCGATTAAATTAATAATTAGTGACATCATCACATATTTTTACACCTAATTTCTCTCATTGCAAGTCACTGTTGTGTCATGTTCATGTGCATGACTGTCAATTGGCTCCAATGTTGAAATATGATTTAACGTTTTTTTTACAAACAATTAATGAATAAAATAGATAATTCATGTGTGAAAATGTGTTAAAATCAAAAGTATGTATTACAATAAAAGGCTGTATCTCTCCCTCTAATGTTCAGCGCTACACAAAATTAAAATAAATGAGCAACAATACTGTTGTTCTAGCTTTTTTTTTAGCTGTATATGAATAAATAATGCAAATAATTCTGAGGTAAAGGCCAAGTATGGTTGAGGTTATAGTTGAACACCTGTTAGAAGAATCATAAACTTCTCAGAGATTAAAGAAAATCAACTTTTTTACTTTGTGAAGGATCTTTTTATAATTTCCATCCACCTGGACCCGGCGCATTACCCAGATATTCTCTCTGTGCCATCTGTCTTTTGCCCTTCGCTCATAAAACTTAAACTCCACTCATCTGAAGGAGTCATTACCGTGTTGACCTTCTTTTATTCTAATAAACTGGCGCTGTAATCTCCTGGGTTTTGACCCCCAGGTGGATCGGATGTCGTTCCCGTGCGGCTGCTCCCGGGACGGCTGCGGCAACGGAGCGGGCCGCATCGAGTTCAACCCGCTGCGCGTCCGAACTCACTACCTGCACACCATCATGAAGCTGGACCTGGAGAAGAGGAGGCTGCTGATCCAGGGGGCCGGGGACCAGTACGCCGAATCCGACCAGATGTCCTCCCCCTCCTCCACCTGCCCCACCTCTCCGGCCCCGTCCTCCGCCGCCGGCCTGGACTCCGAGCTGGAGGAGAGCGAGGCGCAGACGGCGGCGGCGGTGGCGGCGCAAGCGGCGGCATTGGAGGTTCAGGATCTGCTGGCGGAGCGCGACATCCTGGAGCGAGAGAACGAGACGGCCGTGTTGCACCTGCAGAGCGCCGAGGAGCAGGAGAGGAGGGAGAGGGAGGAGGCCGAGGGCGAGACGGCGCAGCGGGAGCCCGGCGCCGGGGGGCTCGCCGAGGCGGCGGATGGCGTGGAGCAGGTGCTCCTGCAGGGGCCGTTCCCCACGGGCGCCGCCGCCGTCCTCTGCATCGCCGCCGACCAGGAGGAGAGCCCCTCCGAGCTCCTCAAAGACTCCACGTCCCTGCTCTACTATCAGCTCGCTCCCATAGAGCCCGGAGCCTTCCAGAGCCAGGATTCAGGAGGAGAGGAAAGGAAACGAGGAGGCGGGGAGGAGTCAAAGGAGGATAAGGAGGAAATCAACCGCAGGCAGAGTTTAGGCAAGCCTTTTACCGATGTGATTCTGCGCTCGGAGGACGTGGCGGAGGCGGAGGAGAGGCCCTCCAGTCCCCCGCAGAGCCTCCCTCAGTGCCAACGGGAGCTGTGCATGGAGGGAGAAGTTCATCCACTGCCTCCGGAGGTTTAGCTCCAGCTTCTCTGCAGACATTTTGCACAATAGCTTCATCGAAGATGGAAGAAGAAGAAAAAAAAATCACATTCATTACTGCTATCGTCAATAATTATTACAGGTTTCGATCTCTTGACTGTCGTTGAGTTTAGGGGGAAGCATGAGGTTGAGTGTTATAACACATGAGGGAAGGGGGGGGATGCTGAAAGCACATACCGACCACGCCCCAGAAGTAAAATGGACGCCGTGACGAGGCAATGTTGTACGTAATTCAGTTTGGGGGTGATGATTAGCGGCCTTAATGGAAAAAAAACAACATGAAAACACTTGTGTGTCGGAGTCGTTCGTCAATGAGGGACAGCAAGTCAGGGCTTTGTTCATTTCCAACACAACGTATGAATGCTGACATCAGCCTTTTTGTTTGATGATGTATGACACTATCAACACTAAACGCAACGCGCAAGAAGCTGGTCGCTTCAGGGCTCGACAGCACGGGTTGCCAGGTTTGCCTTTGGCAGCCATTTTGAGAAATTTTGCAACCAATGTACAACAAACAGCAAAACGTGCACCCACGACTATATATGTTAATAATATTCGTCGAATTAGTGATATATAATCAGACTTCGCTGCATGTGACAGCGCCACGCGTACGTTGGTGCGTTTACTAGCATGCACGCTAGTCATCTCTTTGAGACACTGGTGATGGGCTGTGGACAGTTTGACTAACCCGTCTCCATCCCAGATGAGTTTTCTAAACTGACAAAGAACCGGATGAAGCTGAACGAAAAAGAAAATTAGTGAGCTGGACCGAGAATCATCCTGCAAAGCATGAGCAACACCTCCATAACCGACACTTCAAGTCCGCTAACTCGAAGCTAACGCGAGCGGCTAGCTTCAAAAACACGTCGAGGTGGCGGCCGCGAGAGCCGGCACACCCATCGTTAAGCTGACGCGTAACCGCATCGTATTTTATACTCAAAAACAATCTAAAAAATGGCGACCATATTCCCAGTTTCAGTAACCAGAAGCTGACGCCTGCCCGGTTGCCAACCTGGCAACCACTTTTTAAAAAAGTTAGCGGTTGAGCCCTGTAATTCAAGACGCCCGCCGGCTCACTTTCCATTGCGGCGAGCCAGATGAAGGCCTCCGATGGTGTCGTCTGTTGGAAAAAAATAGACCTAATAATCCTGGAAATACTTGTTTTTGTGTACTGTATATGTGTGTTTGCAATGTGCAAAGACGGAGCCGAGGGTTGCTGCTTTTAAAAAAATATAAAAAAAATCTGCACGCACATTGTGAACGGAGGGCTGCGGGTGCAAACACAGGCGAATCTGTCAAAAAAAACCTAGTTTACCTGTAGTGACAATGCCTATGATATTACTTATTATTTCTTTGAGTAACGTGTCTCTTTGTGGATTAGATGCTGTCGGTTTGAAGTCCTCACAGTCTTTTGTTATTTTCGAGCGAAAGAAAAACTGCTTTCATGAAACCACTGCTACACCGTAAAACTATGTAGTCGGTCGTGTTGTGATGAAACGCCAGAATAGATCTTCCAAGTCCTCTCCTCTTTTAATAAGTCTGACTGCAAGGAAGAGAAGAAGTCAAATTCATAAGAAAATAGCATTTAAAGAGTCAAAGAAAGTAGTTATACAAAATGATGTGATGTTACTAATTTATGAAATAGATTGAAAACAACCTGAATTTGTATATTTTATGTTTAATCTGTACAGTATGTGTGTGCTTTACATTAGTGAGAGAAAGTTGAGCGTGCATCTGTGTGTGTGTGTGTGTGCATGTCCACGTGTATGTACTGTGTTATGAAGATGGGCAGTGGGGCGTATATTAGTGCGGATACATATTTTATTCCTGGAAAAGGTGCTGATGTTACAGATTTACAAGTCATGTTGTGTTTTCTCTCCCCACTATGAAGGTAGATTTGTGTCTTTTTTTACCCGAGCAAATTTCTTTTTTGTAAGCAAATTATCTCCAAATCTTTGCTCTCAATTAAATTATTTTTTTAAATTGCTCTCCTAAAAAAAAGAATTGCTCTTAAAAAAATTTAAAAAAAATTAAGTTTTCTTTTTTTTTTTTTGCAACTTTTTTATTTTTGAGCTTTTTTTTTTAAACGTTTTTTTTTTTAGAGCAAATTGGAGTTCTGAGAGCTTTTTTATTTTTAGAGGATTTATTTTTTAAAACGTTTTTTTTTTTTAGAAAATTTTAGTTCTGATAGCGTTTTTTTTTTTTTTTATAGAGCATTTTTAAAGAAACGTTTTTTAGAGCAAATTTTAATTTTTTAAGAGCGTTTTTTATTTTAGAGGATTTCTCTTTTTTTGCTTTTTTTTTTGCTGAGCAATTTTTTTTATTTTTTTTTAGAGAATTTTTTTTTTTTTAAAGCGTTTTTTTGAGAGCATTTTTTTTTTCAGAGCAAATTTTAGTTTAGCGTTGTTTCTGAATTAAGAGCAAAGATTTGTAGATAATTTACTTAAAAAACAAGAAATTTGCTCGGCTAAAAAAAAAAAAAAGACAAACCTGCCTTCATCCCGCGCCCTCATGAGGAAACACCACTTCATGCAGAACGCTTCTCGATGGCCGACGATAGAAGTGAAAGTGTTGGAGAGCCTCTCGTGGGAACGCTGGAGCTGCAAATCACTAACGTGGCGGTTCTGGACCGAGGTGTGTGTGTGTGTGTGTGTGTGTGTGTGTGTGTGTGTGTGTGTGTGTGTGTGTGTGTGTGTGTGTGTGTGTGTGTGTGTGTGTGTGTGTGTGTGTGTGTGTGTGTGTGTGTGTGTGTGTGTGTGTGTGTGTGTGTGTGTGTGTGTGTGTGTGTGTGTGTGTGTGTGTGTGTGTGTGTGAATGCAACATGTCCTGTCTTTTTAATACTGATTAATACTAATCTGCTTCAGTGTGCAGACTCTTCTGACACGAAATCTGTCTTTTGTTTTGCTTCGCCGAACACAAGATGCGCTGCCGTGTGTGAGACGTCTCATGTGTTTCTTTTGCCTTTATTTCATTTTTTTATTGTCCTAATTCAAATCTGCTTAAGAGTTGCACCAAAGCAGTGGTTTCAAACCTAATTAGATGATTCTCTCAAGCGTCCTGTTTCAACAAAGCCGTCTCCTGTCGTTATTGTGAGGGTTTAAGATTCATTGTGGGTCTTTTTGTGTGTCCGCGTGACTCGCCTTGACATCGTGCCATCTTTACAGTGATGATTAAAAGCTGCTTTTGTCCTTCTATATGGATAGACTTGTAGGTTTGGGACCACTGCGTCACATTAACTCCACTACACTACGTGATTGTGTGTCTCTCTGTGTGAAAGGAGTGCGATTGTTGAAAAAAATAATACGTTTAGACTTCATCGAAAAGCTATGAGAACTACTCTCATGCTAATTGTTGCCTAAAGTGGACAAAACGTTTTTTTATACAAAAATGAAAACAATAAAACACTCATTTTAAAAAAGGTTGTGTGTCTCTTGTGTTGATTTAAGTATTTTTGATCCATGATACAAACCTCACGTTATTGATTATCTTGATGTGGCTCAATATGAAGCTCATGATTATGATCCATTTTTGTGATTTCTTTGTTCTCGACCACATGAAGGAAACTGTGGATCCAATATATTTCCCTTGCTGACAGTTTTAAGGAGAAAACTGCAATAAACAATATTTAATCCAGTGGTTCTCAAACTGTGGGGCGCAACCCTCTAGTGGGGCGCGAAGGTATTACAGGTGAGAGATGCAGATTCTTAAAAATATATATATATTTTTTAAAGAATCATTTATTAATCCAACAGTGGCGGGATTATTCTCTGCATGTCATCATCCTCAGTAATGAAGGAGCTTTGTGCTGCTGTGAAGCTCTGGGGCTTCAGTGCCTTGCTTAAGGACACTTCAACATGAAACTATGGGGAGAAAACAGGGATCCAACCGGCTTCCTTGCTCATCTTTTTTTTTTTTTGTTGCCAAATTTGAGTTATTTTTTGCACATGTATAACTGTATTTGCATTGTTTTAACAAAGTGATTGCACATGTTATTAGTTTATCAGATGGAGCAATCTGGTTTACTTGAAAGGGATTTACATTTTCTTTAATCTCAACAAGTGGCACCATTTTGTTCCCATGTTGTTTAAACATTTTGCTTCCTCTAAAGTGACAGAAACAGTTTGAGAACCACTGGATTAATCCATCTGTAAATTGGGTAATCCCTGTCTTGTCCCCGTTCAACTGGTCCACTTTACATTGAGGTGCATTTGAGGCACGTGCAAGTTGGGCACGCGACAAACTCAACCTTGATAGGCGTTGATTGCACAGGTGTGCAGCTCGTTGTCTTCAACATGATCGGAAGTCCAACTGGAAGCAGACTCGCTTCGATGGTTTCCTCCTCGTGAGTAAACCTGCAGCGTCTCCCTCGTGACTCGACGCCATGTTCGGTGTAGTTCTCCGGTACTTTGTCACCGGATTAATCTTAATTCAAGCACACGCCTCCATTACGTGTACAGGTGTGTCTGGACTCGAGTTACGAGGGTGTTTTTTTATATGTGGGGTGATTTGGGGCCACTAAACACTTCCGACTACTTTTCATCCTCTTTGTAACTGTGAATGTTGGTGTTGGCACCAAGAAGTACTCGAAGCTTTTTAGTCCCAAAGGCCCTGAACGCAGCAGCCATTTTGACACGCCACTGCAGGTTATGAACACGGTTACAGCTAATGCATTTCAGCAACAACACAATTCACAAGGTTGTATATAAGACAAGTTATGAAAGGACATTTAAATAAAATCGTAATTTTAGAGAAGAGAGAATAGTATACAAGTATGAAGAGTGAAGTGAACCGGGGTCAAATTTCATATATGTGCAAATTTACATGGCCTTTAAAGCTGATTCTGCACAAGAATTAAAGTAACAGTGTAAGATTGATGAAATAAAGGCAACTTTGATTTAAAAAGATAAGTGAGAGTTGGAGCTGACCTGCTGATCTCTGGGAGTTTGTTCTTTTTAGTGTCATGCTTATTTTAGTAAGAAAGCACAATATTTGGGCTCCCCCACGTGGAAAAAGGGCCTTAATTAATGTTATTAATTACACATGTGTTTCCAATGCAACGACGTCAAAGCTGTCAAACTGGCTCATTTCTCAAGTAAAAGCGGGATAAAACTATTAATACTGTCCAGCATTTAAATGACAAATCAGTTCAATGTCCTTCAAGGTGCTAAAGACAAGTTTGAGCGCATCGCTGTGGTTTTTTGACAGCTCTCAACATGGCGACGGCTGAGCCATAACTAATATAATGCTGGATAGTTTGATGAATAATTATGAATGACACTTGAATTGTTGTATTTTGTGAGTCAAATCTGAATCAATCATGCTGTTAGATGGAGTACTAATGCTTTCCTTTAACGTAGAAGTGCACAATAAGTGATTAGGCCCAGTAAACCGCTGAGTTCGGGGCCTTTTCTGAGTCACATCTAAACGTTATATTATACAGCTGTTCGGGGCCTTCTTGGTCAAGTTGCTTTAACTTGCATTTGTCATTACAATCACTCACTACAACCTGATGTGAGTGACCTTAAAGTGGCTCAGTGGAGGTCACACCTGACTGTCTGCTGTGTGCAATGCATTCCCTGACCACAAGATGGCGGTACAAACTCACTGCACTCCTCAACACAACCTGCTCTCCACATGCGTGTCATTCATTGCAGTTCTTACTCTGAAATTTGCATTAGAGCTTAACCATGACAAATGACTATAGTATACATGTGTTTTTTTAACTGTGTGATGCCTTTTTTTTTTTTTTTTTTCGCAAACTATAGCTCAGAATCGCAGTTTTGAGGGGGGCCAACAACTGACCGTGTAAGGCAAAAATATTTGCTCTCTTCAATGGCAGGAAGTTGCTCGGTCTCGACTCTGGGATGGAGGATACAGTCACAGCTCTGACGGACACTTCCCTTCGAATAGCTTTAAAAACCAACTAGTGATAAGCCCTGGGGTAAAAAACAATTTTCAAACGCCTAATTGCGAGAATTCCTTTTGAGATGTGTGTAATCTTTAAAGAGGGTGATGGGTATTGTTGACTGAAATTGCCCTGTACTCCTAAGTGCCCGTCGCCGTGTCCCATTATTCATTGAAAGTAGGCCCGGACACCGAAACAAACACCACAAACACCACAAACAAACTGCCTCTGATCCTCTGGATCCATTGTGGAAGCGGTCCACCTCTCTGGGAACTGTGCATCATCTGTTTAACCTTTCCTGCCTCTTGCTTTCTATTGTTTTGCTGATCCAATGGCCGGAAGAGCTCTGCCGGGCCTCGATAGCTTCAGGCCCGATGATGGAGAGCATCTTGAGCCCGTGGAAACATTTTAAGTGGGCATTAAAAAAACACACACATCATAATCAGTGCAGAGAGAACGCTCTCCCACGGCCATCTCGAGTGTGTGTCGACAGATGTCCGAAATCACCCGGCTTTTATCCGACTGTTGTGACTGGACCGAGCCGTGGAGAACAACTGGACCTCGTAGTGACGTCATGTGAAATGGAAAGTCGCCACCGCACTTTCGCTCCAGTCGACCGGTCTGCGAGCGCCGCTCCAGCGCCTGGAAAGAATGCTCTCTCTCTCTTTCCTGCTCTCCGTGTGTGACGCCAGCGCTATGGCATCATAAGGCCTTCACCGAAACCAATCCCTTTTTAAATGGCACTATTCATAAAACCGGCACATGCTTTCGCTCGTCTGCTGCCGTGCGCTTCACATGTTGGCTGAGCTGAGCGGTCTGGACCCTCTGAAGACAAAGTTCACTCTGTGTGCTCAGGAGAGAGAGGGTCCGAACATCCTGAAAGCATGAAGAAAGAAACAATGGCGGCAGTGAAAGTCAACACACACACACTGAACGCTGCTCAAACTTTCTCTTTGGGGCCTTTCAGCGAAAGGACAATATATCATCCTTGATAAGTGGTGCATATTTGCATAATTATCTATGTATAAACTGTTGTATATTTCTTTTAGGGATGCATTTTAATAACTTTTTGGCTTATGAGCCTAAAAAATGGTTAATTTCTAATAGAGCAGCTCAGGTTTTTTAATTACTTTGCACATTGCAGTTCCAGTATGTCCAATATTGTTTTCCTTTTTAAATTCTGTGTCGTCCTCCATTTCTTCCTGCGGGGCAAACGCTAGTATGCACTTATGAATTATACTTATACTTTGAATGCACTTGTTGTAAGTCGCTTTGGATAAAAGCGTCAGCTAAATGACATGTAATGCTAGTGCGTGTGCTCTATTGGCCTTATTTCTTCTGGGATGTCCCCGAGGACGTCCAGCAAGTGGAAACTGGGTCACCTAAAAGCAAAGAAGCCAAATATCTCCCTCCAAAGGCGATCTAAGAAAGGGCACTTCCAAAAAATCCATAAGCGTATTTCTCAAAAATGTCGATCCACTGCATGTATTAAGTAAGGAAAGTGGAACGGCAATTCCCTTCCCCATTTGTCATGATTTTCACAGTAACAGCTGCCTGTTGTCACACAGAGAGAGGAGGAAGAGGAGGAGGAGGAGGATGGGCTGTTACAGATCAGAAGGTCTTCAAGTGGTAACAGGTAGCCATGCTGCGAGAGAGAGAGAGAGAGAGAGAGAGAGACAGCTTTATTCTGGAAAACAAAGTGTGCAGAGGAAAAGCCCCCTGCAGTCACAGACCAGTGTTACCAAAGCAGATCATCTAGAGAGCAGAGCAGCCTCTGTCCGGCTGCCAAGAAGGATTCTTCATGGATCAAAGTGCATCACTCAATTGGCAGTTTATTAGGTATAGCATGCAGTCGAACACGAGTTATTTTAATGCACGATGAGGATGTTTCTAATCATTTTGCTTCATACTGAGAGGCGTGTCTATTATTTACTCGATAAAAAGCTTTCCATCTGGCATTTGGGATCACAAAACCCCCCCAAAAAGATTTCTATTAAGCCGTCAAGCTCCGGGTATAAGATGGCACTTCCAGAAGTGACGAAAAAAAAGGAAAGTGAATGAAATCAAAGCATGACGGCATCGTCCAGCGACTCCAAGCAGAACCAGAAAAACAGCTGTGTGTCCACAGCTGTGTGAAATATGGCGTCTTGCTCTGCCTGCTGGTCCCCACGGACACGCCTATCCCGCCCGGCAACAAGTTCCCTCACAAAAACTCCATAAAATGTGAAGGTTGCTTTAAAAAGAAAAATAGCATGTAGTTTCTGCTCCACGCATGTTTTGTTGTTTTTTTTATTGCTCCATGTTCTCGCTTCCTTTCAGTTCCCGCAATAAAAATCATCCCATTAGCTGAGCAGCTGGCCGCGTGCCCGGCTTTTCATGGAGGTTTGAATATCTATATGCTTACATCGCCTCTTAACAACAGCCAGCGGGGAACCTCATGCGTATGTTTTACCCAAGGAGAGAGAAAAAATGGTGACTTCATGTCAGAAGTATCTGGAGAAAGAGAGGAATCTGCATCTCCTAGTGTGACCTTTGGAAGCTTTGAGGATACTTTTTTATTTATGGAAACAAACCGTCAGTCTTCACAAACCGGTTGTTAATTTGTTGAAGGCGGTGAGTAATGTTGTCTGTCGACCGGCTTCACTCGTTTGAGGTTTTCTCATTGATTACATTTATTCTTTATTTTAAGTTCTGGCAACTGAGAAGTTATGACGCTTAAAGTGGCACGTTCAGGAACCGGTGGATTAAATGATGACATTCCCTCGTGTGGTAATAATATATCATTAAAATGATTGTGTTGCTTTATTACGTGCAGATGTGGGAGGTTTTCATGGGCTCAAGGGGCGGTAATGGCGGTCAGTCGGTCCACCATTTTGGTCGGATTGGCGCGCTACAGGTCAAAGAATGACTTCGTAAGAACGTCTAAGATCCCCTGACGCCTCATCTAGTTTAAAGTTTACTTTATATATTTGGTTCAAATACCTTAAAAACTTCAATTTCCATTACTCCATTCCTGTAGTTTTTTTGTTACTGATTCTTTTTTTTCCAGATTGAGGCGACAGAAACAAATTGCTAATCCAACGCGCATATTTTCACTTTTTAATAGAGTCATATTATGTTAATTTTCAGCTTCACACTCGTATTGTAAATACTATTGTATCCAGAACATGTTTACACGCTTTAATGGTAAAAACACGTGTTATTTTTCTCTCTTCTGTCCAAGGTGCTCCGTCTCTTGAACGTTTTCTCTGGTTTGTCAATCTCACATTCATCCTTACGGCTCATTTTAAAGGCATTTTCCTGTGGAGCGAGCATTACAGTTAGCATATAGCATGTAGCATATAGCACATATTCAACACATGCACTATCTAACAAAGCTGTCACAGCTCTGTCGCCTCTGGCTCACATGATCAGCATGTTTGTGGGGGTCAGATGTGGTGGGAATAAGAAGGATATCGGGGTTTTTTTTGATGCAAATCTGGGAAAGGATGTACAATCACTTCCTGTCCTCGTGTCCTACTCCCTCATGGACAATTAAGTGAATCATGTAAAATTCCCTCATTGCTTTGTGGCAAATGTCAAACGCACCGTCACAGCTGGGAAGTCACTCCTCAACCTTTTAATTAATACCATATTCCTACATACAGTACTTTTGTGTTGTGTTTTTTCTACTCTTGCTTGGCCTGAACTGTGCACTGATGGTCACTCAGCGGGGGTCAGTTAGCTGGTGCTGATTTTTATTGTTCAGTTTTCAGTAGCACTCGTTTTTTTTTGATGGTTTTATCCAAATTACCTCATTTCCTGTAACAAAGGGCTTCGCTGGTCTACATGCAAAAACAATGCTGTGCCTTGTCGTCTGTGTGACTAAGAGTTTCCATACTGTGTGTGTGTGTGTGTGTGTGTCTGTGTGTGTGTGTGTGTGTGTGTGTGTGTGTCTGTGTGTGTGTGTGCACATGTGTGCTATGGCTTTTTCTTTTTTCTTTTACCCTCCCATCGCCCTTGCTGTCACAGAAACATGTATGCAGAAGCAGAGGCGCGTTTGAGAGAAGGGATGTTGTGTTGAGGGCGCTTTCCCTTTGTGGAACAATCTGAAAGGGGCGGAGTCTATTCAGGAAGTGCGTCGCTTCAGGTAACAGGTGCAGTTCAGTTTGACGCTGATAAAGAATATTTTACTGAGCATCGGGGGAATTAAAGTGATGAGATAGCACAGATGTTTTTTTCCAATGCATGCTGGGAATGAGGGCCTTTTAATAACAAATAACAAACAAATTAACACAATATTTTAAATCATTTCGACAAATTGTATTAATTCACTTTGATATTTTATTTTATTTCTTTGATTTTTTGATTTTTTTTATCAATTATTTATTATTATTAGTTTGTTGATAAAGAATATTGTACTTAACATCGGGGTAATTAAAGTGATGAGATGGCACAGATTGTTTTCCAATGCATGCTGGGAATGAGTGCCTTTTAAATTAATAAATATAAAAACAAATTAACACATTTTAAATAATTTTGACAAATTATATTAATTCACTTTGATATTTTATTTAATTTTTTTTAAATATTATTTTTTTCTCTTTTTCTTTATCTATGCTATACGAGTATTGGGGAATGAGGAAACATGTGAACAACTACATGAACCAATCAAGCCACTTAATATATGGGTTAATAAATAAATAGGGTAATCATAAATAAATAAATAAAAACTTCAATATATATTTTTTAAATTAGCCTGTCTATTTATTAGATAATTGATACATTTAGTTCCACGTGTCTGTCTTTATTATTTCCTTGATTTATGGATGGACTCGTATATGTTTAACAGGCCCAGTGAGGCCTCTGGCTCTCGGGTTACTGCTGAGGGAAACAGGCGTAGCGCGAGTCCAACAGGTGACGGACGTGATGGAGCGTCTTGTCATAACAGTGCCGCGCTTTTTTTTTCACAAGGGAACTACTGCTGAAAATTAATTACACATCAAAGATGACTCCAGGAGATTATTTATAGCCTCTCTCGGGGGTTTTCAGTGGAAAGAGGATCTCCTCTGAGAGAGCGAACGCATCAGTGAACTGCTCGCCTGCACACAGACAACATGCCGTCTGACTTGAGCAGCAAACAAAGCAATGAGGTCATGCATAGTTTGCATTTTTTTAAAAAGCTCTGCTCTGCATCTATGAGCTGATGTTGAGTTTAAAGTGTGCACAATCAGTAACAGATAACACAAGTTCAACCAAATGATCGTGCGGTTAAGCTCCTGCACGCTGGAATGCCACATCGGTTTCTGTTTACTCTGTTCTTCCTTCCTCCCGGGTCGCCTTCTAGTTTAGATAAATCACTAACTAGCAAACTCGGTGCGAACCAAAGACAACAGAACAGAAGGAAACATATTCCTCTGTTCTCAAAGACAACGTTACTTTGATCGTCTCTGCAGGATTCAGAAGACTCGGCGCTGTCACCTGAGCTCTGCAAACTGGAAAAAGAGTTAGAAGGTCGTAACACGGCTCAATGTCAATTTGATCTCCTTCTTCTTCTTCTTCTTCTTGCTTTTAATGACCAGACACTCCCAGCTGCTCCCAGTGAAAATGTTATGGTTCAGCAACTTCCCGTGAGATGCGATGGCTTTCCCATTGACCCCTCCAGGGAATCACAAGGAAATCTTGTTCCTGGGGGGAGGAGGAGGAGGATCTTCATTTGTCTGGGTTTTCAAGAGTTAACCGAGACGGATGAGGCATTCCTGAAAAAAAAAAAAAACATCAGAGGACTCCGCTGTGATCTCGGTGCAGATCTGCTTGACTCCCGTGTCAGACGGCGTACTGGGAGCTGATCGAATATTTCAATAGAAACCCAAAACGCCGTCCCAGACACCGAGCTCCAGGGGAGAGAGAGAGAGAGAAAGAGAACGAGGGGTTAAAAAATGCCGTAAATTCTTTGGCGAAATGCAAAGCAACGAGATGGTTAATGATTAGAAAATGTAGCGCTCCACCTCATTTCCCCCTGTGGCACTTTTTCCCTCACAGGCCATCACTTTCCTGGAGGTTAAAGCGCCGTTAAGTCATTGTTTGGAGGGAGCACAAAAGCTTAAATTATATGTAATTACTCTTTTCTTCCTGGCCTGATGAAACATTAGGATTAGATCTTTTGCTTGTATATATTTGGTGTTCGACTGGTCCGGGATATTAAGTGGATCCGCTTACATTATGCAAGCTGATGACATGGCTGCCGTCCCAGGGAGTTATGGGTATTCCCCACATTTCATACCCTTAACTTAAAAAGGTTTCTTCCCTTAACTGTTCCACTATTAAAGTTGATTTTCCTCTTTTTAACGGAAACGATTTGGACTCAGTTAAAAGACCATGTTCGCATGCAGAGTTGAGCAAACTGCATCTGTGGAGGGATGAAGGACATGTGATGATGATGTGATCAAATGGGAGGAGATTACACACACACACACAAGCGCGCACACACGTGTGTGTACTGTTGTGAGGTGTCTCTAGATTAGAGGGCTCTGTAGTTTCCCCCCTGACATCAGACTCTGACCCTGCAGGTCTTTTCTTTGCGTTCAGGCTCCGTCATTAAGCTCCTGCAGAGCGTGGCCGCTCACCCCGTGAGGAGGCAGGAGGTCGTCTACACACCGGCCTCACCAAAGCAGCTGGCAGGTGAATCAACGCGCCCTTTGTCAAATCACCTGAAGCTCTGTTTTCTCTCCCTCCCCGTCTTGAATCGTCGTTTTGTTTCTGATTACGGGGTTTAAAAGCCGGTGAGTCAGAGAGAAGCGCCGTCGTCGGGTTTGAACTAACAGCTGCTCCTCGTTCATTTCCTGAATGTTTCTTTTCTTTTTCTCTTCTGTCATCGTGTTGGAGTCTCGTGAGGCACGGCCGTGTACTTATGTGGTGGATGTATACTTGCATGTTCATGTTTAGACCAAGCAATCCTCCAATTTCTCTGCGTGTGTGTGTGTGTGTGTGTGTGTGTGATGAATTTATGGCTCGCAAGTTGAGATTGCTGCAGGGCGGACTCTAAAAGTTACACGGCACTCTGGCATTTCCCTCGACAATGGGAGTTTTCCATTGTTTTCAGAATCATTACAGAAATAAAGCCTGACGGCAAACAAATGTTTATCATACTTCACAAATATAACCGGACCTTATTTCAGGCATTGAACCCCAAGAAGAAGAATTCAACAAACTCACTGACTTTAAGACGAGGGAACCGGGCGTTAAAAACTAACTTCTGGGGTTTATGACTTTTTTCCCGCAGCACTCTTGTTGTTAATAGATTTTAAGTTAGGGAAGAACAATGAATCCCATCACATGTAAATGAAGACAGATGGAGCTTCAGGGGAGGGAGGGGAATGATAATTGCAGGATTGTGACAGGTGATCTGTGAATGTTGGAAGGAACTCTTGCGTCAATAATTTGCTTTAAATCCCTGTCGGTGCCGGGTGTGTCTCTATCAGACAATACGGGAAGTTAGCGCCCTCATGCTGTGCTAATGAGGGTGCCCTCACCCAGCATGGCTGCTCCTGCATGAGGAGGTTGTGGGAAAATTGAGCTGCAGAGAGAGAAAGTTCACAGGATATAAGTAGAGATACCAGAAGCACAGAGAGAAATGCTCCACAGTCTTAAAATGTTGGCAATGTTGGTAGGTATGATTTAGTTAAAGTATGCTTGTTCACAGTTATGAAGCTATATGAAGCTGCGGGAAACGGCCTGGTCCCTCCAAAGTTAACAGAACGTGCTCTCAACCAAGAAGCTAATTAACATGTTTAATCTTGTTTGTTTTATCCCGACAGAAACTGAACTGGTTGGTGGGTTTTGTTAACTCAATGCAGACAAAGCTACCGGTTTCCTTTTGTTTTAAGTCTTTATTATAAGATAATAGGACTAGCTTCCGTTAGCGACATACTTATGCTAATGCTAATGATCACTGTTAACTGGGAAAGCAAGCAAATAACCAAAATATCAAACCGTTCCTATAAATTAATCCCTGTGATGTTTGGATGAGTTCACACCTGATTTATTAACTAATGTATATTTATATTTAAAGAAGACTTATGGAATACATAATACATTAATAAGGAAAATACTCAGACATTGACTGCAGTACTCTGAATCTACTTTCTCTCAATCGCTCAGTCGAGGGAAAGTGTTTAAGTATGCATTTTGAACATAAATGATGGACGTCTTCATCGATAAAAAAGAAGATCTCACATGTGAAATATTTGCCACCAACACTATTGAACCTCATTAATTAACACAATCTATACATTTCTTTCATCATCATCACTTGTTTGCCTTTGGACGGAGACAAGTTAGCTGCTCCCCATTGTTGCATGTATTTGTGCTAAGCTAACTAGCTCCTGATGTTTAGCTTCACATTCACCGTACAAACCAATACGTCTGTTTCCCAAAAAGTCAAACTATTCCTCTCGTTTTCTGACGGTAAGATGCTCGCTCTTTCCTGAAAGATGGCTTCCCCTGACGGACACGTAGTTCGGCAGCTTTGAAGCAGGCGTTCAGTTTTATCTGCGCTCAGTTATTCTGTTATTCATTCTGTGCACGTCCAAAAGGCAACCACAGGAAGAGTCAACAAACCTCCCACCAACGACACGACTTCAGGAAGTCACCGTGCCCGGTCAAGAAACACGTACAGCCCGAATAACTCCCTGTCCGACTTGGATGTGTTGCACCTCTGACGTGTCCGAGTGCACACAAAGATGCATCTCGTCCTCATCGGTAAGGCAAACCACATTTTCCAACGCATGCGATGGTGTTATTAACAGATGAACATGAGTGTTACATCTTTTTATGTGGTGAATATCAGCAAAGAAAGTAAAAGCAGACCATCCTTCAGCGTTTAGTGATGTGGTGAAAACACTCCAGCTCCCAGAAGCGGCGAACAAAGTGAGCTTCTGTTCTCCTGAACTTACGGCTCCAGCTCGTCTTCCTCAAGTTTCTGTGTGATGTCGGGTGTGAAAGACGTTGCATTTTCGTTTTTCCTCCTCAAGAAAGTTGTGCATGTTTGTCCCGGTGCCACCGCCAAGCTGCTCCTCTCAAAAGGCTTCTGCAGAGAGAAGGAAAGGTGGATGGAGGAACCGGGTGGCAGCTTCCTTACCTGCTGCCAGAGTGTGGAGCGCCAAAGCACCTGGATGGTGAAGTCTGGGACCTGAGTTCAATTTGTTGGTCTAAAAAATGGCTGAGGGTTTATCTATGGAGGCCCGTTTCTGCCCAAAAAAAGTCATAATTATTACAACTACAAAAAGTCGACATGATTATGACTTTTTCTTTTAGCCAAACTTTTTTTGTCAACTTTATTTTTTGTCACTTTTTTTTGTCAAACTTTTTTCTGTCAACTTTTTTTTTGTCAAACTTTTTTTTGCCAAACTTTTTTTTTTTTTCAACTTTATTTTTTGTCACTTTTTTTTTGCCAAACTTTTTTTTGTCATGACTTTTTTTTTTTTGCCAAACTTTTATTTGTCAACTTTATTTTTTGTCACTTTTTTTTTGCCAAACTTTTTTTTGTCTTTATTTTTTTGTCAACTTTTTTTTTGTCAAACTTTTTTTTGCCAAACTTTTTTTTTGTCACTTTTTTTTTGCCAAACTTTTTTTTGTCATGACTTTTTTTTTTGCCAAACTTTTATTTGTCAACTTTATTTTTTGTCACTTTTTT
The DNA here is from genome assembly GCF_023055335.1 of Clinocottus analis. Lineage (NCBI taxonomy): Eukaryota > Metazoa > Chordata > Actinopteri > Perciformes > Cottidae > Clinocottus > Clinocottus analis. Next base: position 23,709,684 of record NW_027176153.1, on the reverse strand, counting down.
TTTGCCAAACTTTTTTTGTCATGACTTTTTTTTTTTGGGCCAAACTTTTTTTTGTCAACTTTATTTTTTGTCACTTTTTTTTGTCAAACTTTTTTTTGTCATGACTTTTTTTGTCATGTTTTTTTAAAATAATTTTGTCATACTTTTTTTTCATGTCATAATTATGATTTATTTTGTATTTTTTTGTCATGATTTTTTGTAATTATGACTTTTTTTTCTTTGTCATACTTTTTCTGGGTCATCCTTTTTTTTGTTGTCATTAGGTTTTTTTGTTCTTTTTTTGTCATTATGTTTTTTTTTGTGTGTGTGTCTCAGACCCACATGTGAACAGATCATCTTTAGAAAGCTTCGCAGAGCCACGGATGATCAAAAGTGTCTCTTGAAGTGGAAACATAATACTTTATAAATCATGTTCAATCTGTTTCAAATCAATACATCTGTCTTTGACGTCCGAGGGCCTCTCACAGTTCAGTTCCTTTGCTCAGGTCGTGGTGACTTTAATTGGCTGTAGGAGGTTGCGGTTCGAGACGTGAGGACGCCTGACATGACTGCTATGGAAATAGCACGCCATGAGCAAAGGAAAGCCTTACTCATAGAGCGATCTACTCTCCAAGGCTGTGTCATCAGGCCTCTCAGCTGAGCGAATGGGCCCTCCACAGCCAGTAAATGACCCCACCCAGCTGGCTTTGCTGTCCTCATCCAAAACCTTCCCTCTCCACCTCCTCTCTAGCATTATCAGCATGGGGCTGCACCACAACTGAGAGACATGGAAGCAATTATAGCAGCAGACACGGGCTCACACTGTGCAGGCAAGGTGAAGTCGAACCCGGGTAAGAAGAGCTCTGCCCGTGTGCGTTGGCATGTCGGGTCACTGATCAATGATTCAGGAGGTTTTCAGGAAAAGGAAGGAAACTTAAAAAATCCCGGGATTGTTGGAGGACATGATTAGTTTTCCTGTTACTGCAGCCTTTGAAAACTGCAGCGCAATGTTCTCTGTGGCTCTGGAGAAGCTTTAGAAAGTGAGACAAATACCACTGATGATGTCATCTGGATTATCTCAAGCCATCACATTTTCAACGGAAAGCCTGCATTTCAAACTGTGCACGTAAAGTTTGTAAACCGGTGTTTCCCAGTCAGGGAGGGTCTGATGAGAGACGATATGAGTTGGATTATGGGAACTGTGGGTTCTGGATATTTGGAGCTTGAGTCATTTTAGGACTTGTTTAACATTTTCAGTGTCTTTTTTTTTTCAATTGTTCCCAATGACCGTATGCGTCTTTTTTTTCTGAACGCTCTACTTGTCCTTGTTGAAAATCTGTTCAGAAAAGCTTCGGCGACATAACTGTAGAAAATGGAGGAGAAGCTTGTTTTGGCTGCGTCTGACGAGCCTGAACTTTTTTTATGTCGCACAGACGCCATCAAAACAAAAGCCTGAAAAGCTCATTTTTGGGAGCAGATTGGCCGAGCTGCCAACTGAAGTGCAACACTAAGTAGGAGCCTCTTGAGAAGCAACATACGTGGCACTTTTAAAGTATGACAGAAAAATCATGACAACAAAAAAAGTGACAAAAAAAAAGTTTGGCAAAAAAAAAGTGACAAAGGTGAACAATGAAACAAAGTGGACAAAAAAAACAGTGACAAAAAAAAAGTTGTCAAATATAAAGTATGCCAAAAAAAAGTTTGGCAAAAAAGTTGACAAAAAAAAAAGTTGAAAAAAAAGTTTTAACAAAAAAAGTCGACAAAAAAAGTTGGCAGCAAAAAAAAGTTGAAAAAAAAGTTTGGCAAAAAAAAAAAGTTTAAAAAAAAAGTTGGCATAAAAAAGTTTGGCAAAAAAGTTTTGACAAAAAAAAAGTCGCCAAAAAAAAAGTTTAAAAAAAAGTTGGCAAAAAAAGTTTAAAAAAAAGTTTTAACAAAAAAAGTCGACAAAAAAAGTTGGCAGCAAAAAAAAAGTTTAAAAAAAAGTTTGGCAAAAAAAAAAAGTTTAAAAAAAAAGTTGGCATAAAAAAGTTTGGCAAAAAAGTTTTGACAAAAAAAAAGTCGCCAAAAAAAAAGTTTAAAAAAAAGTTGGCAAAAAAAAAGTTAAAAAAAAAAGTTTTGACAAAAAAAAAGTTTAAAAAAAAGTTGGCAAAAAATGTTTTAAAAAAAAGTTTGGCAAAAAAAGTTTTGACAAAAAAAAAGTCGACAAAATAAAAAATTTAAAAAAAAGTTGGCAAAAAAAAGTGACAAAAAAGTTTGGCAAAAAAGAAGTCATAATTATGACAAAAAAAACAGATTGAACATGATTTATAAAGTATTATTATCATTATTGAGGGCATTAAGAGTAGAAATCCAACTTCAGAATACTTGTATTGTATTTCTGTGAACATACTTGCTCTGTAAACTTATACTTTACCTTCAATGTTTTTCTAAAGCATGTCATCCATCTCTGGATTGGCTGCAATTCGTCCCGGCACAGCCATCAGATGTCCGACAGACAACTCTAGATTCAAGATGAATGCATCCTTTTGTGAACAACCCTTTTCTCTGGCGCTTGCTTTTCTGGCAATAAACGGTCAAAGCACCTCGCATTTGCAGGATGATAAAACGATATCGATGTGATTGAATGCCTATCCTCACAAAGTTTCCAAGTCTCACTCAGCGGACGCTGCCAATAAGAGAAGCATATCAATCTCAGAGAGTAGAGCATGTTTTAAAAATGATCAGCAGTAATGTATGATGTGGAATTGGCTCGTTCATGAGCAAAACATAAATGCAAGGCCAATGATATTGAAATCACTTTTTAGTTTCTGGATCCACCCCAGTGGCTTCTCATTCTCACAACATCCATATCAATATTTCCCAATCCAGATGATAATTCTTCTCAACGCTCACTCCTCACACGGGGGGGGGATTACGAGGCAACAAGGTATTTTTTTGTTTCCCCTCGAACTCCTCAGTGGCTGAAGTCTGGCCAGACCCTGATGAGCTGAGGTGGATCCGTCCAAAGAAAAGTGGGCGCGCCCTGCGAAAGCGGCGCCTCAGGGGAGTCCAGCGCTCCATGTTGACCATGGAAACCGATGTATTAACACAACAGACTCATATGTTCCGGGGTTGTCTTCATGTCCCCTGGTTGCAGGGACGTGACGGTGGATTTATATGAACTGCATGTGGGAGTCAAAGTGGGACCAACTGGGCCGGCGTTGTAAGAAGTGAACTTTGTGCCTTAACAGCTCCCGTACCTCTGCAGGACGCACGAGGAGAGCTGAGCCAGATCACTAATAGGAAGCAGACACATGGCGCATGAGGGGTGAGCTTTTCACGGCGAAGCTCCAGAGGGAACCACTGGAGCTGTGACGCAAGAGAGGAGGAAAGAAAGAGCTGCATGGATAACACACTTTTAACCGTCATGTTCCCTTTAGAGCAGAGGTGTCAAACTCATTTTAGTTAATGATTCCAATCATTGCTGGAGGTTTGTGGATGATAAACTCTATTTTTAAGGTCTTTCTGCGATGAATTAGAAACATAAAGACCAAACTTGTCTGCCCGCTTTTCCTCTGCAGACCCCCTCGCTTTGTGACGCCGCTTTCATGACGTCATCCATTTTTTAGCGGCTTCAAAATCTCATCAACGCCACGAGTGAATACGGCCAGTTGAGCAACGTGTTGCTCTCATCGAGTGCAACTAAAAAATGCTGCAAGTTGCTTTACTTCGTGCTTCTTTTTGTCTGTCCAAACCTGCTGAAAGATCGGACGTATTATCCGTCACATTTACAGTTTTCCGGCGGGCCGAGCTGGACCCCCCGGCGTCCCGGATCCGGCCCGCGGGCCGTATGTTTGTCACCCCTTCATGAGAAGGGAGCATTAACTCCCTATTAGTATCAGAAACTTCTCCATCCACTCAAAGAAACGAACGCACTGACTGAAGGGAGGAAGCAGCACAGCACTCAACTGAGATAACTGTTTTAAAACTGAGCCGGCTGTAAATGTGAGAAAATCCGATTTTTTTCTTGACATCTTGTTGATTTGGCTTCAGGGATAACTCGACCTAACCACAACCACATGCACACACACACACACACACACACACACAGATAACCACCCGGCTTCAGCTTTGAACTGACAGCATATTGAAGCGAAGCTGGCAGCGTGTTAGAAGTTACACCGGGACAGAGAATATGGGAAAAGTTCAGTATGGTGTAATACTGTGTGTTTTATTTATTTATTTATTGGACAACGGTACGTCTGAAATGGGAAAAGAGGAGGAAAGAACCGGAGAACTTGAGTAATTTGGGGCGTTGGAACACCAGATCAGATGATTCATCGTCATCATTTTATGAATCAGATGTTTTCATAAGAAAACCATGACTTTAAATCTCCTTCGAGCCTCTTCCCTCATTTTGTATAAACCATCACATGTTCCCATTTCAACACAACACATCTCCTCTTTTCCTCTCCTCCCTCCCTCCCCTCATCCAATTGTTATGTAAACCATCACATTTTACAAACTCCCCTCTCTCTGCGCCTGGAGAAGCTCCATGCCGGTCATGTGTGTGAGACATGAACAGAGGCTCCACTTCAGCCGGCGTGAACTGCTCGTCGGGTCGTACGCGGAGACAGCGAGCGCTCGCGAGTCGGGCCGTGCACGCTGAGCAACACGCTGCCTTATTTAGCATCGCAGCTGGAAGAGGGTTTTTGAGTCACAAGGCGTCTGCAGCGCAGTTTCTCCCGAAGGGAATTCATTAGGGAGAATGAATCAGCATCTGAGCACAAACATGAGGTGTTGGTGTTGACGCTCAGCAGTCCCCCGCGTGAGGAAAGGTATTACCATGAATGGTCAATTGTATTCGCGGTGAGACGTTTGGAAAAGACGAATCAGCTGTGACATCACTTCCTGAATGAGTCTTAGAAGGGGGGGAAACATAACGGTAATATTTCATTTTAGTTACATTTCAGCTTGTAATGTAGTGATGCTTTGAATAATACGCTGAGGGGACGATGCAGCAAAGGTCTTTGTTTTACTTAAACTGTAAAAGTTCATTCTTTTCTCCAGTTATCACCAAAAACTAGTTTCTATAATGTTCTTTTTTCATGCAACGACCCCTTTACCACTCTGACTTTACCCCTTTATTTCCAGTGCCCGTGTTCGGACCACACCCGTCTTCTAAGTGAACCTTTTATTTTAATCTCATCTGGGGAAAGAGCATGTCACAAGTGGCGCGGAGCTTCCTGAGCAGCTTACCTTGGAAATATCTCAGTGAATAGGGCTTCAGACGATAATTGGCGTTCAAATTTGTGACGTACCGAATCTGATATTTGAATCTCCGGTTTTATGGAAGGAAACCGAAAACTTCTCCGTCAGTAGAGAAACATAAAAACACCTCTCCAAGGTAAAACACAGATATATAAAAACATTTCAAAAACATCTTTTGAGCAGAAGGGACTCGTACTCTTCAAGTAATTAGAGGTAGAAAATATCATGCATATGTTTTGCAACTGTACTCATTAGTTAAAATATCGATACAGCACAGTATCGCGATATTTTGCGATGCGATAATGTATCGATACACAAAAGCCGAGTATCGATCTTTTATTTAATCAATTCTAAAGTTTTTGGTCCTGGAATAATAAAATCTATTTATTTTTTGTCGACAAAGTTTACCTTTTGGGGACAATTTGCGGTTTAAAAAAAGGTTATAAATCGCAATACATAACGTATCGTGCAGTATCGCGATAATATCGCATCGGGACTTAAGTATCGTGATAATACCGTATTGTGGGACCTCTGGTGATTCCCACCCTTCGTAGATAGTTTTATGGGAAGATAATACTGCTGAAATATCTGTCAGTGAGACATTTCTTTTATTGAAACTATCATAAACACCACTGCTGCTGCGGTGGTCCGTCGCTGAGCCCTTAACTGCGATATTACATTACCAGTTATGTTGTTCTGTACCACAATGCATAATTGCATAATTGCAGCGCTGTGACGTCAACGCCAGATTAAAGTAAAGTGTGTGATTGTTGTGAATTACTAACGGCCTCAATGAGAGCGATCGTAATTGGAAACGTCAAAACATTTTTGCCTGAACAACATGTGACGGGAAATAAGCTGCAAAAAATCGTCTCTTTTCCTTTTTTATTTTTTTTGAAGAGCCGGCAATTCATCATCAGCATCAAAAACACAACATTCCTCTACACAAACACAGGAAGAGTGGGATTGTTTGTGCTCAGTGCTCGGCTGTGGCAGCATGGCACTTTTTTTCTAAACACGCAGTACATGTTCCCCAGATATAATAAAACATGCCAAGAGCGGCAAATCAATGTCGTATTCGCAAAACGAGGGTGAAGCGGAGCTGAACAGGACTCTGTGCTGGGATGTGGGTTTGGATAAATCAACCTGGCTTGTGCAAAATAAAAGTCAAACGCTATTTTTAGTCCGGCGCAGGCGGTCGGAGCTATAAATTCCTTTCAGCCAGGCGAGTATATCGTACAAGTATTAACGACTGTCCCAAAAGCAAAAAGGCCCACTTAAAAGATTTTCCATGGAGACGTCCTAGAGCTGGATGCAGAAGCAATAAAAATACCTTCCTGGATTTCTTTCCCGCAACGCTCGCCATTTGAATTTCAACGACGGTGAATTCAAACTGAATGTTCACGTCACGTAATAATCTGCAGCTGCGATTTCCAAGTGGGGGGAAAAACCTGCAGCTTGAACCATAACAATACCGCTGACCTTGCACCTTTTCATTAGAGAAGACACTTCCCCTGCGCGCTGTTTGCTTGTGTGCATGCTTTTTGGTTTGTTTGGGATGTAACCCCATCCAAGTAGACGACTGGCTGTGTGCCACGTCTCCTCTTAACGCCTTCATTAATCTCACATAACTGACCGTGCCAATCATTTCCCCAAAACCCCTTTTGCTCTGATCCTCGCTCATGTAGGCGACAGCGTATGAGATGCTTCGCCACGACTTGTACAACGGCGAGGTGACAAAATACCCTCTGCATGTTGGTTCACACCGGCTGATGCCACGAACGCACTGATCATAAACCTCTGACGACTTCTATATAAGGCCGCGTGACACCTCGGTGGTCTGGACAGCATTAACATCAACATTGACTTATAAGGAGGAGCAGCACAGATTAACAAGAGTCAGAGAGGTGGGGAAGGGAGGGGGGGGGGTAACATTAACCGGCGTTGTGACTCACCATCTCAAACATTGTTTTTTTTAAATGTTTATAGACGGTAACGCAGATAAAGACCTCCTGTGTTGTTCATCCGCCGTGTGCAGGACACACATCAGGAAGTTCAGAGAAAGAGTTGGAATGACGGAGATTTTTAGTGAGTCACCATTTTCACACGTGTCAAACCACGTTGGTGACATCACTCGACGAATGGCACCAAGTTCGACAAGTTCTCGGATTCAATTCAGAATTGAATTCATGACGGCGAGGGGGGGCGAATCCTCATCGCCGGCCACGGCGGCGACGCCGGCAGATAGTTGCGAGTCTGTGAGTGAGTCATCACGGCAAAATGTGGTCGGGAACTACCAAAGAAGTGGTTTCGAGGTGCTTTGTCAGGTGTTTATTTGTGAGTCTGTGGACAGATATTGTCACTGCGATAGAGGCGATAGAGGTGAGATCAAAATGAAGGTTGACACACACACACACACACACACATCTTTCACATTTGAAGATGTGTGTGTGGTCCGAGCCAAGGCAAGAAGGGGTCGACTGTAGGGAAGGAGCCATTGCCCCCCCTCTTTACAACCCTGGCGTGATTTAGTGTGCAGGCTTGTGTGTCCTGAAGACGGTCTCTAGTTGCTTCAGCGATCCCCAGATTTTCTTTCCCAGCATTCACTTACTTTCTCTACTCGATAGATTGGAACAATATTTTGCAGAGACACGCGCCGTCGCAGGACTCGTGACTTTTGGGTGATCCTCTGACTTTTTCTCTTGCGATATCTTGTTCTGTTTTGTGTGAATTGTCCTAAATATTGGATGAATTGTCACAACATTTTGTACGGACCGAGGACTTTGGGGATTTCTTCACTTTGCATATTGCGGCAGTGAGGCGTCACGTCAAAAAAGCACCATTCAGTCTCACTACGTTGTGTTAGAATCAGCAAATAGTTGCATTCTTAAACACGAAGCCAAGATCTTGAGCGTGGTGTTGCGCCCGCTAAACATGTTAGCATTGTCGTTTTGACATGTCAGCGTGCTGAGGGTGACAGTCGGCATCATCCTCTCTTACTATACAAATATAAAAAAGAAAGCGTTAAAGGTGTCTGAGCATTCGGCACGCTGTGTCGAGGAATCCGGCTCGACTGAGAACAAAATAAATCAAAGTGATGAATGTGAGCCTCCGCCGCAGGAAGGAACTTAAACATATGAAGCAGAAACATTCAGGAAACTCTGGTAATGCGTTCCACGCCGTCGGTGGAGAGATAACTCACGATGATAGCGAATGGTGCTTCGCGTCAAGCTGTCTCACTGCAGACACGCAGAGGAGACTTTCATTGTTGTTCTCCCTCAGTGGAGGAAGTGCATGTCGCTCCTTCAGCTGATGGAGTGTTGAAAGTCACCGTATTGTGTCTGCCGGTGCCGTCAACCCTCCATTACCACGAGATGAAGTGGCCCTTTACAAGGATGCCCTGCCCTCTTCAATCAGACATCTAATACAGATGTGTACGGGCTGAAAGCAGCAGTGTCAACAATAACATGAGGCTATAAAAAAACAAAACGTTTATGTTTATAAGAAGGAGCCGTATCTATATTTATCTATTCTCACTTTAAGTGCAGTTTGTTTTTGTTATTTTGGGAAGTTGGGGCGTGACTGTTTCCATATGCGTGGTGTCAAACATGTGGCCCGGCGAGTGGGTGTGGGAACGCGACGGCGGCAAATTGGAGGGAATGTATGAATGGTTAAACGCGTGTTTATTTGCGTGTGAAACAATACCCAGAGGCCTCCACTGCGATCGCATTGATTCACTGCCCTGAACCACCGTACCCCCAGACCCACATTTTTACAGCCACATTCCTTCACTGCGAAGGCCCGGCGGCCGCCCCCACCGGCAAAACACAGGAGGAGGTCACGGGGGTCACGCCATCACTCTGAGAGACAAATAGGCCATCCAAATAAAACACGACACACCCCCCGAACGCGGGACCCGACTGCAAAACCCGGACGGCTGGCTGTGCACACACGCCTGGTATGACGTCATCTTTCAGCTCAGACGTTCCTGCTCGACTCGGATTCGACCTGCTTTTTGGAATTGTACCGTCTGAGGTTTATTTTACCGTTTTTACTTTCATTATGACAGTGGTTCTCAAACTGTGGGGCGCGGCCCTCTAGTGGGGCGCAGAGGTATTACAGGTGGGGCGCGGGGGGAGATGCAGATTCTTAAAATATATTTATATATATATATATATATATATATATATATATATATATATATATATATATATATATTTAATTTTTTAAGACATTTTTATTTTTTTATTTTTTTAAAGAATTTGTTTAATATATATATATATATATATATATATATATATAATTTTTTTAAAGAAAAAAAAAAATATAAATATATATATTTATATTTATAAATATATATATATATATTTATATTTATAAATATATATATATATATATATATATATATATATATATATATATATATATATATATAAATTATTTAATTTCTATGAATTTCTTTTTTAAGAATCCTTTATTAATCCCACAGTGGGGGGATTATTCTCTGCATGTCACCATCCTTAGTAATGGAGGAGCTTTGTGCTGCTGTGAAGCTCTGGGGCTTCAGTGCCTTGCTCAAGGACACTTCAACATGAAACTATGGGGAGGAAACAGGGATCCAACCGGCTTCCTTGCTCATCTTTTTTTTTTGGCCAAATATGAGTTATTTTTTCCACATATATAACTTTATTTGCATTGTTTTAACAAAGTGATTGCACATGTTATTAGTTCTGGTCAGGTGCAGCAATCTGGTTCACTTGAAAGGGATTTACATTTTCTTTAATCTATTCATTAAAAAACACACATGGAGGAGTCTCAACAAGTTGGACCATTTTGTTCCCATGTTGTTGGGGCGGTGGAACATTTTGCTTCCTCAAAGTGGAAACAGAAACAGCTTGAGAACCACTGACTTATGACAACCTATGCACACATTGCCTGCTACGTTACCACCAGTTTTACTTTTCCACTGTTGATTCTGGTATTCAAGAGGATCTCCTTGTAAGCCGAGCTTGCTTTCTGTTTTTTTGCTTTGCAGCCGAGTGATTGCATCTTGTCCTGGTGTGTCAGCTGGGCCACTCTGCCTCAGTGACCTCCCATTAAAGCATGTCAAGCTTTTCATACCGCCTCTTAAGGAGTCGTGTTTTCAAGCAAACAAGTCCAGGGAGGTTGAACGAAGACTAAACACTGCATGAAGCCAAGTGCTGGCTGTAATTGCGGGCGGGACAGGGGACACTTATATGTGTGTGTGTGTGTGTGTTGCAGTGTAAAGGGAGGCTGTCGATGCCGGTAGCGCCTCCCAGCAGCTTCCAGGCCGCTGCTTTACTGCCCTGTGCCCTTTGACTGATTAGCAGATGTATATAAAAAACGCAACAGCTCATTTTTAAGGCGTTTTGTGGCCGTTTTAACGAGGCAACTAAATAACGGACACTGTTTGGATCACCTTGCGCCCCACACACACACACACACACACACACACGTCTGGGTTGACCGTTTAAAGCTGACAAAGAGGAAACCAGAATGCAGAAGGGCGGGTGGACGTTGCCTTGTAAGGAGCCTACGTGACGATTTCTCTTGTCTAAAACAATCATATGATTCACTCGGCTGCTATGTTGCTAGGAGCTTGTGTTGAAAACAGCGGACGGTGGAGGTAGCAACAGGACTTCTCTTCTCGGGACGTCCAGCCCCCTTCATGACAAATCTGTCATCCAGTATGCAATGCATCAGCCGGGCTGCGGTGATCAGCGACACCTCATCACCCTTTCCTCCTCGTACATGGGGAATGTTACAGAGCTGAAAGGAAAAGCAAAGCAGATAGGAACATGCTGTGTTGGTGTGTGTGTGTGAGTGTGTGTGTGTGTGCGTAACGGAGAGGCAAAAGGGGAGGCACTCGCTGAAACAGGAAGCCCAGGCAGGCTTTTACATTGGAGGAATTTCCTGCCTTTAAGATGTGTATCGCTATGTGTTTTCCGCGATTATGGGTGAACGGAGAGAAGGAGGAGGAGGAAGATGAGGAGGAGGAGGAGGAGGAGGAGGAGGAAGGTATTTCACGGCAGGTTTCAGGCTCACTGTTTAGATCAAGAGCTGGTTTGAATCCAAGCCACAGTAGCACCGCTCTTCTCAAAGACTAACACTGTAAATGGGAGCTGACACAGTGTAGCCCCGTGTTCAGAAACCATGTTTTCCGCCATCACCTTGAGTTGTCTTGCTCAACAAGACACTTGATCCACAGCAAAGTGAGTCTCAAATCCACTACATCCAAAGACAAACACAAGATCTCATTGTTCTTGATGTTGTGTGTGTGTGTGTGTGTGTGTGTGTGTGTGTGTGTGTGTGTGTGTGTGTGTGTGTGTGTACAAACTAGTATCAAGTTTCCTGTTGTGGCCTTTTATTTGCTGTCTGTTCCCGGGTGGTAAACACAGTGTTTATTCTGAGACTTAAAACACTCACAGTTGCCTAACGGCAGCCATCAGGGTGAATCCCCACCCGGCTCCTGTGGAGCTCATGGAGTCAGCGTTTGTGCGACAAAGAGCGTTGACATGCTCGGGGGTTGCTGCCTCTGGGGGATGAAGATCGTTTGAAAGTGGCAGATAGATGCAGTGATAGTTTGTCTGAATTGGAGTCACAAGACCGCACAACCTTTAGGCCGAGTTTCCATTTTCAAACCCGCATCTTTTGCTACGTTCGCACTGCGCCAGAGTTAACGCTGCAAACGGAGGAGTTTGGAAACGCTCCCGAGGGCGGATGAGTTTGAAAACTCGGGGTTACGTTCTGTTGTGGTCGACGCCCGCATTCGCTACCTGATTGGGGCTTCAGCAGCCAAGACGTGTCCTTCCCAAAGACAAAGAAAAGACGTCTCTGGTCCCTATTTTTGTCAACATGAACCTACTAAACTAAACTAACTGCAGTGTGTTGAAAAGCTGCTTCCTGTTTAATCTGAACATTGGACACATTTTTATTTTATTGACTGAAGCAATGAGGAAATATTGCACTTTTTTTTCAATCTGTAACTCAGAAAATTTTATGGAAGCCCATTTCCGCCACAAAAAAAAAAAACTTAATTTTTTTTGTTCTAATTTATTTTATTAATTTTTTTGGTCATACTTTTTTGTTGTCGTCATAATTATGTTTTTTTTGGTCATATTTTTAATTTTTGGTCATATCTTTTTTTTTTTTTGGTCATACTTTTTTTTTTTTTTGGTCATTTTTTTTGGGTGGTTATAATTATGATTTTTTTTGGTGTCATAATTTAAACTGGAATGTTTGATGTACTTTATGTCTGAGCTAATAAAGTGGAGATTGCTCAGTCAGAGTACAAACAAAAAAAAATCCCTTTTTAAAAATGTATGGATTGTACAATCACATACGTTTTGACACTACGGATGCAGAGAGTCAGATGATAAAATCAATACCACACCATTTATTTCTTTAACTGGAGCCAGGAAGTGGTTAGCGTAGCGTAGCATCAAGACTGAAAGCAGGGTGAAGGCAGTTGCACGAGGACACTGAACTCACACCTTCATATCTTGATATAACTGTGAAGATAAGTGCACTTAAGTGGACTTCTGGTTGTGCTATTAATAATTTGACGGAAAGCATATGCTCAGTTTTTGAAAGAGGAAAATCAATGTGTGTATGTGTGTGTGCATTGGCCTGTAAATGTATATTGCTTGGCCTCGCACAAGTGCCAATATGTCAAGTCTATATTTAAAACAGTTGGCCCGCAGTGTGGAGTCCTGTAAAATGTTCTCTAAGTGTTTTGCTGCACTTCAGATGTGTTGCCATAGTGGCCAAATGATGATGTCAAAGCAGAGGCATTGGAATAAAACCACACCCTCTTTTTCTACGGAAATCACAGTTGGGGGGGGAGATGGAAAACACTGTTGAGTTAGCCAGACCCAATTCCTCGTCACCGAGAGCAGAACGGGCTCTTTGGCTTCGTCACACAAATCGCTTGAAAGGAATATTCCTCCTATCTTCTGGCAAATCCGGATCCTTTTACGATGTCAAATAGATAAATGTGGGTGGATTGATAACGTTTGAGCTGTGCCGTTTGATCAGGAAGACGCCGAAGAAGACAATGACTGAGAGCTGATAGCTTATTATCTCCGTCCAAAGGGTTCAGCTGACCTCATGTAGGAGGTCTGTATGTAAATGACAACGCTGCAGTGGCTTACCACAGTGCACGCTAAGGATGAGCCCTTTAGTGCACGCTGCTTATTAGTTATGACACACACTCACACACACACACACACACACACACACACACACACACACACACACGCACACACACACACACACCAACCATTAGGTATATATTTATCTTACCAATGATAATGAGATAATCAGGAAAGAGAGCACAAAAAGGACAACCAATAATCTCCCATTTATCATCTTGAATATGACCAAACAGAGACTTGACATCTACATACATATTACCCAGAAATCATTGTTGCACATGCACGTATGACAACAATACAAAAGAAAATAAGGAATCATTAATTTGATTGAATAACAGCATAGTTTATGTAGATAGGCATACAATTTTGCTACTGACTTTACAAAAACATTATACCATTTGTTTGCCTTTTTGAGGACATAAATAACAAATTTTTTTATTACACGTTTTTTCCTTTTAAGGCGTATTACCGAGGTGCCAATCTGAATCAATTGGTAGTCTGTTAAACTCTGACTTTCCTCTCCGGTAGCAGCGGATAAGTCACAACCCACTTGCGTCTCGTACAGACGCTTAAAGGGAGCCTCATGCATCGGTATTAGACGTGAAGGGGCCTGACTAATTGCTGGTATTTGCCTCCCTGGGAATACGAATGGGCTGGTCTGCACTGTCTATATATATACGGCCCCTCGCATTTCAGAAGTGTGTTTGTGGCGCATTGCACAGACATCTTCTCATCTCAGCGTATACACTCGACGGGGATTCTGCAAACCAGACCGTGACTTCAGAGAGAAAGTCTTGACTCCAAATCATGTTGACGGCCATTATAATCCGTCTTTTCTGTCAACCACGCCTTGAAGAGTGCTTACAACTCATCCCGAGGACCTAAAAACAGAGCGAGGGACCCCTCAAGGATTAAGGCGATGAACCATCTAGTGCCCCCAACAGCTGTGAACCCTCCCTCCCCCATCAGTCTACAGTCAGACTTCACTCTATGTGTCGGAGAGCTTCAGACAGGTTATAAATACGAGCAGCACCGGACAGAGAGTTCATGTTGCTTTGCTGCCACGCAGCCAAATGTGGCCCCCCGTGTTCAATCCCTGAGGCTTCAGGTGAATCAGCTAAACCAACAGTCGCTCATTCCAGCCGGCCAGCGTCGGTTTATTAGAGGTCTCGTTTCAGTGAGCAGCTTTTTCGCAGGCTGACCACTTTCCTCGGTCTTTGTCTGACTCAGAGGCAAATACGACATCAACTACGGAACCATTGAAGGATCGGGTGGGAAAAAGAGGGTTGATTTCCTGACCTCAAGATAAAGATCCCAAAGAGTACCATGTCACAGCTCGTCATCTCAATAAATGATCTGTTGGTTGACCATGTGAGGTTTTCTTGACCTTCCCATCACCTAGCTAACCCTCGCCTGAACCCAAACAGTCACACAAGCTCAAGATAACTGCGAGATAAAATCCAAAGACTCTATTGATTTAGTGTTCTTTTTGGTTAATAATCTTGTCACAGATTAAAAAAAACAAAAAGATTGAAAAGTCTTTGAACTCAAAAGTATGGAAGCCCATTTCCGCCACAAAAAAAAATTAGGAACAAAAAAAAAAATTGGCGAAAATAAAACTTGACACAAAATATAAACATATATGATATAATATAATTATTACCAAAATAAAAAAATAGGACAAATAAAAAAAAATATGACAAAAAAAATCATAACAAAAATAAATATATATATGACTACTAAAAAAATGTAAAAAAATATTTTGATAAATAAGTATTAGCACACACCACAACAGTCTGAAGCATCTCTTTTGACATAGAAATGGATTGTGAGGACATTAAAGACTACTTTAAACGAGGCTTTACAACAGATAGGATACTTAAAATGCTTCCCTAGCACCCTGGAAAAAAAAGTCTACAAAAAAAGTCTACGAAAAAAAAAGAGGAAATTTTTGTTTTGTTTTGTTTTTTTCGTAATAATGATTTTTTTTTGGGGGCCTCATTTTTTTCATGTCGTAAATGGGCTTCCATACAAAGTGACCACATTTCCACCGCATTGGTAAACATGATAGATTAGTGGACGAGAAGCCCCCCCCCCTCCCCCTCTCCTCCCCCTCCCCCTTTTCTTTTTAGGGAACCACAAGCTCCTCCTCTTCCAAACTTTGTCACCGCTGTGGGAACTCCTCGCTGCTCCTCGTCTCGTGCGTCGGTGAGCAGAGGAGGCGTGGGCCCGGAGCGAGGAGACGCAGACCGAGGAGAGGAGACGCCGAAGAGGAGCTGACGGAGGAGCGTTCACGAGACACCGGCCCGCTCACAGTCACAGGGATGCAGCTTTAACCACAATCCTCACACATTCTCAGGCTTGATCTGCGGACTCTAAAGCGCGCCCCCACCTCCAAAAAAAAGGGGACAATTTTGGCATTTAAAACCAACTTTGAGAGGATTAATTCATTCTCAAATATGGGCTTGGAACGGTTCCGCGTAAAGACGCCGGGGATCGCAGCCCTCCTCGCCCGCGCGCTGCTTTGCGTCAGCGGGCTGTTTCTCTGCGTTTCCGTCTGCGGGGCGTTTAACTTGGACGTGGAGAACCCAGCTGTTTACAGCGGACCTAACGGGAGCTACTTCGGATATGCTGTTGACTTTTATCTGGCCGATTCTGCCAGGTGAGTTGTACTGCTATTTCCCTTTTCTTTCTTTTTTTAAATCTCATAATATAAAATAAAGAAACGAGGGGCTTCTCAGCCCCAGTTGCAGTCTGAAAGTTGTTAATATTTCTATCCGGGCGCCTCAGGAAACCCAGTTTCTCACAAATATGTTGCGCGCAGCGTCCAAACTTTCCACGGCGGACGAGGTGTTGAGCCAAGAAATGTACATTTACAACTCTCCTGTTTAAAGTTATAGAAAAAAGTTTCCAATAGAAAATACGGAGCTCGTATAAGTCTGTGTGTGTGTGTGTGTGTGTGTGTGTGTGTGTGTGATGATGTTGTGGCGGCTCTGGCATTCAATCCATAGACTGTAAATCCGGGGTTTTGTGTGTAAACTGGGTTCTCTGGAAGGAAGCATGACGCACACGCCGCTCACAGCAATTTAATCAACTCATATAATGGCTCCTCCTTTTTAAATTGATATATTCATCATGAAAATAGGATGAACCAAATTATACATGTTTAATCTTCCTGAACTCCTAATCTTATTGCTCCACAAAATGACATTTAATCCTGACCTTTTGACCCGCCTTCGCCTTAAACGCCAGGGAACAAAAAGCCTGTTAACTGCAACCTTTGGCCATCTTCTTATGGGTCTGTTAGATTGTGATGCTTCCTGGCTCAGTGGGGATGGATCCCTGTCACACCCTTCATGCTGAGATTGTCTCGCATTCTTCCTTTTTTTTGGCATCAACCCTCTTGAGGGACTCATGCATACATGCCTGTGGTCAGGTCTAATAGTAGCATGAGGGGAAAATAATAGTGTGGGACATTTTGACCGTCCTCGGAGCGTGCAGCGTTGATATCAAGTCAACCTTCTAGACGTACCTGCGTTTGTTTTGCATTACATGCAGTACACTTGGACCCCAAAAACCTGCAGTCGTCCTAATCATTAACAAAAGGTTGTGCAGCCGCAGTCGAGGTTTCACTCCAGACATAATCAGACTTCCTGGCGGAGTCTGTGTCTGCCGAGCGGCACCGGCGGTGTCTGGGCCCACCGCTCCGCCAGCCGGCATGCTGGGATTTGAGGAAAGGGCTTTGTGCCGAGTGGGCCGCCAGCAGCAGCTCTGGTTTCCTCCTGTTCCTCCTCCCCACTTCCCTGGACGGTCAGACCCTCAGACGCGAGGACATCCCCCCCCTCCTCATCCCACTCTTCCTCTGCGCTGTCTCTTTAAAAGCGTGCTGCTCTTGGTCTTCATCGCTCTGCCTGGGAAGCAGCGTCTTCAGGAGGAGCGGTATGATTTAAGACGTGAAGCTTGAATGCATGAACCCCTCTTCTCTCTTCAGCCTCCCCCTCCTCACTTCCTCCTATATGCTGATGTCATTCTGCAGCAGGGCTCATTTTTTTTCATTTTAATTCCCCCCGCTGTCTAGCCGCTCTCTCCTCGACTCATTAAGTACGAGGCCGCGAGTCGACGTCACCTCGATGACGACTTCACCTGAGCTTTTTCTACAGATGGGATGCCTTGCTCGTGGGAGAGGAGACGAGACGATGCTCCTGTAGAACAGGAATAATGTTTAAATGTAGCCTCCGGCATTCGCGCCCTGTAATTGTGTGGATGATATGTATTCAGTCAAAGTGCGCCAGAGCAGAATAAAGATCATGACTCATCGCACTATCTGCAAAAAACCATCTCGCGTGTCTGCCGCTTGTCAATCGCAGTTTCTCAGAAGTGGACGCATATCAGGAGGAGAGTTTATCTCTTGTTTTTTTTCTTGCCATCACATCATCATCGCCCACACTTGGGAGACGTGGAGGGAGAAGCGGGGGGGTAGCTGGAGGTCAGATGAGGGTTGCAGGGAGTTTCTTCTCGTCCGAAAGGAGCCGCCGTTAGCCTAGCTCCGATTCAAAACAAACTGGTGTTCATCACTCGTCGGACTGCAGCGATCACATGAGACGGATGGCAGATGCAGAGACGAGGGAGGACGATAATTCAGCCGTCCATAAATGCCCCCTGACAGGCCTGCCAACACAAAGGCTCACTTTCTCTCCCCCCGCTTGACGCTCATCCTCGACAACAAGTTTATATACGCGGCGGGGGTCTGTCGTGCCCTTCGGCCCGCTGTAATAAAATTAAGTTTTGGACACTGGCAGACCGCCCACCATGGAACAACGCCCGAGGACAGTCTCTGTGCACGGTGGATGAAGGCTCTTGTCAGATCCACACAGGAAGGCCAAGAGGATATATGGTTCCCCCCTTTTGGGTCAAGTATGTCAGTCCCCTGCACACCCTCCTCCTCATCATCATCGTGGGAAGAACTCCTGAAGGCTGACTCTCCTCCAATAACGTAATAATCAAACAACAGTATCTGCTCTCTTCTGTTACTTTTCGCCGGTGCCAGGTGGCGACGAGGGAGTGGATCCCACTGGAGATAGAAGAGTCAAAGGGGCTGCACGTGATAACCGACCCGGCCTTGGGAGTGTTTGAAAGGACCAGACGAGTCCTGGTGCCTGTTGACTGTTGGACTTTTGATGAAACAAAACATACGTAACCATCGTTTTTGGACGTGAACTGCTCTGAGTGAGATCATAGCGCCATTTAAGAAACCTCCCGATGATGGATGACGCTGGTAATATGTTCCAGTGATGTGTTGGAGATGTGCAACCAGCTCACGCATCGTTTGGCCTTGAGCAACACACACTGGGGTCAGCCGGTGCCTCTCCTGGAGTTCATCCTCTCTAACCGGGTTAGAGTTGAACTCATGTTGACATTGGACCGAGGTCTCTCTGAAGCTGCAGTGTTTTCTCACAGTGGTTCCTCTCCCCGTGTATGATCACTCTCATTTATGTGATTTGTTTTCACGGGTGTCCTTTTTCTATGGACTTGTTTTTGAAATGAAACCAGTAAGCGTTGGAGCTGCAGGAGCGCAGCTTGTGTGTTTGTGTTGCCAAGCTTTTCCTTCATCCAGGTTCTCGTCGTTGCATCGCAGACAATAGATCCCTTTGTCCGACGGCGGGAATTGTTTTCTGTTTTCCATTTGAGTCGTTTTCACTGTGACTCATTTCTTTTCTTAATTTTATTGGTCCTCTGACGAAAGCTAACTTCACTTTCTGCTTTTCAAACTTTGTGCACGCCTATGCTAATCAGGGGCCGGCAGGTTGCGAGCGTTGGGACGTACTTCGCTCGGCGTCACTGCAGTCTGTCTCGAACATAAAGCGCCTGTTTAGCGTTGACTGGTCTGTAGGTAAAGAGGAGGGGGGGGGGGGGTTAAACAAGCCTGTGTGTGTGTGTGTTTCACTGGAAAAAGATGTCAGTGTGAGGAGGGCGGTGATGTGTTTAAAGGGCCCGTGGACGGCGTTGGGAAAGCCCGCAGGACGTCATGTCTACTCTGGGATGGAGTTAGCCGTTGGTCAGGGTCGTCCTGACTCATACGGCGCGAGATTTAATCCCCCCAGATGACTAAATGACTCACATCTATGGGGAACTTGATGAAGACTGTCCTTAATATAGCAACGAGCGCATGACGGCATCGTCCGCTTGTGCCAATATCGAATTCCACTGGCTGGAATTCAAATTAGCGTCTCATTTTGGTGGAATGGAAATGTGACGTAACCCCGTGGTTATTACTGCATTTTAATACGTATGCATGTAGGGGTTGTGGGGGTGCACAGACAAAGTGTTTCAACAGCTGCATCCCCCCCCCCACACACACACACACACACACACACACACACACACCCATCACCACGTTAATACAACAGCCTCTCTATCTGGAGGTGAGAGGACTGGACCCCCTGACGTGGGCATTGTGGAGAGGTGTGAACCAGCAGCAGTTAAAGGGTTTTTAGAGCGGCTGGACTGTGAAAAAGGAGGGAGGGAGGGGTTGCATTTTGGGGGTGGAGGTGGGAAAACAGTATGCTATGAGAAAATGCGGTCGCTCCACCACAAGTCATTTTGATGTTGTTTTTTTTTTTATGAGTGACAGGATGTTTAAAATGTCTCACTTGCCACTTGCGAAATGCTTCTTTTTTTTTTGGTTGGGTTTGCGGGTGAGACCGAGCAGCTGCTGGGTTTTCACACATCGACTGTAAAAGCAGCCATCAGGACGGTCGAATGCAGACAGAATGATTGCTGCCAGATGAAAAATTCGGAAGTGAAAGCAGCAATCGTGAAATCAACGAGGTGTTGACTTCGCTGATTCAGTTACCAGGAATAGTGACTTCTTCACAGCTACAGCGTATCATCGTTAAGGTCTTGACATTTTTCCTGTGTGACAAAAAACCCATTACTTGACTACTTTAGCCAGCAGCGTTTTCTTGCTTTTGAGGATAGCGGGCGAATGGTTTTTGTGGCGATAGTGGAACCAGATCCTCGACAGACTGGACTGTTTTTTATCTGATCCACGCCGGTCTGTGCGGGGCCACGTCTCAATGGCTCCTCGTCAAGTCCATCCAGGAATGTGGAAACGTCTGTAGGTTGTCATAAAGGACTTCATCCAGGCCCGTAAAGGGCGATATATACACTCTTGCAATCGCCGGACTCATGTTGGTTCATGGTTTCCCGCCTTTTTTCATACGTCAGAGCAGCAGGTGGCGCAACGACCGCTTAGAGTCAACGTTCACCGCCATCTGTGTGTCCTTATACTCCGTCAAAGACGGGTTATATAAATGCTCATATTTGCTGGACCTCTTCGGCCAAACGGGATCCATCTTTGGCTTTTTAAAAATGGCGGTATTATGCTACGAAACCTGGAAATGCGAGACTCAGAAAGGACGTGTTTAGCGGACCAATCACAGGCTTGCGGGCTGCGAACGGCTCGCGTAGCTTTGACGGACAGTCAGACGTTTTGGGCGACGCACACAAGATGGCCGACGGGACGACACAAGGGGTTCTTGAGGGTCTTGCGTGTTTGCGTAAAAGACGCAAGACCCTTTTTTACCGTATACCATTTGACCGTTATGACAAGAAATGTGGCTTCAGCACAGTAGTCTCTCTGTAGTCAGCACACGCCATCCCAGCAGGCACTGCTACTCTCATCATCTCCTGGTCAGCAGCACTGAGAACACGTGTGTGTGTGTGTGTGTGTGTGTGTGTGTGAGAGTAGACGCTCGTCCATATGGCAGACGTAAGGACTCAAAACAGCTTCTGTCTGGCCTCGGCTCTGAGAGGACGTGAGGATATTCGCGTGGCTCCATGGAGTCTAGATTAAGTCATCACACACGACTCGTCCTCCTCGTTTCTGTCACTCGGCTGATCTCTAAGTGCCCACGCCTGCGTTTGAAAAAGTCAATATTCATGCAAGATGACATCATGCACTTGCTCATTAATTTGCTCAGCGTTTCAGCTAACCGTCTCCCACCATCGATCCAGATATCACTACATTCGTTTGTTTGTATTTTGCAGTGAAGGTCGAGAGCTCTCGCTCCCATCAGGTCGTTTCCGTTTGAGTTTCTCTCCTGATATGGAGCCACTCCACTCCTTTAAGCGCTCGTTGATAGCTCTGTGGTTTGAAGGACGCGACTCCTTTGTCCGTGCCGCGGCCGTTCGTTGAGCCGCGTTTACGACCGCAGGTGGCGGCTGCAGCCGGCGCTGGCAGGCTCAACATATGCGATTCGTCCTCCTCCTCTTTCGAGCTTAAAGCGGTTATAATAGCGTTCAAGTGACATCAGCTTTTCCAGCTGGGGGGGGGGGGGGGGGGGCAATTAAATGTGGAATGAGGCTAATGGGTGGGGGGGGGGGGACAGAGGAATTTGCCCTCTTATAACCTCCATCTGTAACCTCATCATAAACCGTATTAGCCGTGCACGCAGAAGAAAGTGTCACATCAGCAAGTTTCAGCGCTCTGCATCACCCCTTAATCTCTCAACCCCTCGTAAAATTGTGGTCACAGTCTGGCAAAAATGTGGTGCGGGGGGGGGAGGGGGTTCTTTTGTGGAACGTCCTCCGATTGCTTCAAATGAGACAAACCCAGCTCTCAGTCACAGTGAAGCTGCTGTTTACGCATTTCCTTCCAACATTAGATTAATTAATGCTTCATTAGCGGCTGCTGTATAGCAGCTGGTGGGATGGACTTTACTCCTCATGCTTCACATCCTCCTACTTCCCCCGCCTGGGCAGAAGTCGATTAGATATTCGTCAACAGCATGCGAATGGTTTCATTCTCCACGAGACAAAAACATGCCGGGGGAACTAAAGAGCGGTCGTGGCTTTTCAGATGCGTCCTGAGCTTTGTCAGCTGTGATGATCCCCATCGAACGTCGTGACGGTTCAGCTTTTAATCCCTCCGAGAAGCGAACAGCCTTTTTGTCTCCCAGCTGCTCTTGAATCTCTGGGCCGAGGCCCTCAGAGAGCATCCTGTGGTCCACACGCAGGGTCAATTAAGACAAAGCTAAGTTAGTGCTCAGGAATTCCTGTAAATGAATGACGTTGAATTAAAACGCTTTGTTGTTAATGAGCCACGACAATTATCACACGTCATTGTGTAGAGACAACATCTTTACTGTGAGCCAGACGAATTCCTTTAGATGCAGCGAAATAAACCGGTTTTGTAAACGAAAAAGTAAAAACTCCAAAACCGTGTGGGGAGGAGGTTTGACCCTGAAGACGATCAAATGGATTCTAATAGCCAGAAGTGATGAGTGACGCAGAATATTTATTTTAGATAGATAGATATGTACTTCATTAATTACACACAAAATAAACTAATAATATATATATATATATATATATATATATATATATATATATATATATAAATACAATCAAAATAAATAAACAAAAAAAATAAAAACATACATATAATATATTTACACAAATAAAAAAAATAACTGCAGTATATTAAGGAAATTAAATTAAATGTTAAAATAAATATAAAATAAATAAATATAAATACATATAATATATTTACACAAATAAAACCAAAATAACTGCAGTGTATTGAGGAAATTAAATTAAATGTTAAAATAAAATAAAAAATAAAAAAACATATATAATTTGCACAAATAAAAAAAAATAACTGCAGTGTATTAAGGAAATTAAATTAAATGTTAACAGCATGTGCAAAATGTGTAAAAAATGAAAAAAAATATTTTCAATACAACTGACAGTGGCATAATACACATTTAAAACCCACAGTTTCTTTTTTTATCATGTTTTTTCTCTCCATTTATTCGAGAATAGTGTCCTCAAAATGTTTTTTCTCGATCAATCAGACGTCGGCGTCACGTCCCAGAGCTTTGAGAACACTTTGGCCTGAACTCTCTTCAGCCTCAGCGGCTCAGACACAAGCTGACAGTCTGTCCTTCAGCTGAACAGCTGAGGATTGCTCCCCCCCCTAAAGATTGCATATATTTGCATCCCCATACCAAGAGTCGGTCATACGCCCCGCCTCTGTTTCACAAAGGAATTTGTAATGTCTCAGCCGACTCCGTTACAGCTTCATTAAATGCTAACGAGACCCGACTCCACCTTTTGGTGAAAGGGCGGAGAAGCTCGAGTTTAGTTCTAGACTGATCCTCGCCAGATAAAGAGCAATTAAATGCTAATTCCTCCTCATTTAGTGCTTTTAGATTGTTATCAACCTGTGTGTGTGTGTGTGTGTGTGTGACTGCACATCTGCGTGTATCTGTGTATCGTATTCAACCGCCAACTTTGCTGATTAAAGCATGATCTGCTTGTTATGTTATTTCCTGTATTTTTCTTTTCTCCCTCCTTTGAAAAGCGGCCACAGCCAAACTACGGCTGGACCGTGTTCACATCTGATTCCACAAAGAAGATGCTGCAGCTTCCCGTTTCTTTGGCATCGTTAGCGTATACATGTTCCTCCACTTGTGTTGCTTATTGCACACTTATGCTCAGATTATTTAGAAAAGTTTTTCTGTTCTTTTGTCCGCTCTGAAACTTGTACGTCCGTGTTGTTCAACACAGGAAATCCTTCTTCCAGCGAAGTTTTTTGTTTTTTCCCAGAGTGTGATCTGCTTGTTTTGAATATTTACTGACTGCTTGCACATCTGTGTGCCAAGAGGGAGATCCTCAGCTGTCTCAATGTGAGAATAACTGGCTAGGGAACACAGGTGGAAGGAACTCTGATATTTCTGGGTCTGCTTATGTGCGGTCAGAAAATCTCCGAGTTGAATTGCTTTGTTTCTATTTCTCTCTTTCAACACGTTTCTGCTCCATTTGGACTTCGCATTGCAGTGCATCGCTTCTCTTTGGCGGTTCAACGACCGGCGTGTCGGCGTGATATGAACCCATACGCTCCGTGACCTTCCCCTTGTTCCACACGCAGTCGCGTGGTCTCAAATCGGCAAAGGACGAAATGATTTGAAAGCTTCGCTCTCCGGCTGCCTTCTGTTAAATATCTTTCCATGAGCCGTCCCATAACTTTGCATGCATTTGAATCAGCTGATGTGATAGATAGGATTAATTATCGTGGATTACGAGGCCTTTGGAGTATTGCTCGGTTTAACTGCTGCCTTGACTCCGTCTGGGGCAGGAAATGGGTGTGTGCGCTTCCTGTTTTGGAGCCCCCTAGACACCGTCTGGTCTCAGCGGTCCCTTGCCTCCTTCACCCACATCAATGCCAGCGGCTGCCTCTGTGTCTGCGATGCTTGTCGGGTCAAGTGGGTCCAGAGTGAGCTAATGGCTAAATCATCCACTTAAGGCAGATTATCTACTGGAAGAGGGGGGTATTGTGTCCAACTTTATGCCCAAATCTCTGTTTTCCCCATTCCTTCTTTCCTTTCATCTCTGAAGACTCACCTGTCACCTCCCTGATTGTTTCTCTGCATGTCGAAGCGCTCGGCCGCCTTTTTTGTTGTCGTTGTGCGGCATCGCTCCCAGGACGTGGAAGTAAGTTTAGCGGCACAGCTGAAGAAACAGGAGCGTGACTCCACTTAGCCCGTCTGCTCTTCTGTTTTCCCATTGAACCTGTCCCACAGGGACACTTGTGTGTGTGTGTGTGTGTGTGTGTGTGTGACCATGTGAGATGTGAGTGCCTTTGCTGGCTGCACAATGTGTGCATGACATAGCAGCAGTCCCCCCCTTCTGGTTACAATGGGGATTATGTCAAACAGTGCTGTAACCTGTTAAAATGTTTAGCCTGTGAGTCAGAGTACAGCTCGCTAAAGCGGTTAAATGCGTTCATGCGTCGCGTTCAAAGCCGTCGCGTCGTAAGTCTGGAATGCAACTTTTTTTAATCGAGCCCAGGCCATAAGAGCTGCGAACCTTATAGCGAAGGTTCGGTGAAGAAACGCGGCTAACAGCAATGTCGTTCCTTCTTTCTGTGGTCTTTTCGCAGTGCCAGCGTGGTGATAGGAGCTCCAAAGGCCGACACCGAGCAGGTTCAGGTCACGGAGGGAGGATCTGTCTTCTACTGCCCGTGGAGCCTCAGCCAAGCCGATTGTCACACCATCGACTTCGATACCGAAGGTAAGAAGGTCTGACAGCTGCACAGCCAAACCAACACGCTGTGCTAGTTGTAGGATATTTAATCGTACACAGATTGCATGTGACTACCTGGATTGAGAAAGTGCAGCGGCGGTTTCGCTGCTTCTCTGTAGGTCTTTGAAACCGTCAGAGCATTTCCTCTCTGCTCCTGTTGTCAGCAAACCGGTCGGGATCAGGCGTCAGCGTTACGCTCCACCGAGCTATTGTCAGCTACTTTTGGGTTTTTTGGACGCAGGGTGAACCTTTTTGCTTCCTGTTCCTGTTCCCTCTTTGGGGATGAAAGGGTAATGAGGTGTTGAAGAGGTTTTTTTGTTGAAAGGATACTCTTTCCTTCACCTCGTGTTCGTGTTGCCTCGCCCCCCTGCAGCTATGAGGGAGATAAGCAACCAGTAAACAAATAGTTCTCACAAAGAAATGCCCCGTTGGTGTGACGGGTGAAGCAAACACCGCCGGCGGCTCCAGAAGAAGTCAGAATGAAGCGAGAGAACACGAGGAACGTCAAGATGCTGTCTGATGATTGGATTCATGTTTCAGTGTGTTGTCACTCAGGCTGTTAGCCTGTTAGCCTGTTAGCACTACAGAGCTATAGCAAGGTGAGGAAAGGGACGACCAAAGTAACACACACACACACACACACACACACACACACACACACACACACACACACACACACACACACACACACACACACACACACACACACACACAGTGAGGGACAGTTGCACTATAGAGCCATAGCAAGCCGCTAAAATGACTGCTAGCTTTTAGAAAGAGATAGATAATTAGATAACAAACACACACACACACACACACACACACGCACACACGCACACACACACACACACACACACACACACAGTGTGAGGGACAGTTGCCGTGGTGCTTTTTGGCTTCTTTCCTAAGAAATCAAAGCATTGCGGGCCAACTTGAATCCAGTGTCCACATGCACAATGCACAATGGGGAGAAATATTCCACTGAGTGTTTTTACTAGCCTGCTTTTACAATATTATTTTATTGGACACACACCACTGCTGGGTACCCTCTGCTCCACTATTTGCACGTTTTCTTTCCTTGCAACATAAAATGTGTCGTTGGCTGGAGGCCACGGTGAGTGATGTCATGTGCGAGCAGCACGAGGCCTCACGGGGAAGGTTTGTCCCCCGGCCCGTCAGACAGTGTCCTTCCTATTTTTTTTTTTTTTCGAAAGGGCCTTTTGAAGCAGCTGATCAGAGCGCCGGAGCCGGTTCCAACATCTGGATCACAGCAGAACCGCCATACGGTCGAGGAACAATCGAAACATGGACGTATGCATGCAAATGGCAGCTGTTACATGGATGACATTTACTGATGCGATTCATTTACTGGAGCTGTGACGACTCTGACAGTGAATATGAGAGCAATACGAAAAGACAGCAATGGAAGTTAAATGATCTTAAGCTTGCAGAATATCTTTGTTCTATCCAATCACAAGACAGATTTATATTAAATTCTTCGCTTAGCATGTAGCGCGACACAAAGCGCACATCTCGTTGCTAAAAGTTGTAGATTGAATGATGGATGTCATGATGGTGTCGGTTGAAATGAAATATCCTGGTGCTAGCTTACATAAGCATACTTCATATTTAGTTTTACAGGGTAAAAAAAGATGATTGGACATATGTTTTTTTTGCATTGTCAAAAAGGACACCATTACCGCGGATTTCATTCGACTTACTCCACTACGAATGCTAAAGAAGTGCTATCTTCCGCTAGCGTATAGTAGCGTACGTCATAGTGTCTCACTGTCTCTCGGTGTGTTTGAGCTCTGACCCACAGTCCACACACCCTCTTAATTAGCCTAACTAATTGGGTCAAAGTGGCCAGAGACCCCTTCACCCCCTCCTCCTCCTCGCACCCACTTCCTCCTCCATTTGAGATAAGAGCCCGTCTATGGATCTGGGAGCAAAGGGGAGCGAGGGCAGTACAGGGAGGGTGTGTCAAGGGCCCATGCAGGATGATGATGGTGGAGGAAGAGGAGCAAGGGTTAGAGAGCCGGAGGGGAAGAAGCAAAGAGGGAGAAACCAGAGCCTTGTTCCTCCGCTCGGTCCCCCCTCTGGTCCCCCTGCTGTCGGTACTCCCACAGGGGGGACGCTGATGTGATGAGTGAATTTGGCCATTTGTCTTCGAACCCCAACTGAAGCACACACACACATGCAAGCACACACACACACACACACACACACACACACACACGCAGAGGCTCTAACGCCACTAATGGCTATCGTCTCACTCACGGTTCAAAGGCGAAAGTGAGTCCGTGGACGCACTCCAGACCCCCGCACTGCTCTGCTGGTCCCGGGAGAGAGAGACCGGGCCCGGCACCGTTCTAACCGGCCTCCCAGGGGTGTGTGTGTGTGTGTGTATATGTGTGTGTGTGTGTGCATGTTGTCCATCTCTGGCTTCCCCTCCATCTCCACTCTCAATCTTCCTCCTCCTCTCTCGCAGACAAACAAACACAACTTCTCATCACCGGTTCTGGTGACACAGAGCTAACGCTAATGCTAACTGATGCTACCATGTGAGAGCTTCAGCGTATCAAGTCTTTATCTGCCTCCTCTTTTACATGGATAAAAAGGATTTTCTGCTACTGGTTTTCTGGGTAATATGACTCGTACCAGCTGCCTCCGATGCGCGAAATATTCAACATCTGGACTATCTTTCAACGTAATTTTGGTATCTTTTTGATTGATTTGGTTTTGGAGGCACTCACAGCTCCTACCGTTCCCCCCGCTGGCTTTGCTCTGGCCTTGTCAAAACAAACACCCTCTTAGTTATGAAAATATGAATGTGGATGCTTTAAGAAGAAGAAGTAGCATGCAGCTGAGGCAGATTAGTTAAAGCAACACGCTTACAGGGAGCCGTTTTCAAGTGCCGGTCATGTTATTAACTGCATGGCTGAAGCACTTCTTTTCACACATGGGGGCAGAGCCCACCGCTGTATCCTGATGAATTATGTTTGCAGAAAAGCCCCTGATGTCAGAGATTAGGCAGAAAAAAACTATAATATCTCTGCTTATTGTCTCGGGTGAGGGGGAGCAGCGCCGCCTGAAAACCAAAAAGGAGACAAAAGGCCGCACAGACAGAGGAGGCCGGGGGCGAGACAGTGTCAGAAAAATGAATAGGAAGATGGAGATAATGTTGAAAATGAAAACACAGAACGAGGGAGAGAAGTGTGTGTCTAAACACAGATGACTGGGAGGTTGCTACGAGCAAGCCGCTGCCAGACTGTGTATGTTATCATTGGACTTCGGCCCCTTTCGCTGTTTCCACAAAAGACCCGAAAGCAGCTCCGGGGCTGCCGAGTTGGCCGGGAGGAAAGTCCAGAGGGCCGACGGCCCACTTTCTTTCTTTCTTCACGTCAACGTAGGTCACGACCTCTTGCAGGATCCAGCGTCAGACCGAGTTTCTGCTCTTTTGCAATACGCCTGCGGTTTGACAAAAGCCTTCACGGGGTCACGTGGGAGTGGCTTCGGTTGCTTTTGACCTCGCATTTGAACTTTCCATAAAGATTTCAGCTCATACTCTGACGCCCTCAGTGTGTGTGTGAGTTTATATGGAAGGTATGTGACGTCCTTGCCGAATTGATTTGTTTGCATTTTATTCTCCGTCGCTTGCACAGACGCAAACATCTGTCCGCCAATAAAACTGTGTTTTTGCAATCCGACTCCGACCCGGACCATCTGTCATGTCACCTGCTGCTGTCAAAGCGCTGGACGTGGGAGATCGGCAATCGGTGGCCAGGTGGTCAAACAAGAGCGAAAGGGGTCAACGAGGTTAAGCTAGTCCAGTCCAAACGCGGGCCGAGCTAAGAGAGCTACTATCTCCTGAGCGGCGGCCGGGTAGCAAATGCCATACTTTTCAAATTCTCCAAAAATTGTGTAACAACTGGTGTTCAGTTTTCTTTCTGCCAAATGTCCAGATGTTTGCCTTGGGAAGAGGATGAGGGGGGATCCAGAAACTTAAAACCCGCATGAAGGAATGCATGTTATTTCATCCTGCTTCTGACTCAAGTGTCATTTTCTCATGTGTTTTGTTTTTTTCTTCCTCCCAGGGGACCGCGTCGTCCTGCTCAACGACACAAACCATCAGGTTGATTTCAAGTCCTACCAATGGTTCGGCGCCACTGTGCGTTCTCACGGGGACACAATTTTGGTAAGGAGACTCTCACAGAGGTGATTTTTAGCAAGTGAGGGGGGGTTGGGCTGCACTACGACACTGCTGCTTTCTGGGAAGCCTGCTGCTCGCCGTGAGAAACGGTCTACTTTTGAGTGATGTCTCACTTCGGACATTCTTTGGTAGAAATTTGTCTCGCGCATTAAGTTGTTGTCACCTTGGTTCCAGCTTTCACCCCTCCAGTCTCAACACGCCATAAAAAAATAAGTTTTGAGCCGCCTCTTGTTCGGTCTGATGGTACGGGTTGTGACCTGGGTTGAGTTACGCTGGCTACCCCGCTCCAGATGTACCACTGACCTCAGTCGAAGTCTCCTTCTGAGTTCACCAGTGCGATGTTGCGACTAGAAAAAACATCTCCCACCTAAAAGCTCACCCCATTCATCACCTCCCGCCTTTTTCTAACCCCGGCAATCTCCACCTCCTCTCCCTCGTACCAGGCTTGTGCCCCTCTCTACTCCTGGAGGACTGAAAAGGATGTCCCCCACTCTGACGCTACAGGAACTTGCTACCTCTCCGTCCGCAACTTCACCAAATTTGTGGAGTACGCTCCCTGCCGCACAGGTAACTGTCGACTCTCGACGTGGGAGTCGTATAAACCAGTGGTTCTCCAGCTTTTTTCTGTCACGTCCCACTTTGGAGGAAGCAAAACGTTCGGGCCCTAAATGGTCCAACTTGTTGAGACTCCTCCATCCGTGCATTTTTAATGAATAGATTAAAGAAAATGTAAATCCCTTTCAAGTGAACCAGATTGCTCCATCTGACAAGAACTAATAACATGTGCAATCACTTTGTTAAAACAATGCAAATAAAGTTATATATGTGCAAAAAATAACTCATATTTGGCAAAAAAAGATGAGCAAGGAAGCCGGTTGGATCCCTGTTTTCTTCCCATAGTTTCATTATGAAGTGTCCTTGAGCAAGGCACTGAAGCCCCAGAGCTTCAGTGTCAATGAAGGATTCTTAAAATTTTTTTTTATAATCTGCATCTCCCCCCGAGCTCCACCTGTAATACCTCCGCGCCCCACAAGAGGGTCGCGCCCCACAGTTTGAGAACCACTGGTATAAGGGGACATGTTTTGTTGATGCAGTAATAACTAGAAACTAGAAGTTCTGAGTTATGAAATGGTTATTGCGTCAAATAGTTCTTGACGCACCGCTGCATTGCTGCGTGTTTCAGAGATCAGTGATGCGGTGGGACAAGGCTACTGTCAGGGAGGATTCAGCGCTGACTTCACAACGGTAATAACTCACTACCTGCAGAGGTTTCTGGGAATTAATCATTTCCTTTTCCGTCGTAATAATTCAGTGAGTTTTATCCTGCAGGACGGCAGAGTGGTATTAGGAGGGCCAGGCAGCTACTTCTGGCAAGGTATGTAGGACATAAACCAATCAGCCATGTCAAAATGTGAAAAAACAAGCCTCAAAATGTTCTTTCAAATACATTTTTCGTTTTACTTCAGGTCAGGTGATCACCGCAGCGAAGGAGGACATCATCAAAGCGTACTATCCGGGCTTCTTCATGCAGTCGGTGGAGGGTCAGATCCAAACCAGACAGGTGAAGGCCGAACACGATGACAGTTACCAAGGTGAGGTGCTTTGAGGACGATCGCACATTGACGCACATTTTAATTTGTCTGCCGTCAAAGCTGGAGGTTGACGTCTGTCCTCTTGTCTACAGGCTACTCCATCGCTGTCGGGGAATTCAGTGGCGATCAGGTGGAAGGTGAGTCGTTAAAGGGGCGAGGCGTGCAGGATGTAAAACGCATAACAACGGTCGCATGGCAATGCAAATATTACGGCTGGAGTGAACATATTTAACATGATTATTGAGCTGGAAACGTCGCCAACATTGAAATTATCATCGCCTACTGCCTCTTGATCTGTGCTTCATGTCTCCGTGCACCTCAGATTTCGTGGCCGGCGTTCCAAAAGGACTCATGCTTTACGGTTCGGTAAGAAAGCTTAATCATCGCTCTCGTTTTGGGCCCCATTTTGGCTCCTGTTTTGGTGCTTTTTTTTTTTTTTTTTTAGGATGAAAGGCCTGGGCTTTAGATTTTGGGAGCGATACAGGAAAAGCGAAAGAAAGAAAGAAAGAAAAAACAACCGTAGCTATGTTGTCACAGTGGGAATTATTGTTGCAGTGAATTCCATAACCAGAGACTGTGCTTATATTAGAGGACGTATGAGGAGAAGTTCACCACATGTGGCTGCTGTTTCGCAGGTGTCTATTCTCAACGGGACAGATCTGAAGACCATGATTAACTACACCGGTGAGCAGGTGAGTCAGCCTCAGCGACCTCCACGCTCCACTTCCTCTGTGTTTTCACTTCCCCGGCTCTTCATCAGGGCTCTTAATTAGTTGGGACGGCGTCAGCATAAATAATTTCCTTTACAGCTTCAACCAGAATGTTTGGTCTCTTTCTTGGTTTTGTGTGTAAAGCTCAGTTATTGAGGGGGAAAGTGCAGCGGCAATTTGCGCAAATGGTTGTGGGAGTAAGAAAAGGCACTGAGCTCGTTTAAAAAACTGCGATGATTGACTCAGCTGAATAAATAAAATCGCTCGTGAATTTGCGTACGCTCTGGTAATCCAGACTGCTTTCGCAATGTGCGTTTCCAACTCAAAGTTCACGACAGAAAAGTCAGGAAATTAAACTGATCTGGAACAGAAACGGCACCAAACGGGGCCTCGCCTGGTAAACCCATCAGGCCTTTTTTTTAAATATTGACGCAGAGTGCAGTAAGAGTGCTTTGTTTTATCTGAGCACAAACCAAATATTGACGCTGTCAATCTTACAATGTTGAGATTTTCAGTCATGGAAACCTTCTTTCTTTACAGATGGGATCATATTTTGGGTATGCAGTGGCAACGACTGACATCAACAGTGATGGGTGAGTAGCTGCTTCACCCGTTGTCTGATTCTTCTCTTCCTTCCTTCCTTCCTTCCTTCCTCCTTTCCTTCCTTGCCAGATAATTTGCCGGCAGGGTCGAGATCGGACGCCACCATCAACCCATTACAGGCGTCAATGTGTCTGAGCTTGAATCAGTGTGTGTGTGTGTTTTTCCTTTTCTGGTGTTCAGGATGGCTGACCTGGTGGTGGGAGCTCCCATGTTCATGGTCCGAGGCTCCGACGGCCGCCTGGAGGAGATGGGCCGGGTCTACGTCTACCTGCAACGGGGCCCCGTGAACCTGGAGCTCCGTCTACCTCACCTGACGGGCACCCAGGTGTATGGGAGGTTCGGCAGCACCATCGCACCTTTGGGAGATCTGAACCAGGATGGTTTCAACGGTAAGAACGGGGACTATTGTGAGTAAAATTAGTTGGCGTCATGATTTATCTTTGTCTTTGTCTAAATTAGGTTTCGTAGGTTCTTGTAGTGTTTTTCAAATGTTCTATCAATGACACAATGACCACAGCTACTAATTCATAATAGGGCTCTTTCTTGGACAGGCCTTTATCCGGGGGTGTCAAACATACGGCCCGCTGGCCGGATCCGGCCAGCCAGGGCTTCCGGTCCGGTCCGTCGGATAACTGTTAAAATGCCAGATTTTTTAAAACATTTTTTTTGTTTAAATTTATTTTTTTGTTTTGTTTACATTTCAACCAACAAAAAAAAAATTTAAAAAAAAAATTATAAAAAAGAAAATATATACAACATTTTTTTTTATAAAATAAAAATTTAATAAAAAAAATACATACAAAAAAATTAAAAATTAAAATTAAATATATTAAAAAAAAAAAAAAAAGTCAGGCATGCTAACCATTGATGGCAGCGCTGATATTACTGGAGATAAATTGCTCAACTGACCATATTCATTCATGGTGTTGATGAGATTATTGGTTGCCTCTTAGCTAAGATGAGTTTGACGCCCCTGCCTTCACTTATGAGAAGAGCAAATTTGAATTTAATCCTGAATTTGCTAAAACTTTCATTTATGACCAAATCCCAGCGAGACTAACGACATCATTAGCCTTAGCTGTGCTGAAACAACTTGTACTAAATGCTAAGTATAACTCCACAAAGCCGATGGCCGTACACTTGAAGGCTTGTTCATGAAATGAATGTTTGGCCGTACGTTAACATCTGCACCAAACTACACGTCTGAACTAGTACATCTCATATCTTTCCTTACTTCTGACCTGTGGCAGATGTGGCCATCAGCTGTCCGTTTGGAGGGGACGATCGTCAGGGCCTGGTCTACATCTATAACGGATACTCAGACGGACTCAGGGAAAAGCCGTCCCAGGTGATAACTGGCCAGTGGGCTGCTGGTGCAATTCCTGCCAGTTTTGGATTCGCCCTGCGAGGTGCCAAGGACCTGGACATGAATGGATACCCCGGTGAGTGAGGTTGCAAGCATGCAATGGCCATCACTATCTTTTTTTATATATTCATAGTATGTTTTCTAATTCTGAGCCTTAATTCCCTCAGATCTCATCGTTGGGGCCTTTGGCGTCGATAAGGCAGTTCTCTATAGGTACGTTGGTTTAAATCACATACTAAATGTAATCATGAAGTTAATGTGTATATTTCCTTATTCCCTTTCCTTTGCAGAAACCCAATAATCATGTCGTCAGTAAATAGTTATTCTAGCTTAGCATAATGACTGGGAAGAGAGGGAAACTGCTAGCTTGGCGTTGTCCAAATCCACCTTCCAGCACGTCCAAAGCTCACTTTTAATGTACACATCTGTCTTGTTTAATCTACAAAATGTGTGTAACAGCACATGTTTTAGAGGTGCTGGTGTGCAGATTTTTTAGCTTTTTAGACAGAGCTAGCGAGCCGCGTCCCCTAGTTTCTAGTCTTTGTGCTACGGTAAGCTAACTGTTTACTTAGCAGATGGCTATGGGTGATGTTGATCTTCTCATTTGGAATATAACATGTTTAACTATACTTGTAAGAGTGTGCAATAACCACTAAGAATAGCTGTCAGCCCTTCTTATCTACTTCTTCATGTCTTCAATCTACCTTCTTTTTGTCATACACAGATCCCGCCCAATAGTCAACACCAGCGCCTCTCTGACCGTTAACCCCACCATGATCAACCCCGAGGAGAAGAACTGCATGGTCACCAATGGGAACACCAGCATTCCTGTTTCCTGGTGAGTGTACTCAACTTCCTGTGACTGCTTCAGTTCTGTTCCTGTTGGTATTAGATTGACCCAACTGCAACAAAAAAAAAGAAAGATGGACGCCTTCTCATTTCCCCTGCTGCATGCATCAACACTCCTATCTTGAGAGGAAGTTCTGATAAGGTCACAGTATTTATTTGTTCCCCCACTTGCTCTTATCTGACCTGTTCTCAGAATATCTTCAGATCACAGTGTTTCTGTGGAGGAGCAGAGGAATAACTTGCTGAATAGCAGCATTGTTAGCCATTTTTTTTGGGCCTCAACCAAATGTGCACAGCATTCAGCTCCAGAAAAAGGGGGACGGGAGGGAGAGGAAACAGACGACGGTTGCTCGCTGCCCAACATGTCTGACACCATGCTCACGTGTCTGCTCCCCCCCCCCCCCCATTTCCAGATCCCGATCCATGAAGGAAACTCTTGTATACACATGTGTCTTGATTACACTACGTTGCCTGGTGATGAGGATTTTTTTTGTGGGGGTGAAAAGAGCGCACAAGGGATAATGGGATGGGGAGGGGCTGGAAGGCTTTTTGCTGTTGCTTTTTGAATGAGATATTGTTTGGTGGTGGAACACAGCTGGGAAACATCAGGACCCGTCGACTCCCCGTGAGCGTGAGCACAGTCATGCAGAAACAAGCAGACACAGGAGCTCATACATGAAGTTATTACTACGCATAGTACACTCTGTGTCTTTTATGTCTCGTTTTTCACCTCGCTTCCCTTTCCTGTGTTTCATTTTAACGCTCTCCCTTTTTTCCTTCCTCACTTCCAGAGTTCGCCTCTCTGCCTCTCTTGTGTGGGTTTTTGCTAGTTAAATGATTGAGGAGGGTGAGGGGGGGGGGGGGGGTGGATTCGGGTTTGCAGACTTTTTTTTTGGACGGCAGCAGGGAGTGTTGTGTGTGTGGCTGATGTCATGGGAGAGAGCTACAGGCTTATGTAGACTGCCGTTGACTGGTCGGGACTGAAACCTGAGTCGCCCAATTTCACCCATATTAACTCTGATATTCCTTGTGTGTGTGTGTGTGTGTGTGTGTGTGTGTGTGTGTGTGTGTGTGTGGAAACGGAAACAAACCAATCTATCAGCTTGGCTGGCGAAGGCCGTTAGATGCCAGCATGTTTCCAAACATTTGGCATAAAAAAAAGTAGGCCGAGCAAGAAAGTGAGAGAACAAGCGAGAGGTCTTGTGCGTCCAGTGTATTTATACTGAATCTCAGCCTTAAATTAATACGCATCCCTCATCTTGTTCTTGTCCCCTCTGTTCGAAAACAGTGTAAACCTGAGTTTCTGCATATCTGCTGATGGGAAGCACCTTCCAGACATCCTAGGTGAGCCAATTTTGCACATCTGCACTTTATTAGAAGTAAGGAAACTTGTCAAATTGCCACCACTGGTGATATTTTAAATCCATAACGATTTGTGTTTTGGCAGGAGATGTGGCTTTTTGTGGATTTTGTAATGACAAAAAAATGGAGTGCAGTATGCAAAATCTCCTCTGTGACCCACCTTTTAATGATCAAACCACTTCTGTACTTCTGACCACAGTTATTGATCCTTCCTTTGATATATACAAGCGTTGTCCGTGGCTTTAAGTTTCATTGTATGTCCTTCAGAGTATTAATGGAGCCTTTTCTTTGAAAACTCAAGCATGTGTGTCATGTCCTGAATGCTCATTTGTGTGTGTGTGTGTGTTGCAGATTTCCAGGTGGAGGTGCAGTTGGATAGTAATAAGCACAAGCAGAAAGCTGCAGTGAGGAGGGCTCTGTTCTTGGACTCCCAGCAGCCCTTTCTCCAGATGAGTGTGAGCGTGCGCCATGGCGAGCGCGTATGCCACAACACCAAGATCTACCTCAGAGTACGCACTTTTCCACACTAATATATATACAACTAATATGTTTTACCCCATATAGAAGACATCTATGACTGTAATTATGTGTCATTTGACTCCTGCGTCTGTTTCTTTGGTTGCAGGATGAGAAAGACTTCAGGGATAAACTCTCCTCCATTTATGCGGCCTTGAACTTCAGCTTGGATCCCAAAGCTGCCGCTGACTCCCGCGGCCTGCGGCCCATCCTTAACTATCAGACCACCAACGTAATTGAGCAGAAGGTATTTGAACTCGCGCCACACTTCTTCCAATCTTTTAGCACAGTGAACTAACCCTTGAGTGACCGATGGGACTTCTAGCATCAATATATCGTGGAGCAGTGTTTCCTAATAATGTACATGCTGGTCTGAGATTCACTCTGAGCTGCTGCTTATAAGAATATACGCCACGTAGAGTAATTATTCTCTGTATCACCGACGAGCTTCTCTCTGACTCTCTCCTGGTTCAGGTGAAAGAGCCTGTTATTTTTTAATGTAAATTAAAAAACTACTCCGCTGGGAAAGAGGTCCAGAGAGTCTAGAACAGCGGTGTCAAACATACGGCCCGCCCGCCGGATAACTGTTAAAATGAAAGAATTTAAAAGAAAAAAAAAATCATTTTATTTTAATTTTTTGAATTTTTAGATTTTTTAATTTAATTTTTTTTTTTTAAATTTAAATTTTGTTGTTGTTTTGTTTACATTTTTACTAAAAAAAATGTAATAAAAAAAAAAAAAAATGAAATACAAAAAAAAAAGTCAGGCATGCTAACCACTGAGCCACGGTGATAATTAATGGGAGCGCTGATTTTACTAGAGATATATTACTCAACTGGCCATATTTATTCAGGTGTTGATGAGATTTTGGTGGTCCCCTTAAATTTTGGCCCCTTAACTAAAGTAAGTTTGATGCCCCTGGTCGAGAAAGCGGTTTTCAAAATGAAAATGAGGCGTACGTACAGTCGAGTGTGGCACAGCATGCGTCGTAGCTGAACAACACATAGACACCGGTTCAGCTATGGCGAGCATGCGCCATAGCTGAACAACACAAAGGCTCGCCATAGCTGAACAACACATAGACACCCGTTCAGCTATGGCGAGCATGCGCCATAGCTGAACAACACATAGGCTCGCCATAGCTGAACAACACATAGACACCCGTTCAGCTATGGCGAGCATGCGCCATAGCTGAGCAACACATAGGCTCGCCATAGCTGAACAACACATAGACACCCGTTCAGCTATGGCGAGCATGCGCCATAGCTGAGCAACACATAGGCTCGCCATAGCTGAACAACACATAGACACCCGTTCAGATATGGCGAGCATGCGCCACATGTGAGTTGGGGAAAGGCAATCAGAGTAGTTTTATCTCCCCCTCTTTCTCCATTTCTCTCTCTGCCGTGGTTTGTTTCTATCTTTTTGGATCAGGACTGAACCCTGTCATTGATGTTCTTCCTAGATATCAAAGCTGTTTGGCCAGCAACAGCTGTGGTCTGTTGCTGTACTGAGACCTTGAGACGAGCCTCAGCTGAAAATCATCCTTAAACCTGAAAAAGCTGATCTGTGTTTATGTGTGTGTGGGGGAGTAGCTTGAGACTGCCAACATATTTCATCAATCTTGCTTTACACTGTATTAATGTAACAGCTGAAACAGAGAAGGGTGACTTTTATACCACAGCTTTGGCCTTGATCACACACATAATGCCCTATTGATTCCCAAATGTGCTTTGAGAATATGTGGCAAGCCCATGTAACCTTGCAATGACTCTGCCAAGTTGTTACTCCCTTTGAGCTGGAGTGAGAATGAGAGACGGTCTCAATCTCCGTCCTCTTAATATATTCCATATGTTTCCATTAGGACTTAAGACATGCTGATGGATCGATTAATTGCGATCATCGTCAGATCTTTAAAGGCATCTGCAAAAGCAGAAAAAGCCGCCAACTTTTTAGACATCGTGCACTAATGGCCTCATAAACGAGCCCAAGAACTGTAAGCTACCTAAGAGTTAATAGTAGTTTTAATGGATGAAAACAACTTACACAAAATCTAATTTGACTCGTATGCCATATAGCATTGGACAACTGTAAAAGTAAACACAATGGGGGTATTCGAGACAGAAAAACAGGACGCGACACGCTCAGCAATGCAAATTGGTGAGTTTTGACTCCATTGTGTGATGCTCAGCCTTATTGTGTTGCAGGCTGAGGTCAGCGTTGTTGTTCTTTAACTCCAGCGACAGGCCTACAAACAGCATTGACACACAAACCCAGGGTGCACATGTGGCCAAGTTAGCTCGGTGGAGATACCATGGTGTCCATAATTAGAGCCCCTGGATGGTGTAATGACAAGGTGGGGGCGTTCGGCTCTCTCTCTCTAATCTCCTCCTCCTATTTCTATTTATTATCCTCATCGTCATGAACATCATCGCACTGTCACAAGCGCAGCGGGGTGCAATTTGGGAATCCGCAAGGCTTTTCCCTGCTGCCGGCCTGCCACACGCTCGGCGGTCAGCCACTTATCCGGCAGTGTTTCTGTTCCTTTCTTGTGTTTTCTCTCCACTGTAATCTCTGAACCCCCCCACACACACACCCCACTTCTGCTTTTCAGGTCCACAGAAATATCCAATGTCTCAGTGAGTTTCTCTCGGGTTGAAGGCTCCTCCCTCTCCATATGATCACACTATCGGGCTGTGGTTAGCTGGGTGGCGTAGGGCGTGTGGTGAAAGCGCCGGTTTGCCACATCGCCATGTGATGTGGGACTCTTTTTTTTTTTTTGTTGTCCACAAGAGTATATCTCCTCTGGCGCGGCCTCTTAGGGCCGGACTCTTCCTCGACTCATCATTTCCTTACTCTCGCGCCGCAAACAGAAAGCATGTGTGTGTGTGCCGGCACAGCTGGTTTGGGGAGGGAAAGAGGGGGGGGGCGTCTGGTGCCGGTTCATGACTTCACAGTGTCCCTAAAAACCTCTCTGATGATGCATCGGTGATGTAATGTTGACACGGGGGGGGACTGCATTGCAGGTGTTTGTTGCTCGGTGGAATGCATTAGTCATAGATAGCACATGTTGCGTCCTGCTACACACATCCTGTTGTCGCCCCATGACCAGACGTTTGATTTATCACCTGCGCTTAATCCTCCTCACATGTACAAGTGTGTTTTAGTCGTAACCCATCGTGTGATCATCGTGGTCTGCGACCCCTATTGACCCTTTTATCGCCTCCCACAATGTGCATCTTCTAGGCTCAGATTCTGTTGGACTGTGGCGAGGACAACATCTGCGTTCCTGACTTGAAGCTGGCCGTTCACGGGTGAGTTCATTTCCTCGTACAGTGCATGTCCACCAATCCCGTGGCGTATGGATGTGAGGAAACATACTAGAATGTGATGGATAATGCATGGTGAACTGTAAACGCGGGTCAGTGAACTCTTCACCTCCATACGGTGCTTGAATTCGAGTGCTGAAGTGTAAATACAGCTGTTTTTGTTGGTCCGCTTCTCTGTTATGTTTAGCATACCAGAGCAGGACCGTTAATAGCCCCGGAGCTGCAGTCGAGTCGGCGTAAATAGCGATCTGCAAACAGGAAGCGGCTCTGCTCTACAGGTGCTATGGGGACAGTTAAGGCGAACAGAGATGAAAGGGAAAGTATGGGAGCAAGAAATCTGTTAGCATTTTACTCAAAAATAACAGCCTCCCCAATACTCCCTTCTCTGCTCTGTCATTTTCATTTTACATTCCTATATTTATCTACCATCTGCCTCCATTTTCTTTGAATGTACATACGGCTGATGCATCACATGTGGAGCAACCTGCTGCGAGCGAGTGCAGCGCCGCGACGCCGCTGCTGCTGCAGAAAAAGTGTGATTGGTGCAATTTTAAAGTAATGGCTCGATGTGTTCGCCTCCATTGGAGTACGTGGGGGTTTTTGACGGGACTGGCTGTGATTTTAGTGGAATTTTTAGATGAAGTATCCGTCGTTCCTGCGCTGTTGTTTCTTCTTGTCCGCTGCCAAAGCACACAGCGCATGTTCCACCTCTCAGGGAAGCTTCAGGGTTTTGTGCCGTTTTCTAATTTTGAGCCTTTTGTTTGGATTTAAAAAAGAGCAATGCCAGTTCGAGTCAGACTAAAGTCGACTCGTAGACGATCAGTTGCAGAAATCTTCTCTCTCTCTGCCTCTTATGCTCTGCTTTATAAGAGCACGGCTTAATTAAAAGCGTCTGTGTGGCCCTCCAAGTGGAATTTCTCATTGTTCTTAGCTGTGGAGAGAGA
Organism: Clinocottus analis; assembly: GCF_023055335.1. Taxonomy (NCBI): domain Eukaryota; kingdom Metazoa; phylum Chordata; class Actinopteri; order Perciformes; family Cottidae; genus Clinocottus; species Clinocottus analis. The sequence goes on along the minus strand of NW_027176153.1, from coordinate 23,668,707 downwards.
GAGAGAGAGTTAGAGAGAAGGAAGGGGGAGGTGGTTTTACAGTCCTGCGCTGTGTTATTAGGCATGTATGACTTTATTACCACATCGGAAAAGTTTCCCTTTAATGGTGGGGCTTTGTGAGTTGAATCAATTGTATGTTTTTTTTGCTGCAGCATGGCTCTTATAAAAAAGGAAAAAGATATACAAAGCACAAAGCCTGATTGTGTATTCGTTTCATTAACACAACAGCAGTTTATTGGCCACTCGACTGCCAGCAAACGCAAACAAAGACTCTTTGTGTTCCCATCAGCGTAACACAACTTATTTTACACAGTTCAGTTCGGGTTGGGTGAGAACGTAATGAATCAAATATCACAATATTTCTCACCAAATAACTTGAGCTTTGTACTCACACGACAAGATGTTTGACAGTAATGTGGATATGATGACTCGGTTGGTAAAGGCAAATCATGTAAATGCTAGAACACATAACTTTACTGCAATGTAACCTTTAAAACCATGAGGAAAAAACCCACAATAACGATATAATATTCTATATATATTGTTTGTCGGAGGATATTTATCGAAGGAGCCCTAGCACTATTTAACCCTAAACATTGAACATATTTGTGATCCACTTTTTCCTCTTTCTGGGTCTTCAGGAGCAGGAAGGAGGTCTACCTGGGCGACGACAACTCGCTGACGTTGACTTTCAATGCCAAGAACGAGGGCGAGGGAGGGGCGTACGAGGCCGAGCTCTACGTGGTGCTGCCCCCAGAGGCCGACTACAGCGGCATCGCCCGCAACAATGAGGTGGGTGGGAATGCAAAGCACCCAAAAAAAACCCAAACTTGGTGGTCTTTTTACTTAATATTCCTTCCTTCGATGTGGTCTGACTCATCCTCTGCCCTCTGGTTTCTCAGAGTCTGACCCAGCTCACCTGCAGCTATGAGACCGAGAACCAAACCCGATACCTCAGCTGTGATTTGGGCAACCCGATGAAGTCCGGTACGAATGTAAGTACACCGCTGTCTGCTGACGGTATCATTTCACTTGTTTGATCTATGACTTGTAAGTCTAAGCATTGAAGGATTGCGGTAAACAGTTGAAAAAAATCAAACCATTCATGCACAGATGACATAATCGTGTGCGCTGTGGTTCTCAAACTTTTTCTGTCTCCACTTTGGAGGAAGCAAAATGTTCCCACCGCCCCGACAACATGGGAACAAAATGGTCCGACTTGTTGAGACTCCTCCATCCGTGCTTTTTTAATGTGCAATCACTTTGTTAAAACAATGGAAATAAAGTTATATATGTGCAAAAAAAGAACTCATATTTGGCAAAAAAAGATGAGCAAGGAAGCCGGTTGGATCCCTGTTTTCTCCCCATAGTTTCAGGTTGAAGTGTCCTTGAGCAAGGCACTGAAGCCCCAGAGCTTCACAGCAGCACAAAGCTCCTTCATCACTAAGGATGATGACATGCAGAGAATAATCCCCCCACTGTGGGATTAATAAAGGAGTCCTTAAAAAATTCTAATTTTAAAAATAAAAGAAATTGTAATACCTCCGCGCCCCACTAGAGGGTCGCGCCCCACGGTTTGAGAACCACTTGTGTCGTGGATATCTGATATTGTGACAGCCCCAGTTGGTAAAACATCCTGGTTTCCTGCTCTTGGGAGTTAAAACGTTGCACACTCTCTCCACGCTGGGTGTGAACGACACAGGAAAAGTCCGAATGTGTTCGGAAATGTTGTGACAGAAAGAAACAGACTCGGTGCCCTACGCCCCCCGCTGGGTAAAGATACCCTTTTAATGCAAGAGTCACATGCCGGCATGCTTTTAATAGGTCTGCAGAGGAAGACCGTCAGCTAAATGATACAGGAAGAGGAGACGGACTCCATTTTAAAAATATTTACGGTCCTGAAATAGGTTCACTTGTTCTTATGATAAATGTCAGAGGTCGTAGAGTTATTGATCTGTTTAGTAGATGCGGAGAGACGATTGTACCTGTGTGTGGAAAACAAATGCATCTGAAGTTATTGATTTAAGATAGACGAGCAGTTCCCAGACTGAAAATTACGAAATCTATCTGATGGACGAGTACATTACAGAGGGAAGGAACGGCTGCCAGAGTCTAACGTCAATATTATTTAACCTGGACCATATTTTCCCAGGTTTTTGGTGTCTAAATGATTAATAAGGACTTTTTTTAATCAGTCCAGTATTGAGCAACAGTGTCGTAGCTTTGTAACAGGCGACGCTGTGATTGGCCAGTCTGTGTTGGAGATGAACACCATTAATGTCCAATAAAGTGCTTTTTTTGCTTGCTGACAGGCTCTGATTGTTATTAAATATAATTACGGAAAGGACCCCATAGAGAACTACAACGTTGTTCTGTCCCTTGTACTTGATTTGATCTTTTTTTTTTTAGTTTAATTTTTTTAGTCTAGTTTACATTTTAACTAAAAAAAAAAATGTAATAAAAAAATGTTGAAATGAGCGATTTTTGTTGTTGTTGTATAAATTTACTTATGTTTTTGTTTACATTTTAACTAAAAAAATATTTTAAAAAATATTTAAAAAATGTTAAAACAATTTTTTTTTTTTTTTTTTTTTACAATTTCTTTTTTTTGTTGTTGTTTTATTTGCAATTTAACAAAAAAAAAAAGTCAAAAGGCATGCTAACCACTGAGCCGCGGTTTAGCCCTGGTTTAGCACATAACGTGCCTTTTTTCTCTCCAAAAAAAGTTGTCCAAATTAGTCAGTTTGACACAAAAACAATAGACTGTAGACGCTTAACACAGACGCACCTCTTCTCTCTCTGTTGCTTTTGAGGTAGTGATGGAAAATATAACATTTTGTGACTTTAATGACGATTAATACGTTGGATCTTCCTTTGTTTTGCAGCTGTGGGCGGGTCTGCGCTTCACAGTGCCGCGGCTGAAGGACACGCACAAAACTGTTCAGTTTGAGCTGCAGATCCGCAGGTACGACCTGTTACCAACGTGCATCAGAGACGCGAACCGATGATCTCCACAGCGCTCGAATTAGCTAATCCGAATCATTGTTTCCACAGTAAGAATGAGAACAACTCCCACAGCGAGGTCGTGCCTCACAAGCTGGAGGTGGTCGTCCAGGCTGAAGTCATCCTGCAGGGGTGAGTTCAGTGTCAGGATTCCCTCATTTGAACTTTTCATGAAGTCTCCGTGGGGGTCCTTCCTACGCATTCTCTCACATCCCCACTTCTCTTCTTTTTTTTTTTTAAGTGTGTCTCGACCAGATAAGGTATTCTTTCCGCCGGCCAACTGGAAGGCGACCAAAAACTACGAGGTGGAGCGGGACGTCGGGCCCACAGTGGAACACATCTATGAGGTAATCGGGTTGCCGTTAGCTGAGCAGATCGGGTCCGAAAGCAGACACTACTGTTCACAAAGCAAGTCCACTTCCTGGGAATTATCAGGTGGTGCTGATCCACCTTCATGAGAACTGACCTACGTGCAGATCAGAAAGATATGTCAAATATGAAAGCAAACCTCCGAGTTATTACTAAGATATCAAGCGATCAAGCTGCTTTTGAAGTTTTCCTCCTAATATGCCGCATGCTGAAGTCTCCCTTTTCATTTCCTCCGTCCAGCTGGTGAACAACGGGCCCAGCCGGATCAGCCACACCCAGCTGGAGCTGCGCTGCCCGCTCAGCGTCCAGGGTCAAGCTCTCCTTTACCCTCTCGAGTTCTCCGTGGAAGGTCCCATCAACTGCACCGCCGACGGACACATGAACCACTTGCGCCTCAAAGTGAGTGTCTCTGAGTCAAATAAGGTCAGAAGGTGGTCGGCCCACACCCACTTCCTCCTCCCCGGCTTTTTTAGCCCCACCCAGGACAACTAACCCCACCACGGCTTTGAAGTGCCAGCTCTTCCCCGAGCTCCCCTCCCGTAGCCGTGTGATCTAATGTCCCCCATAGAGCTCGCATGCTTTTAAATAATGACAAACAAAACCGTAGGGTCATGCTGACATTGGGTCCTACATTGGCGTGCTCTTCCTCCCGCACTGAGGTCAGTGTCTGTGTCGTCCTAATCGGCGGTTTCTCTGCTCCTGTAGCTCCAGCACTCGTCCACGGAGCCGCCGATCCTCGCCCTGAAGGCACAAGAGCACCACGTGGAGAGGAGGGACGTCCACAGGAATCAGCTGGCCCTTCTGACTAATCTGGTGAGACGCTTAACGTGTGAATTGTCACGTTCTGTAAATATAATAATGCACGGATGAACACCGTCAGGCTGAAAAGGTTTAGTCTAACGTGATAGGCGACTTGAAAGTGAGGAAATGAGGAGCTTGAGTTCACGGTTAAGGGTTTAATGTGGTTAAACTTATTTCTGTCACTTGAAGAGCAGATTGTATCCTCACTGGATTAAAAAAAGTAGTTTGTTGCCTTAAAACCATGCTGTTAATCTTCTTCAAATGCATGTTTTTGTTATATTTGCCAACAGCAATAAATAAATCAAATGCGTTGACAAAATTAAAGAGGGAAAAGTTCAGTTTGCTTTAGTGTGCGCACTTTGTCTGGTTCCTCCCTGCGCGTCACAGGAGTCCTGCACAAGCTGCTAGCTAACAGCTGTGAGCCCAAACAACAGCCATGTTGCTTGTTTACATTGTTGACGACAATGTTGAGGGAATGCCGTTCACGAGGGAGGGTCGGCGTTGCAGACTCTGTGACTTTCTCGCTAGATTTCTTACAGCTCGTGCCTGCAAAGTTACTTTCACTGGAGTTAGCGCCACTGGGCTAACAGCTAGCTTGCTATCACTAACCCTTTGCTTTGAGTTAAGCGCGCGGGTCTGGCTCTTGTTTGACGACACCGGCCTCGGCTCCTGGGATTAGGTAATTAGGTCATGATGTCGTTAAAAAGGGCGGGGTCAGAGGGCACGGGCTCGTCCCGTTGCGGCGATTAACATTAAAGAGTCTTTAGTAGTGGTGGAGCGGTGGAGAGGCTGATGGGGACGTGGGAGGCTTTGTGGTCAGTGATGCACCGCTTGCTACACAAGCTGCTCTCTAATTTTGGGCTCGGAGGCCCCCGAGCCCCCGCACACTGGCCCTATTGATCCAACCAGCTGCAGGTAGCGTCCCTCCCGGCCTCGGTCTGTCGATACCTGCTTCCACCAAAGAGGTCTTTGTCCGCGGGCTATCGCGTCTAAACACGCTCGTTTATCAAGCTAGTCCAGTGACACCTCGGTGTGAAGGAAGCCATTCTCCTCTCCCGCGCACGTCTGCACTTTTTTCTGTTCAAAGTGTCTCTTAATCAAAGTGTGTTAGCGTTTAGCTCGGATGGCGCTTTCACCCAGGTCACAGTGGGATCACTTACAATGAACAATGGTCTTTGAAAGAGCTGAGCTCTGCTTAAAGAAGACATTACTGTCTTTACTTTGATTTAAAAAACAATTCTCTCACAACATAAGTGTGACTATGTCTGGCACCGCTTTCTAACAGTTTCATGTAGGAACTAACGTCTTTATTGATGCTAAATAAAGCTAGTGAGTCATTTACAAATGCTGACTTATTAGTTATAAGAACATAAAACTGCATTGGGGTTGCCAGGTTGTTCTACATTTCTCTGTCATCCTGCAGCAGGAACATTTTTTAATTATTCGGTAAAGTCCGCTTTTAGACCAAAATGTATTTATTAACTTAATAACATTACAATATCTGTAAACTTGATGACTTATTAAAAAAGTGTGCAACCTACTTTAGTGACCAGTACCAAATAGTGTTTATTAGTTAATGATTATTAAATTCTTCACCGCATTACAAAATACAGTAGCAACCGTCTTCAGCAGCTGTGTAGTTAGTATTTTTTTTTTTTTACGAAGCTGTGGGAACGGCCTGCGAGCCCCCAGCTGCAGATCTTCACCACACAATCCCACCAGGGAGGATGTGTGGGTCTCGGGTCGGAGGCATCTTTGGCACGGGTCCATGCTCGGGTCATTTCCACTGCGCTCTTGTGGCCCCGGTGCCCCGAAGCTGCGAGGCGGTCTGCAGGGAGGAAGCGGACTGATGGGCTCCCTCATTAAGTCTTTACTTGAGCCTAAAGGAAGAAGCACTCCCTCCTCTTCCTCCTCTTCCTCCTCTTCCTCCTGAATTTACCTACTCGGTGTAATAAGTAAACTAAATGTCCCGCTGGAAACCCGCCGAAAGCTGTCTATGTGAGGGTGGTCTGGCTGCAGCAGCAACATGAAAAAAAAACACACACTGCAATGTTAAAAATGTGCCAAGCTGAGTTATGGGGGATCTAATTAAGATTGTATATTCGACACAGTCTTGAGAAAAAATGTGCCGGTTTTAGCGGTTGGGCAATAATGTGGAGAGAGAGAGAGAGAGAGAGAGAGAGAGAGAGAAAGAGAGAGAGAGAGCTGCATGCTGCATTTTTACAGTCTCATGACATTCCTTCAATCTAATTTGTAGCAGGCGTGGAATAGTGATCATAACATCGGGCCCTTTATTATATTTATTTGACCTGCAGCATGAACGTGGCTGTTTGTGGCCACATGGTTATTTTCACCTTCACCTGTTTACACAGTTCCAATTAGTAAAAGCTTTGTGGGAATATCTTTATGCACAATAACGACTGAAAGGAAACTCCTTTGGCATGTAATTAACCTGATCTTCACTCCTTTTGTGTGTGTTTCTTCAGTCCTGCTCGAACACGGAGTGCTGGACTCTGCAGTGCACCGTGGGTTTGCTGGAGAAAGGGACGACGGCGATCCTCAAAGTGCGCTCGCGCGTCTGGGCCGAGACCTTCACCGAGGTTTGTCAGCGATGACCTTTTGCCGCCGAGAAAACTCGCCATACAAACTGTACATTCGCACGTGTCGCGCAGGAAGTGGCTGTGCACTAAAGATTAGTCTTTTTTCCCACGGTGCATTTTCTCACGTCAGGCTTTGGCAGGAAGTTAGAAGCCGTTTTTTTTAAAATCTCACAGCAGTTTAAATCTTAAATGTGAAGCATGTAAAGCTGCAGTCGTGTCATATATCTGTTTGTGTTGATTTTGAGGCCGCCAGTGTGCACCGCCCCGCATGTTTGCCTCGACAAATGCAGTTTAAACTGTTTTGCTGTCTGCGTGCGACACATTACACACAGATCATTACAAAGCTGCATTTAAAGCTGGACGTCTGCGTGAATGTAATGAACATTTATTATCTGGTATCACAGCTTCTCCCTGGATTAGGACCGCTGAAGGGATTAGCGCATGGTCTCTGTCGCCACCTTGTGTAAAGATTGTGAATTGCGTTAATTTTTAATCACATTTTCTGACCTTCTTTCAGAGAGCTTACAAGCAATATGTGCTGGAGTGCCTCGCGAGTTACAGAGTGGAGAAGATGCCGTACGCCATCTTACCCAGATATACTCCCAGCGGACACAAGAAGGTATTTCAGATTTGTTTTTTTATTCTTTCTAGAGGGTCTATTTCTTATTTTCTTTGTTGAAAGAAACTGACAGTGGGTTGTTGTCTTCAGGTTGTGACCCCGGTGGTGTGGAATAAACCAGACATAGAGAACTCGGTTCCTTTGTGGATCATCATCCTGGCCATCCTGGCTGGTTTGCTGCTTCTGGCTCTCCTCATCTACGTGCTCTACAAGGTCAGCGCTGCTTTAAATATGAAAGAAAACATCTCGTAAACTGATTTGAGTATTTGCTCATTTCTAAATTTGTCTTTTCTTCGTAGTTGGGCTTCTTCAAGAGATCTCTACCGTACGGTACCGCCATGGAGAAAGCTCAACTCAAACCACAGGCCGCCTCCGAGGCCTAAACATCTAAACGTCCACCACAGTTACCCGTTAGCAGAAGCACAGCACCGGGCCGTGCCATCGCAAATGGAGATATAAGGTGGAGCGATGCAGACTGAAGGAGAACGCAAGAGAAAAGCAAAAGAGAGACCACTGGAGCTCCACTGTGCTGCACTAGAGGAAGACACGAAGCCAAAGATCTCCAAGCCAAATGAATGTTTCTTCTTTTTTTTGCCGCTTTTTTAATTTATGTCTTGTTTGTTGGCAGATTTTTTTACTTAACAGAACCGGTTCTCAATGCCTCAAGACTGAACGATGAGAACGTGCAGGCCTGCGGATGCAGTGAGATGCTTTTTTTGGGGGGGTTTCCTGTTTTTGTGTGTGTGTGTGTGTGTGTGTGTGTGTGTTGGAGAGTTCTCTAATATCCCTTTAAACTGCCTTATTTTGGTGCTAATGATCTCCAGGATGTGGCCACGTGTAGCTTACGGCAGCCAGGAGCTGTGGATTACGCCAAGGTTTTTATTCTGGCGTCTCCTCATCGCGTTAGTGACACGATCGGTAAACATGTTCCAGGTGAGAACGTTAACCTGAGCTACAGCAACGAAAATCCATCCGTCTCACGGCTCCGCTTTTTACGAGAATACATTTTTTTACACGAGGCCCCAACCCGCTCGAGGTGTTTTCCCGCCTGATTATTGTTGCCTAATTGCATGCTGGGATACGCTCCGTGCAGCTCGCGGCCCCTGAACCGGATCAGCGGGCGTAGAAAACGCGTAGATGGACGTTTCTTTGACTGATCTCTCTCTCTGTGCCTCAGGTTGGTGGACAGCGCTGGGTTGAGTTTTTTTTTTTTTTGCACTCAAAAAAAGGAAATCTACTGATTATAATCCCACCTGACCTTCCTTTGAGTTCTGGTTTTGACTCCTACTGATCACTTTTGTTTTAAGAAATCCTGCTCGCTCATGTCCAGAGTTACCACTGCGAGCATCATCATCATCATCATCGTCGTGGTTGTGTAGTCGACTGGGACTCTGGGATGGGACTGGAACCGCCACAGACCTGGTGAACCTCACGTGTGGCGTTCCCTCGAATGAATATTTGACTCTTGCTCGGTTGGGATTGAAACCAAACGCAAGCTAATGAAGCTTCGGCGGGGAAAGAACCACGGAGGCGAACGGCGAGACGAAGTCTTGAACCAAAAGACGTGACAATCGACAATGTTGTGGCGGAAGTTTTAGTCTGAGAGCCGGCGGGATCAGCACGCCGTTAGAGGGCTGGGCGATGCGGAGAAACTAAAACAACACAATATCTTTGACCGAATACTTTGACGTTAGCATTGTAGCGTTGACCGCTGGTTACATTACAACATAGTTACACAATAAAGGTTCAGGAAGCGACACTTTGCTGTAACGCAGACTTGAAAACAAGAGAACGACGACACCTAAAAGCCATATTACGATATCTAGTCTCGCATCACGACGTCATAGGATGTGCTGCCCAGCCCTGTGTGTGTGTGTGTGTGTGAGTGTGTGTGATCCAGCTCACAGCGTGTGTTACTGTGTTATACTGTATTACTATTAAAGTAAAAGCTGCCAACGTTTAGAAAGAGAAGGCGACAGGGACTGAAGTGTAAAATGCTCTGCGTTGGTTTCTTTTATTTCTCGTGTACATAGATTTTTATGTGCCTTTTTTTTAAATGTAAATACTTCATGTCCGTGGGTAAGAGTTGGGGTTGTGTGTGACTTCATGCATACATGCATTTGTGTGAATGGTATATTTATAATTGTTTGTTTTGTGTATGAATTGGTTGTTACCTTTCCCCACTGCTTAGTCCCGTTCATCCCGATGTGCAGCTTGAGATGGATTCTGCATTAATATTAATAACTACAGTCGAGGAAACTTGTTTTTTAAGTGCAGTCAAATCATCTAAAACCTTGTAAATCCAAAGTAAATGACGAGGCAGATCCTACAGCAGGGATGAATAATTATTTGTGAATGTGGGTCACATACAGAAACTAATGGATGTGGAGAAATCACTGCATCTTAAATAAAAAAATGAATAAATTCTCTATAGAAAATAACTGTGGAACGCTACTAAAATATTGAACATTTGATTGAAGTCTATTGGTTTACCCATAAAAAGTATTTATTTATCTGCTGTTTTTAAAATAGAAATCAAGATGTGAGGAACAAAACAGGCAGAAATGGTAAAATATTGGTTTCTAACCCAAAGGGTTAAGATAATTTCACTAAATTCAGTTGAGGTCCAGTGTGAAAACTGTCCATGTTCAAGCCGTGTTCTAGTCATTGAGGAACATGTACATGTATGTAGTCTGGCCTGTGCCTCTAACAACGGGATGACAACTAAGCGCTGGGAACTAAATGTTGTTTGGAAGTGCAATATTTATATCCACCACTTTTTTTTATTTTTTTTTTAAAAGATATTACAGTGCTTTCTATTTTATTTGTGACTGAAGCAGGATTATTTTTGTGTGTTTCAAAGTGTGTAACGAGCTCATACGCTGAGTCCTTTGTGAGGTTCTGGCTTCTCACGTCTCACTAAACGTACTTCGCTGGACCTCTAGTCTGAAGGTTCTGGGTTTTCTTTCCTCTGATCTCACAGTTTCATAATTTATGTGCGCTGCTGTCGCACCTGACGAAACACTTTAATGCTCATATGTTCTACATGTGTTCGCCTCATCATCACACTCGTCATCTGCCTCCTGTATTTGGTCCAAACATCCCCACATGGTGGAAGATTTAAAACCTCCTCCATCGTCTGTTCTTCACTGAAAACGTCGACCCGTTATTTATAATGACAGAGGCTCATTTTACTACTTCCTCCATCGTCCGGGGAAGACACTGGCTTTTTCCTTTCTTTTCACTTTTACCCGTTTTTCACTCTCCAGGACTTCCACAAAAAAAAGAAGTTGTATATATTTATGACAAGGAGAGTATTTTTGTTTTGAATCAAGGCTTATCTGATTTGTTGTGAATCTCTCTCATCCCCATATTGGGGAGAACATGTTCGTCAGGGGAAACGATGGAGAACCAGGGGTCTTTGGAGGTCTTTTTTTTTTTTTTTTTACCTGTTATGGTTTGTACTTTAATAAAATATTTCCCTTTTTATAAACTCTTTGTGCTTTCATTGACACGCGTATATGAGAAAATAATTTATTTAGAAAACATTGTATGAAATTATGCTTTTCAGTTCGTGGCATTATTGGCCCCCAAAAAAAAAAGATCTGATACAATATATTAGTTTTAATGTTAAAGGTGCACAAAAAACTGAGCTAAAGTGATAAAACTTTGGCAAAGAGCTGTTGTGTGTGTTCTCATGGCCCTTTTTTCCACAGACGGTGTGTTCGGGCAACAGCTTTGGTCCAAGTTTACTTCCTGTCAGCTAACATTTCAACAGAAAACACAATTATTTTACACCAAAAACAGGCATACTGTGCTAAACTGTACATGTTGTAACACTTTGAGGGGATCGGCTTCCACTTTTTGGGATGAAAAGTGTCCCTTTGGACCCAGAAATGGATTCTCTGGTTCAAGCTCGTCCATCAAAAAACCAGCGACTTGAATTAAAGGGAATTCGCTGAACACCTGCGGGCGTCCATCTTCTTCAGGCGAGTGTGGATGTTTACATCCTGCAGCTTCAGTCCGTCCTCTGGGTCACATCTTCTGCGCGACGCGGCTTCACAGTCTGTGTACACGTTGCGGGTCGATGCCTTAGCATTCGACTGTTCTCGATAGCTGCGTTAGCTTGCGCTGGTTGTCGATCACGTTCAGGCTCTGAATGTATTGCCGGATGTTGCTGGGACTCCGCAGAGGAAGGCCGGCGTCGGAGTCTGGAGGAGGAGGAGACATCGCTTTTGACTCGTTTAAGTGGCAGCAAATCTGCCTTTTAATGCTTTAGCCAGTACAATTTAAAACAGAGGCGTCAAACTCATTTCAGTTAAGGGGCCACAAGTTAAGGGGACCACCAAATCTTTTTTTTAAATTACTTTTTTTTTAATTACTTTTTTTTTTGTTAAAATGTAAACAAAACAAAACAATAAATTTATGCTAAAACAAAAAAAATGTAAACAACAAAAAAATAAATAAACTAAAAAAATCTGTCATTTTAACTTTTTTTTATATATATACATATTGTTGTATTATTTTTTTTAGGTAAAATGTAAACAAAACAATAACAATTAATTTAAACTAAAAAACAATGTAAACAAAAAATAAATAAAATAAAAAAATCTTCTGTCATTTTAACATTTTTTCTGTTATTTTAACTTTTTTTTAAATATATATTTTTGTATTATTTTTTTAGTTAAAATGTAAACAAAACAATAACAATGAATTTAAACTAAAAAACAATGTAAACAAAAATAAATAAAATAAAAAAATCTGTCATATTAACATTTTTTCTGTCATTTTAACTTTTTTTTAAATATTTTTTTTTTTTAATTAAATTTTTTTAGTTAAAATGTAGAAAAAACAAAAAAATAAATTTAAACTACAAAAAAAAAAATGTAAACAAAGGAAGTAAAAAACTAAATAAATAAACTCTTCTGTCATTCTAACAGTTATCCGCCGGGTCGGACTGGACCCCCTGGCGGGTCGTATGTTTGACGCCCCTGATTTAAAAGGACTAACGTGAACACAATGGATATAGTAACACAGTGACAAGGCTGTGGAACCTCATCATCAAGACAAAACCAAACTAAAAGTGTTAACGGAGCGGTCGATGTTGCTTACATGTAGAGATGCGAGTAGCAGGACCTTCCAGAAACATCCGATCGGCCAGACCCCTCTGAGGAGACGACGGCACTGCAGAGGAAACATAGAAGTTTACCAACTTCACCCGCCGTCCAATGAACGTCAGCCTGCATGGAGCCCGTGGCGGTGCCATGCGTCACTCACCGTAAGGCTGGCTTCTGCAGCCGCGTACGATCTTCACCGTCTTGGCGATCATGCGCTGTCACGAGGGGACGAGGGAACATTTCAAGTGGAATAATTTGTGAGGGTTTGTGCTGCAACGTCACAACATTTTTAGTTTCGTCTTACCACTTTCTCAAAGTTGACCAATTTGTCGACATAGTTTGGATTTCCGTCGTTGATGAACGTCATGTCTGGTCGCGGGCGGGAACAGAAGACTAATTAGCGAACTCATTTACATAATTCATAATATTCTAATGCTTTGTCGCGCGTCACCTTTGAGCAGCAGAGGCATGAAGGGGATGTAAGGAGGACTGAGTTTGGCCACAGCGAGTCTGTAGGCCCTGTGGTTGCGTGAGGGATCCTATAAGAAACACAGAATAAACAACACAACTCTTTATTATGAACAAACTAAGCAGTACAATGACTTTTAGAGCATTTTTTAAATCTACTGAATAACTCACCATCAACCTCTCATAAGCGTAGTAAATCCGTTTCGTCTTGCTGGGTATTCTCTGAAAGACCAAAAAAAACACTTTCCGTTGTTTACTTTTTTTTTTTTTTTAGTTTTTTCTACATTTTAATGAAAAAAATGTAATTAAAAAAAAATAAAAAAAATTTAAAAGTTAAAATGACAGAAAAAATCTTAATATGACAGAATATTTTTTTATTTTATTTATTTTTTGTTTACATTGTTTTTTAGTTTAAATTAATTGTTATTGTTTTGTTTACATTTTAACTAAAAAAATAATAATACATATATATATATATATATATATATATATATATATATATATATATATATATATATATATATATTAAAATGACAGAAGATTTTTTTATTTATTTATTTTTTGGTTGTTTACATTTTTTTTGTTTTAGTATAAATTTATTTATTTTTTTGTCATTCAGTAAATGTCGGTGCTTTGTTGTGTCGTCGTTGCGTCCTCACCTCCCAGGTCTTGTAAAGCCTGTGCACGGCGCTATTGCTCAACCCGAACATCACGGCGAAGAATGAGTTGAGGTTCTTCTGCTCCTTTAATCTGCGACAGAGAGGACACACGGCTACAAACCAATGTTTCTCAAACTTAATGATAAGGTTTCCTAGATTCGATCGTTCTTAAGGACCTAAGAAGGCTCTTAAGAAGGGTTCGGCTAAGAAGGAGCGCTAAGATAGGGGTGTTTCCTAGACGCTTTCTTAACTGACTTCTGCTGTTAAGAGTGGATCAGGCCTGATCTTAAATTTCCTTCTCAGTGAAAGATCTTCTTAAGCTAAGAACGACTCTGGGAAACACATCCTTCTTCCACAGTGCTCTTAAGAAGCTCTTAGCGCTTAAGAGCTTCTTAACGAATCTGGGAAACGCGGCCAAGGCCTATTGTCCATTGCACCGCAGTGGTTTGTCATTTCTAAGTAGGAAACACTGCCTTTAAGGGTGTCTGAACCAAATGCAAGGACAATCCATGTTGTGACAATCCTCTCAAAAAACACACAAACGTCAACCTCATGGTGGCGCTAGAGGAAATCCAATAAAACGCACATTTCAGCGTGGACCGACTGCCGACATGGACTTCAAAACGAGGTTTTTTTTTTGTGCAACTGACCCGCAACTTACACTGCGGCAATCTTGATGAACTTCTTCAGCAGGACGGCTCGCTTCAGCAGGTCCTCGCAGAGGCACAGCTCCGTCACCACCCAGTGCTGCACCTCGTTGAAGCGCCGCACGAACCGCTCCAGGTTCGCCGTGATGGCGCCGGGGAATTTGTGACGGCCAAATACGTAGTAGACGAGCTCCACCTGCGGAGAGTGGAATTACTGGCGTTACGGGATGCTTCACGGGTGACTCAGAGACATGTGAGGCATGCGGGAAGTCTTGTGCGTTCATCAAAGAGATGCAATTTGTTGCAATGAGGAAGTAATTCTGTTATAAGGAAGTTGTTTCTGCTGCGATATCGGCTGCAGTGACCTCGTGCATGGCGGTGAACAGTTCCCAGTCGTAGTTGGTGAGTTCATAGGCGATGTCTTTAGAGCCCATCTGTTCCAGGACGTCGGTGGTTCCTCGCTCGGGACCTTGCTGCTCCTTTAGGGGCACCTAGGAGACAGGAGAAGGAGAGAGGAAATGAGGCAACAGATGGCGACGGATGTGCATCCTTTTTGATGTTAAACTGCTTTGAACCAAACCCGACTGTCAAACTCAAACTGTACGTGAAGAATGAGTTGAGGTTCTTCTGCTCCTTTAATCTGCGACAGAGAGGACACACGGCTACAAACCAATGTTTCTCAAACTTAATGATAAGGTTTCCTAGATTCGATCGTTCTTAAGGACTTAAGAAGGCTCTTAAGAAGGGTTCGGCTAAGAAGGAGCGCTAAGATAGGGGTGTTTCCCAGATTCGATCGTTCTTAAGGACTTAAGAAGGCTCTTAAGAAGCTGATCTTACATTTCCTTCTTAGTGAAAGATCTTCTTAAGCAAAGAACGACTCTGGGAAACACGTCCTTCTTCCACAGAGCTCTTAAGAAGCTCTTAGTGCTTAAGAGCTTCTTAATGAATCTGGGAAACGCGACCATTAATGTCTGAAGCGACGGCGTCTCCTCTTTTATGAACAAACAGATAGCGTCGAGTATATGGTTGTCTTTCCCTCACCAGCTGATCCACCTGGCTGCTCGTGCAGATGAACAGCCTCTCGTTGAGCCCCAGAGCCGTGTAGACCGCGGTCGCCTCCATCTTTAACTGAGCTCTCTCTGTACACAATACGGTAAAAAAAAAAAAAAGAATTACATTTTGCAGGAACTGACGATTTAAATAAACAACATCCATGCTCATTTTTGAAAAAAGCAAATAAAAGAAAGATGTCATGTGTCTGGTCCCACCTCCCGTGGAGTTCATCTTGACCAGGACGTGATCTCCACCTGGTTTGACGACGGCTGCCATCACGTCCTTCACGGACGCGTTCACAGGGAGCATCAGCGTGAGAGGCTTGTTGTCCGGCCTGAAGATCTCATACAGCACTGCAGAGAGAGAGAGAGAGAGAGAGAGAGAGAGAGAGAGAGAGAGAGAGAGAGAGAGGACAATAGACAACAAGTCAAAATGTGCTGATCTGATCTCCGCTGACGTGAGTAACGATGTGTTTTCAGAGACAACGCCAGGTCAGTTAAGTGCATTGCGTTGTCGTTGGATTTGTTCTCGGGTCACACTCGCCTTTATCGTGAGCTCTGATTGGTTGCAACTTCCCCGCCGGCTCCTCGCAGTTTGAAAACCAATCAAATTGCTGATTCTGTGGAGAGCGTCAGCAGCAGGTCAGTGACATTCAGCTTCTGTTTTCTCATTAAAATGCATCAGTGATGTTGACATCCTGCAGCCGGCTGTCGCGTGCAACAAGACGAGCGCCTCACCCTGCTCAGTGACTGGTATCCGTTCTCCAATCTGTGCAAATAAAAGATGACAAAAAAAACACAGTTTTGGGATCTCACGCTGCAACGTTCATGACTTGAAATGTCTCAGAAACATCAGCTGTTACGGGAGAATTTAGACAATTTACACTTTTGTTCGCCTCCTTTCCCGAAATTGTTCCTTCAGCATGCCGAACAGGCGGAAATCCCCGGCCACCTCCTTCTTCAGCCTCTGTGTGAAATGAAACACACAGCAGAACCATAATTATTGAGCTTCCTTTCTAAAAATGCATCTTCTTAAAATGCGATGAAATGGAGCACTTCAGTCCCGACCTCCAGAGAGTCCAAAGCGATGGGGTCTTCTTTCAGCAGGAGGCTGTACAGCGCCACCCACTGGCCGATCAGCTTCACCACCTTCTGCTTGGTGGTGAGGACGTAGGACGCCTTCTCCTGGTCCGAACCCTCGGAGAGCTCCGCCTGGTAGGTGCGACGGCCGTTAAGGTGCATATCATGAACATTTGCAGAAAGAAAATAAAAGCCAAAGTCAACTGCGAGCTGGACTTGAACCATGTGGAGTAAATTCATGGTCTTGGTCTCTTTTGAAAGAAAAAACTCTGAAGCTTTTCCCTCTCAATAGTCTCCATCACTTTAAGTGCTGCTGACACTGAGTTATATGAGTTTGACAATATTAATATAAGATTTTTATGTCCGCCTGAACATTTTTTTGGCACATATATGACTATAAATGTGACTTATGAACTAAACAACACAATGGGATCACAGCCTGAAGCCTCACCCAGTCTGATCTAAAAGAAAAGGCAGAAAATCTACATTTTACATGTTTTTCTATTGAAATATTTAGGCGTTTTTCCATTTTGAGACTGAAAATATTCATTATACATGAACTATATATCTATTAATCTGCAGGCAGTACACGTTATATCCTTCTTATCCCCATAACTGAGTATTAGTTTTGCCCGTCTCAGGATATTGGTGCTGCAGTGCGGTGCACAGCTGGCTGGTCGGCATGAAGACTTTGTGCGTGAGCAGGAAGTCGGTCACACAGGAATCTGCAGGGAGACAAACACAGTAAGTATGAGGGGAGACGCCGCGGATCAATGAGGGAAAACAAACACAACAATAGATTTCATCGTGCAACAACAGCTGATTCATTTCATTAAGGCAATAGTTTACTAAAATGACGTTTAAATATGCACTTAAGACACATATGGCATGATTTGCATTGGATGAAGTCAATTAAATCGCCATGTTTTGGGAATAAAATTCCAGAGTGTGGGGAAAAAACTCATTTTAAAGACATTTTGCAACACACTACAGGTGACAAGAGTAAAACTATTGAACTGAGAGACCATGTGGATTACATAAATTAAGTTAATTCTGAATTCTAATGAGAGACACAAACAGACAAAGTGGTTAAATGAACTCCTACATGTGTTTCATATTTATTTTTCTTTCCACAAGTCTGAAAAAAAGGGGGTCAGGACATCAAATCTTAAAATAAGAAAAGGTAAGAAGCTGCTTGCAGGGTCGCACCTACTGCGTCGTTTCCATTGGAGTCCAACTTCACTGTTTCCAATAAGTGTTCTAGGATTTTCTCCGGCGTTCCCGACATGACGGAGTACCTGCACGAAGCACCACGGACACGAGACAGAACATTAATATTTTCTTCTTGGTCCAAAGACAACGCAGAGCTCCTCACGTCACATCCTGGTTGTCTGGAGGCGAACAAACAAGAGCATTGAATATTCATGAGCGATATCCAGGATATGTAGTCGATGTACGGACGACATCTGAGGACGTGAGCGACAGGTGTGTCAGTGGGCGGGGCTTCAGGTGAGAAGTTCTCTTTGTCTTTCACCTCATGTCACCTCCACACGCAGAGACTTTACAGGAACATATGGATTGGATAGTACATGAATATCTCTGTCACACAAGCCTCCACCTCTTAAATATACAGCTATGAAATGGAAAGTACCTGCCAGTCAACCTTGGGGGTGTTTTTGAATGCTAATGCTAATGCTAATCGGCCCAGATTGATGATAATATTCAATAAAATGTTGAGCTGTATGTAGTAAATTCAAGCAGATTGTTTGTGTCGTGTTCCTGGAGGACATGCACCACGACTTTAATATCCTGTAGTTATTGATACACATCTATAAATCAAAAGGGTGAGAGACTTAAATGGTTTTACATCCGATTGATCGATGTTTCAGTTCATTTGTCTCTTTAATTCCAGTCGATTATCATCTTTTAGGTTTAAAACGCTGCTTGTGTTTTAATATTTTAAGCAAACTGGTTTCTTTGGTGCTCCGACTCCCACCGTCTGTTCAGGCTCTCACTCGTAGCAGTTTTAATCATTCAAAACACAAATTAAACTTCCTGAAACTCTGCTTGAACTGCATTGAACTTGTTTGTGTCGCAGTTGAAGGTGGTCAAGCACGGGGAGGTCAACACCGCGCTAATTCACTTTTTAATGTTTGCTAAAACCCTTTTAAGACTGATAACAAGTCATTACACACTGCGGGTTGAAGTCCATTTTCCTTCCCCTGGGCTTGTCAGATAACGTCCGTTTAACGAGAGCGTAACTGCGTTTGACGAAAAGACGTGTGTGTGTGTGTGTGTGTGTGTGTCCTTTGTTATGATGATGAATGGCAGCACTTTGTGTGATTGTCCTCGCCCAGGTGGAGTGTCTAAATGATCATAAAACCTGCTGGTGAAAGCGAGAGTGTGCGCGTGAGAGAGTTTTTTTCCCTCACTTGCAGTTCGCGGCCCCGCCCTGCTCGGCCCAGTCGGCTCTCTTCTCCAACACCAGGACGGTCTTCCCGTGCTCTTCAAGTCGCACGGTGTTAGCTTCCACATCCTGCAGCCGGCGAGAACGGATGATTTGCACACGAGTCACGCACTGTATTAAAAATACAGCCGTGGATCTGCGACGATGGGACTCCGGCTCACCTTGAGGATGCGGATGAAGTCCTGCTTGTCCACGCGGAGGAAATGGCAGTTGTCTTCTCTCAGGATGATGGTGGCGGCTCGAGGGGCGTCGTTCAGCAAAGCCAGCTGCCCGAAGTCCTCACCCTCGTGCAGCGTGGTCACCAGGCCCTGCGTGGACGCGTTTCAAATTAAAATACGTCTTCCAACGGCAAGTAACAGTGACAGTGAATGCGTTTACCTTCCCGTGTGTGATCACGTTCACGGAGCCTTTCCAGATGATGTACCAAGACGCGCCTTTGTCCCCCTGACTGAACACTACGTCACAGAAAACACAGTCAGTACGAACAGTCCTTCACACGTCTCGTTCACGTCTTAAAGGGCGAGAGCCGAGAGGAGAAACTACACCGACGGCAGGAATCAATTGTGACACGAGGAGGTTTGAATATGGTAGAGATAATATATCGGTCAGGTGTTGTTGTACTGGAGTGAATGTTAAGAGGCTGGTTTGTGCACTGCAGTGCGGTTCAATGACGGCGTTAAACTGTGTCTCCGTGTGCACGTGGTGCACGAGGCCGGAGCCGGAGCCGGAGCCGGAGCACTCACAGACTGTTCCGGCCTTGGCATGGGATTCAAACACCAGCACCGCCGCCAGCTCCTTACGCACCTACAAGCACAACAGGAGAAGAGATTAGACCGAACCGCATTGATTACTTCCTCACGGTCAAAGCGCTTTACTTGATGCACGTCGACTTCTGGTATCAAAAATGAAGAAAAAGGCAGAAACATAATCAGGCAAACTGTTTTTTTTTCTTGCATTTTCCCACAATGGCAAGAGTTTAATGGGTCATTTAGTTTATGCAAGAATTCCAGGCTTAATCAGATGCAAACGGGGCTCTTGTACGCATTTAAATTACCATCAAAGAAAAGCTTCTTAAGTGCAGTTTAATGGACGCTTTGCGCCTCCAACCAGTTATCCGTCTCTCATGAAGGAGCTTCAGAGTTTCTTCTTTGTGGATTTCGAGGTTAAATGTTGTGTAACAGTGTTGCTCGTTATGCGGAGAGGTTGGAAGCATGTATACGTTTCTGTAATATGTATAATAGTGCAGTGGTTCTTCAACTGTGGGGCGCGACGCTCCAGTGGGCCGCGGAGGTATTACAGGTGGGGCGCAGGAGGAAATGCAGATTCTTAATTTCTTTTTTTTGATTTTTAAGAATCCTTTATTAATCCCACAGTGGGGGGATTATTCTCTGCATGTCACCATCCTTAGTAATGAAGGAGCTTTGTGCTGCTGTGAAGCTCTGGGGCTTCAGTGCCTTGCTCAAGGACACTTCAACATGAAACTATGGGGAGAAAACAGGGATCCAACCGGCTTCCTTGCTCATCTTTTTTTGTCATCTTTTTTTGTCATACTTGTATTTTGTCATAATTTTTGTCACACAATTTTTTTGTCATACGTTTCTTTTTGTCATACTAAACAGAAACAGTTTATGAACCACTGTCATAAGCACACAGACGTCAGGAACAGACAGTCAGTGACTCACAGAGGTGGAGAGATGAGCTGCAGCCTTGACGTGCAGCAGCTCCTCATAGATGACCTCCAGGTCCTCGGCGCTCCTCTGACTCGGGCTGAAACAGAC